>NC_048578.1:6722500-7030000 GCF_013265735.2 Oncorhynchus mykiss
AGGCCCCGCCTCCTCCCCTCTCCCGGACTCCTCCCCCAGGATGTTGAACCCCATCCAGGTCCTGTGCTCCGACATCACTTCCCTCTCCCTGGAGCCCGAGCCGTTTGCCTCTTACACTGAAGGTGTGTTTATACTGTGTACCGTATAAATGAATGACCAATGAATCACTTATTCAGATACATCGAGACCCAGAGCACTGTGTGTGTGTGCGTGCTTGTGTGAGTAAGTCTATATGTCCGTCTGTGTGTGTCTTTGTGTGAGTGCGTTTACGAGGGACTGTCTATTTGTCCATCTGTGTGAATATATGTGAGACAGTTTGTGTCGAGTGTGTGACTGTGTGTCTGTCTCTGTGTGCATCTGTCTCTGTGAGTGTATGTATCTCAGCGTGTGTGTGTGTGTGTGTGTACGTGCGTGCGTGTCATTGATTTCCTGAAATAGAGTTTGACCAGACGAACTCCAGTCTCACAGAGGACGTGTCTTTTCCTACACTCATTATCGCTGGAGTCAGTGCTGTAGGGCAGAGGACTGTCCCTGCACACACCTATCCATCCATTCCTCATGGGGATATTAGACAATAGACAGTATATGATGGATTATGAGATGCGTATCTATGGATAATATGGATTCGGTATAGATACGGCATAGTTTTGACATAGAATCTAATCCTTGACATGTATAGGGGCTATATGAGTATATACTGTAGATATATGACATATCAGAGCTCTCCTCTCTCTCTCGGTCTCTGTCTCTGTCTCTGTCTCTCTCTCTCTCTCTCTCTCTCTCTCTCTCTCTCGTGCTAATAGATCGTTTCCATAACCAAGCATCTCACTCTTTATTTTGGAGGGTGATGGAGTGCATGTGGACAGACACGTACAAACACACAGCCCCGCCCACACACACATGTCCCCTGCTGGGTGTCGGGTTTGGTATTATTAGTTTGACCATGCTGTTAAGAGAGTGGTATTGGCAGTAATGTTTACCCAGACCAGAGATTGCTATAATTGGAACAGTAGGACGCCCCATCCTCCCCTCGTTCTCCCCCCCCTAAAAACGGACTACCTACCCTCCTTATCGACCCTTCAGCACTTTGTGTCCGTGTTGGTGTGTGAGTCACAGTGTGTGCATTTGTGCTTATGTGTTGTTGTGTGAAAAGTATCTCATGATTTGTTTCTGGGGGCTGAGATTAGTGTGTGAAGGACACGTGTGTGCTTATGTGTTACTTCTGTGAAGGACATGTCCATTAGAGTGCGCGTTTGGATGTAACAGAGGAGGCTGGTGGGAGGAGCTTCACCACCGTTCCAATCATTCCAGCCATTACAATGACCCTGTCCTCCGACACCTCTTCCCACCAGCCCCCACTGGTATGTCTGTGTGTGTACGGGGACAATGTGTGCTTGTGTATGTGCTCAGAGTGTAGTTAGGCGACGAGTCGGTCAGCACGGCCACTGTACCAGTGTTCTGGATCTCTGGGTCGGTGGGTCCTGATGGTAATTGAATGGGAGACCAGGCCTGCTATGACACCACAGGATACATCCACTCAGCTTCCCACTGCGCCACAGAGCCGTGATATGGACTCTGCACGGGGAGGGAATCTCTGCTTGGACCAACAATGCTGCTGCGGTGCACTTCCGTAGGGTCGGTGATGTGTGTCGCAGTGGTGAGAGAGAGAGAAAGTGCTCCATACTCCATCTAGCTACTGTATGTCTGCTCTCTGGCGATGCCTAGACAAGCTCGATGTGCATGTGCTTGGAGAAACTGTACGTGCCGTGTGTGTGCGCGCATGCGCGTGCCTTGATGTGTGTGCTCTGAGATATATGGGTGTGAGACCTACTGCGCATGTTCTGTGAGGTCTGGGTGTCCTGTGCGTTGTGTGTGTTTGTGTGTGTGTGTGTGTGTGTGTGTGTGTGTGTGTGTGTGTGTGTGTGTGTGGCGGCCCGTGCAGTGAGTTGCTGCGACGGCTCTCCAGATTTAATTTGGTCTGTTTGTGGGCTAGGTACGGCAGGCCCATTATGTCCCCCAGATTGATGATTCCTGCTTCCCCTGCTACTGTCTTCCTCTCCTACCGGGCTGCTGCTGCTAGAGCCAGAACACTTCAGCCTGTTGCCATGGCAACCCCATGCACGAGCAAACCCCCCCCCACCCCCCCTCCCCACTCCTCCAGTCCTACACTCCCCTGTGCACACACACACAAACACGCACGCACATTGCCTGACAAACAGTGGAGCAGAGAGAGAGAGGGAGCGAGCGAAAGAGACAGAGAGAGAGAGAGAGACAGAGAGAGAGAGAGAGAGAAACAGAGAGAGAGAGAGATAGAGAGAGAGAGAGAGAGAGAGAGAGAGAGAGAGAGAGAGAAACAGAGAGAGAGAGAAACAGAGAGAGAGAGAAACAGAGAGAGAGAGAGAGAGAGAGAGAGAGAGGGAGGGAGCGAGAGAGACAGAGAGAGAGAGGGAGGGAGCGAGAGAGACAGAGAGAGAGAGAGCGAGAGAGATAATTATTTTCATAACAGCAGTTCTGTTATTATTGTCAGTACTATGATTTATAGACACTTTACTAATGGTGAATGGTTTATACACCGTTTATAAGCAGACCTCCTAATTAAAAAAAATGACCTAAATCAATAGAACCAGTTAGGCTGTGTGCACCCTCAGTGGGGTCAGCTCCATCCGGATGCATCCATTTTTTTAGGGGAAATGGAACGCGAGCCTGTGACGCGACTTCCGCTTCTGGGCGTTAACAAGGCGACACTCCGTCTTAACTCCTCCTCCACATCCACTGGATTGGTTGAACAGTGTAGAAGACAACCTCTACCGACAGTTTTCTTTTCTTTCTCTCGTCAGGCCATTCAAACTGAATCAGGCTTTCCACTAACTGTGAATACCACTGTAATCTAATGTCCGATTGAATCAGTCAGCGGTAAGTAAGAGATGCTTTCTGACAGGAAGGTCCCTCCCTGTCTGCTACAGCAGGCCTTCTCAGACTGGCCTGTAGTGTCTCTGAAAGACACTGGGACGGTTAGTGGAGTTCGGAGGGTTAGGAGAGTTCACGTAGCAACATTCGCTGTTCACTGTTCAGGTTGTAGCTGGGCATCAGTGTTGTCGCAGTATGTCAGAAGCAAGCTTGGATAATAACACCTGTGTCTGATGTGAGATTGTCTGTGTGTGGGTGTATATTTGTGTGTGGGTGGGTTTAGTTCAATTTTCATTTTTATTCATTTATGTCGCTACTTGCTGCACTGTTGGGTGATGCTGCTTTACAGTGCCAGCTGATAATGAACAATTCATTATGGTGAATGTTTATCTTCGTTCCGTTTGCTTATAGCTACTCTTTCTCTCCCTTCTCCATTCTCTCTCCCTCCCATCTCTCCCCATCTCTTTCTCCCTCCCTCTCTCGTTCCCGTCTGCAGCTGATATCATCTCCACTGTAGAGTTCAACCACACTGGAGAACTCCTGGCCACAGGGGATAAGGGGGGGCGAGTGGTCATCTTCCAGAGGGAACCTGAGGTAGGTGCACACACACATACAGCCACCCACGCAGACCTGGCACTGGGTGTGTTCATTCGGGGTTCGGGTCAGTTTTAAGCAACTTTGTGAAATAACTACAGTTCAGATTGAATTGACTCCAGCACTACGCTACACGCGCGCGTGTGTGTGTGTGTGGGATCTAACTCTCTCTTTCTCTCTGTCTCGCTGCAGTGTAAGACAGAGCCGTACTCCCAGGGAGAGTATAATGTCTACAGCACATTCCAGAGCCACGAGCCGGAGTTTGATTACCTTAAGAGTCTGGAGATCGAGGAGAAGATCAACAAGATACGATGGCTGCCTCAGCAGAACGCCGCCCACTTCCTCCTTTCCACCAATGGTGAGGGACCTCTGCCTTAGCACCAGGAAGCTATTAGAATGTTAGTGTAATAGCATGGCAATATCATCCATACATTGTCAATGTAATTCCCATATGACCTGCTTCATACACTGGTAGAGGGTCATAGTCTACATTGAATCTACCTATCCCTCTAGCTTTTTAACTGACTACAGATGAGATGATTTGAAACATGTGATAGTTGATTGCCATGTCTGTCTCTCAGATGAGATGGTTTGAGGCATATGATTGGTGAATTATCCTGTGTCAGACAAGGCTGTTTGAGGCATATGCTAGGTTCATTGTGCTGTCGGTCCCTCAGATAAGACGTCTGAGGCATATGATTGGCTGATTGCCCTGTCTGTCTCTTAGATAAGGCTATTGAAGTTGTAAGATTGGTGTATTGTGCTGTCTGTCTGTCTATCAGATAAGACCATTAAGCTATGGAAGGTGAGTGAGCGGGACAAGAGGCCTGAAGGCTACAACCTGAAGGATGAGGAGGGCAGGATAAAGGACCTCTCCACTGTCACCTCACTTCAGGTAGACTCATCTTATTTATCTATCCATCTATCCATCTATCCATCTATCTATCTATCTATCTTATCGTTATCATGTCACCATGGGACCTTCCTTTCTTTCTTTCTTTCTTTCTTTCTTTCTTTCTTTCTTTCTTTCTCTTCACGTTGTATCTACAGTGCCTTGCAAAAATATTCACCCCGTTGGTGTTTTTCCTATTTTGTTGCATTACAACCTGTAATTTAAATAGATTTTTATTTTTATTTCATGTAATGGACATACACAAAATAGTCCAAATTGGTGAAGTGAAATGAACAAATGTACTTGTTTCAAAAAAATAAAATAAAAATATTTAAACAGAAAAGTGGTAAGTGTTTATGTATTCAGCCCCTTTGCTATGAAGCCCCTAAATAAGATCTGGTGCAACCAATTACCTTCAGAAGTCACATAATTAGTTAAATGAAGTCCACCTGTGTGCAACCTAAGTGTCACATGATCTAAGTATGTACAGTGAGGGAAAAAAGTATTTGATCCCTTGCTGATTTTGTACGTTTGCCCACTGACAAAGAAATTATCAGTCTATAATTTTAATGGTAGGTTTATTTGAATAATGAAAGACAGAATAACAACAACAAAATCCAGAAAAATCCATGTAAAAAAAGTTATAAATTGATTTCCATTTAATGAGGGAAATAAATATTTAACCCCTCTCAATCCGAAAGATTTCTGGCTAGCAGGTGTCTTTTATACAGGTAACGAGCTGAGATTAGGAGCACACTCTTAAAGGGAGTGCTCCTAATCTCAGCTTGTTACCTGTATAAAAGACACCTGTCTACAGAAGCAATCAATCAATCAGATTCCAAACTCTCCACCATGGCCAAGACCAAAGAGCTCTCCAAGGATGTCAGGGACAAGATTGTAGACCTACACAAGGCTGGAATGGGCTACAAGACCATCGCCAAGCAGCTTGGTGAGAAGGTGACAACAGTTGGTGCGATTATTCGCAAATGGAAGGAACACAAAATAACTGTCAATCTCCCTTGGCCTGGGGCTCCATGCAAGATCTCACCTTGTGGAGTTGCATTGATCATGAGAACGGTGAGGAATCAGCCCAGAACTACACGGGACAATATTGTCAATGATCTCAAGGCAGCTGGGACAATAGTCGCCAAGAAAACATTTGGTAACACACTACGCCGTGAAGGACTGAAATCCCGCAGCGCCCACAAGGTCCACCTGCTCAAGAAAGCACATATACATGCCCGTCTGAAGTTTGCCAATGAACATCTGAATGATTCAGAGGACAACTGGGTGAAAGTGTTGTGGTCAGATGAGACCAAAATGGAGCTCTTTGGCATCAACTCAACTCACCGTGTTTGGAGGAGGAGGAATGCTGCCTATGACACCAAGAACACCATCCCTACCGTCAAACAAGGAGGTGGAAACATTATGCTTTGGGGGTGTTTTTCTGCTAAGGGGACAGGACAACTTCACCGCATCAAAGGGACGATGGACGGGGCCATGTACCGTCAAATCTTGGGTGAGAACCTCCTTCCCTCAGCCAGAGCATTGAAAATGGGTCGTGGATTGGTATTCCAGCATGGCAATGACCCAAAACACACGGCCAAGCCAACAAAGGAGTGGCTTAAGAAGAAGCACATTAAGGTCCTGGAGTGGCCTAGCCAGTCTTCAGACCTTAATCCCATAGAAAATTTGTGGAGGGGGCTGAAAGTTCGAGTTGCCAAACGTCAGCCTCGAAACCTTAATGACTTGGAGAAGATCTGCAAAGAGGAGTGGGACAAAATCCCTCCTGAGATGTGTGCAAACCTGGTGGCCAACTACAAGAAATGTCTGACCTCTGTGATTGCCAACAAGGGTTTTGCCACCAAGTACTAAGTCATGTTTTGAATAGGGGTCAAATACTTATTTCCCACATTAAAATGAAAATCAATTTATAACATTTTTGACGTGAGTTTTTCTGGATGTTGTTGTTGTTATTCTGTCTCTCACTGTTCAAATAAACCTACCATTAAAATGATAGACTGATAATTTCTTTGTCAGTGAGCAAATACTTTTTTCCCTCACTGTATACACCTGTTCTGAAAGGCCCCAGAGTTTGCAAAACCGCTAAGCAAGGATCACTATGAAGACCAAGCTCTCCAAACAGATCAGGGACAAAGTTGTGGAGAAGGACAGATCAGGGTCGGGTTAAAAAAAAATATCTGAAACTTCCCACGGAGCCCCATTAAATACATTATTAAAAGATGGAAAGAATATGGCACCACAACAAACCTGCCAAGAGAGGGCCTCCCACCAAAACTCACGGACCAGGCAAAGAGGGCATTAATCAGAGGCAACAAAGAGACCAAAGATTACCCTGAAGGAGTTGCAAAGCTCCACAGCGGAGATTGGAGTATCTGTCCATAGGACCACTTTAAGCCGCACACTCCACAGAGCTGGGTTTTACAGAAGAGTGGCCAGAAAAAAAGGCATGTGGGAGACTCTCCAAAAGGCATGTGGGAGACTCTCCAAACATATGGAAGAAGGTACTCTGGTCAGATGAGACTAAAATGTAGCTTTTTGGCCATCAAGGAAAACGCTATGTCTGGCGCGAACCCAACAACTCTCATCACCCCGAGAACACCATCCATGATGCTGCCACCACCATGCTGTGGGATGTTTTTCATCGTCAGGGACTGGGAAACTGGTCAGAATTGAAGGAATGATGGATGGCGCTAAATACAGGGAAAATCTTGAGGGAAACCTGTTTCCAGAGATTTGAGACTGGGACGAAGGGTCACCTTTCAGCAGGACAATGACCCTAAGCATACTGCTAAAGCAACACAGAAAGTGGTTTAAGGGGAAACATTTAAATGTCTTGGAATGGCCTAGTCAAAACCCAGACCTCAATCCAATTGAGAATATGTGGTATGACTTAAAGATTGCTGTACACCAGCAGAACCCATCCAACTTGAAGGAGCTGGAGCAGTTTTGCCTTGAAGAATGGGTAAAAATCCCAGTGGCTAGATGTGCCAAGCTTATAAAGACATACCCCAAGAGACTTGCAGCTGTAATTGCTGCAAAAGGTAGCTCTACAAACTATTGACTGGGGGATTGAATAGTTATGCATGCTCAGGTGTTCTATATTTTGTATCTTCAAAGTGGTAGACTTGTTGTGTAAATCAAATGATGCAAACCCCCCCAAAATATTTTTTAATTCCAGGTCGTAAGGCAACAAAATAGGAAAAAGGCCAAGGGGGTGAATACTTTCACAAGCCACTGTATGTTCTGTATCTATGTTATGTCTGTGTTACATGCACACACACATACACACACAAACACAGACATGTATGCACACACACACACTCACTCACACACGCACGCGTTCTAGGTTGGACAGCATAAGTAGGTCAGTGGTGTGTTTATAAAAGTGGGTCATTGGCACAAGGTTTATGTATGTTTGTCTGCTTGGCAACAGTAAATACTGCCAGCTGTTATGGCCAGAGAAAATAACAGACTATCGTTTTCTCCACAAGTGATAATATTACATTTTTACAGGTATTCCTAATGGTTATATCTCTGTGGTTTTCCATTTGTGCTCTCTTTAAAGATACAATTATTTCAAAGCTCCCATTTTGGACAAATCTTGATTCTATGAATGTAAAACCTCATTTGATCTCATAATTTGAGTCTACTCACCACATAGTACATTTCTCTGTGTTTTCAGACTGTCTTCTGTGTTGTGTTTTCTGACTGTATCTTCTGTGTTGTGTTTTCAGACTGTATCTTCTGTGTTGTGTTTTCTGACTGTATCTTCTGTGTTGTGTTTTCAGACTGTATCTTCTGTGTTGTGTTTTCAGACTGTATCTTCTGTGTTGTGTTTTCTGACTGTATCTTCTGTGCTCTGTCTAGGTGCCGGTGTTGAAGCCCATGGATCTGATGGTGGAGGTGAGTCCTCGGCGTGTGTTTGCCAACGCCCACACCTACCACGTCAACTCCATCTCCGTCAACTCCGACCACGAGACCTACATGTCAGCTGACGACCTGAGGATCAACCTCTGGCATCTGGGCATCACTGACCGCAGCTTCAGTATCCTTTAGATAAGACAATTGGTCAAAACACACACGCACGCACGCACGCACGCACGCACGCACACACACACACACACACACACACACACACACAGTGATGTGGGGGAGGGGAACGGTTGCCGAGGAGTGAAAATGCAGCTTAATGAATTATTAAAACTGTTCCATGAATATTTCACTCCTTTTCTGGATTATAGTGCGGCTGAATAGAACACACACACACTCCTCGCCCCAGACAGGATTTGCGTTGGTACAATTCAGATACATTTGAGATTATCCTCCCACTACCTCTAGAGGTGTGTATGTGTTTAATAGTATATACATTGATATCAGTGTGTTTACGCATATCATTTTGAATATGTACTGCATGTACAGTACCAGTCTAAAGTTTTAGAACACCTACTCATTCAAGGGTTTTTCTTTATTCTTACTCTTTTCTACATTGTAGAACAATAGTGAAGACATCAAAACTATGAAATAACACATAAGGAATCATGTAGTAACCAAAGAACATGTTAAACAAATCAAAATATATTTTAGATGTTAAATTCTTCAAAGTAACCACCATTTGCCTTGATGACATCTTTGCACACTCTTGGCATTCTCTCAACCACCTTCACCTGGAATGCTTTTCCAACAGTCTTGAAGGAGTTCCCACATATGCTGAGCACTTGTTGGCTGCTTTTCCTTCACTCTGCAGTCTAACTCATCCCAAACCATCTCATTTGGGTTGAGGTTGGGTGATTGTGGAGGCCAGGTCATCTGATGCAGCACTCCGTCACTCTTTTTCTTGGTCAAGTAGCCCTTACACAGTCTGGAGGTGTGTTGGGTCATTGTCCTGTTGATAAACAAATTATAGTCCCACTAAGCGCAAACCAGATGGGATAGCGCAGAATGCTGTGGTAGCCATGCTGGTTAAGTGTGCCTTGATGTTTTTTACGACTGCACTTGAAGAAACTTTCAAAGTTCTTGAAATTTTCCGGATTGATTGACCTTCATGTCTTAAAGTAATGATGGACTGTCGTTTCTCTTTGCTTATTTGAGCTGTTCTTGCCATAATATGGACTTGGTCTTGTACCAAATAGGGCTATCTTCTGTATACCACCCCTACCTTGTCACAGCACAACAGATTGGCTCAAAAAAAATTCAGCTAATTAACTTTTAACAAGGCAGACCTGTTCATTCCAGGTGACTACCTCATGAAGCTGGTTGAGAGAATGCCAAGAGTGTGCAAAGCTTTCATCAAGGCAAAGGCTGGCTACATTGAAGAATCTCAAATATAAAATATATTTAAATTTGTTGAACAATTTTTTGGTTACTTTATGATTCCATATGTGATATTTGTAGAAAAAAGTTTTAAAAAATAAATAAAATAAAAACCTTGAATGATGTGTCCAAACTTTTGACGGGTACTGTATGTGTACTATGTTTTTAATCAAACACAAACACACAAAATCAAATTAGTATGTATGCTGTATTATATTGTATATTATAAACTGGGTGTTTCGAGCCCTGAATGCTGATTGGCTGACAGCCGTGGTATATCAGAACGTATACCACGGGTATGACAAATCATTTATTTTACAGCTCTAAGTTGGTAGCCAGTTTATAATAGCAATAAGGCACCTTGGGGTTTTGTGGTATACGGCCAATATACCACGGCTAAGGGCCTGTATCCAGGCGAGCCACATTGCGGCATGCATAAGAACAGCCCTTAGCCGTGGTATATTGGCCATATACCACACCCCCTCATGCCTTATTGCTTAATTGTTTAATTATTATCACAATGTGTGTGTATACAGTACTCTCTGCTGTAGTCCTGAGCCCCTGTGCCCCAGACATTGTGGACATTAAGCCAGTGAACATGGAGGATCTGACAGAGGTGATAACAGCAGCAGAGTTCCACCCTCACCACTGTAACCTGTTGGTCTATAGCAGCAGTAAGGGAACTCTACGGCTCTGTGACATGAGAGAGGCCGCACTGTGTGACAAACACTCCAAACGTGAGTACTCACACACACAGACATAGACATACAGACATGGCCTACCATCAGACACACACACATTTTGTTTTTCTATCCTTGTGGGGACCTAAAATTGATTTCCATTCAAAATTAACTCTAACCCTAGCCCTAAACCAAACCACTTACCCTAATTCTAACCCTAATTGTAACCCTAAACCTAACCCCTAAGCTTAAAATAGACGTTGACCTCATGGGAACATGGGAAATGTCCCCACTAGGGACAACAAGGATAGGGAATTATTTTAATATCCTTGTTGGGGCTTTTAGGTCCCCACAAAGATAGAAGAACCAACCAACCAACCAACCCACCCACCCACCCACCCACCCACCCACCCACACACACACACACACACACACACACACACACACACACACACACACACACACACACACACACACACTACCCCCACCTCTACCCCCAAACACTCACCCCCCTCTCCTCTCCTCCTCTAGTGTTTGAGGAGCCAGAGGACCCCAGTAACCGCTCCTTCTTCTCGGAAATCATCTCGTCTGTGTCGGACGTGAAGTTCAGCCACAGCGGTCGCTACCTGCTGACCAGAGACTACCTCACCGCCAAGGTGTGGGACCTCAACATGGAGAACAAGCCCCTGGAGATATATCAAGTGAGGAGCCCAACTTCACTATTAGCACAGAGACAATGACAGTATAGTATTACTATCACAGAGACATAGACAGTATACTATTACTATCACAGAGACAGTATAATATTACTATCACAGAGATATAGACAGTATACTCTTACTATCACAGAGACAGTATACTATTACTATCACAGAGATATAGACAGTATACTATTACTATCACAGAGACAGTATAATATTACTATCACAGAGACATAGACAGTATACTATTACTATCACAGAGACAGTATACTATTACTATCACAGAGACAGTATACTATTACTATCACAGAGACATAGACAGTGTACTATTACTATCACAGAGACAGTATACTATTACTATCACAGAGACATAGACAGTATACTATTACTATCACAGAGACAGTATAATATTACTATCACAGAGACAGTATGCTATTACTATCACAGAGATATAGACAGTATACTATTACTATCACAGAGACATAGACAGTATACTATTACTATCACAGAGACAGTATACTATTACTATCACAGAGACATAGACAGTATACTATTACTATCACAGAGACAGTATAATATTACTATCACAGAGATATAGACAGTATACTCTTACTATCACAGAGACAGCATGCTATTACTATCACAGAGATATAGACAGTATACTATTACTATCACAGAGACATAGACAGTATACTATTACTATCACAGAGACAGTATAATATTACTATCACAGAGACATAGACAGTATAATATTACTATCAGAGAGATATAGACAGTATACTATTACTATCACAGAGACAGTATACTATTACTATCACAGAGACATAGATAGTATAATATTACTATCACAGAGACAGTATGATATTACAATCACAGAGACATAGACAGTATACTATTACTATCACAGAGACATAGACAGTATACTATTACTATCAGAGGCAGTATGCTATTACTATCACAGAGACAGTATAGTATTACTATCACAGAGATATAGACAGTATACTATTACTATCACAGAGACATAGACAGTATACTATTACTATCACATAGACAGTATAATATTACTATCACAGAGACATAGACAGTATACTATTACTATCAGAGACAGTATACTATTACTATCACAGAGACAGTATGCTATTACTATCACAGAGACATAGACAGTATACTATTACTATCACAGAGACATAGACAGTATACTATTACTATCAGAGACAGTATGCTATTACTATCACAGAGACAGTATAGTATTACTATCACAGAGATATAGACAGTATACTATTACTATCACAGAGACATAGACAGTATACTATTACTATCACAGAGACAGTATAATATTACTATCACAGAGACATAGACAGTATACTATTACTATCACAGAGACAGTATAGTATTACTATCACAGAGATATAGACAGTATACTATTACTATCACAGAGACATAGACAGTATACTATTACTATCACAGAGACAGTATAATATTACTATCACAGAGACATAGACAGTATACTATTACTATCACAGAGACAGTATAATATTACTATCACAGAGATATAGACAGTACACTATTACTATCACAGAGACAGTATGCTATTACTATCACAGAGACAGTATAGTATTACTTTCACAGAGATATAGACAGTATACTATTACTATCACAGAGACAGTATAATATTACTATCACAGAGACATAGACAGTATACTATTACTATCACAGAGACAGTATAATATTACTATCACAGAGACATAGACAGTATACTATTACTATCACAGAGACAGTATAATATTACTATCACAGAGACATAGACAGTATACTATTACTATCACAGGGACAGTATAATATTACTATCACAGAGATATAGACAGTATACTATTACTATCACAGGGACATAGACAGTATACTATTACTATCACAGGGACAGTATAATATTACTATCACAGAGATATAGACAGTACACTATTACTATCACAGAGACATAGACAGTATACTATTACTATCACAGAGACAGTATAATATTACTATCACAGAGACATAGACAGTATACTATTACTATCACAGAGACAGTATAATATTACTATCACAGAGACATAGACAGTATACTATTACTATCACAGGGACAGTATAATATTACTATCACAGAAATATAGACAGTACACTATTACTATCACAGAGACAGTATAATATTACTATCACAGAGACATAGACAGTATACTATTACTATCACAGGGACAGTATAATATTACTATCACAGAGATATAGACAGTACACTATTACTATCACAGAGACATAGACAGTATACTATTACTATCACAGAGACAGTATAATATTACTATCACAGAGATATAGACAGTATACTATTACTATCACAGGGACAGTATAATATTACTATCACAGAGATATAGACAGTATACTATTACTATCACAGAGACCGTATACTATTACTATCACAGAGACAGTATAGTATTACTATCACAGAGACAGTATGCTATTACACTATTACTATCACAGAGACAGTATACTATTACTATCACAGGGACAGTATAATATTACTATCACAGAGACATAGACAGTATACTATTACTATCACAGGGACAGTATAATATTACTATCACAGAGATATAGACAGTCCACTATTACTATCACAGAGACAGTATAATATTACTATCACAGAGACATAGACAGTATACTATTACTATCACAGGGACAGTATAATATTACTATCACAGAGATATAGACAGTACACTATTACTATCACAGAGACATAGACAGTATACTATTACTATCACAGAGACAGTATAATATTACTATCACAGAGATATAGACAGTATACTATTACTATCACAGGGACAGTATAATATTACTATCACAGAGATATAGACAGTATACTATTACTATCACAGAGACCGTATACTATTACTATCACAGAGACAGTATAGTATTACTATCACAGAGACAGTATGCTATTACACTATTACTATCACAGAAACAGTATACTATTACTATCACAGGGACAGTATAATATTACTATCACAGAGACATAGACAGTATACTATTACTATCACAGGGACAGTATAATATTACTATCACAGAGACATAGACAGTATACTATTACTATCACAGAGACAGTATAATATTACTATCACAGAGACATAGACAGTATACTATTACTATCACAGAGACAGTATAATATTACTATCACAGAGACATAGACAGTATACTATTACTATCACAGGGACAGTATAATATTACTATCACAGAAATATAGACAGTACACTATTACTATCACAGAGACAGTATAATATTACTATCACAGAGACATAGACGGTATACTATTACTATCACAGAGACAGTATAATATTACTATCACAGAGACATAGACAGTATACTATTACTATCACAGAGACAGTATAATATTACTATCACAGAGACATAGACAGTATACTATTACTATCAGCACAGATACATTAACCTAACGTAGCAGGCGTAAAATAAACGGCTGAAACTAGATCCCCTACATACTAGTCTTGACGAGAAGACCAAAAACTGAGCCTGAGGGGGAGGTTCTTTTCTGCCCTGTTCAACCAATCCAGTAAATGTGGAGGAGGAGTTAAGATGGAGTGCCGCCTTGTTAACGTCCAAAAGCAGAAATCACGTCACAGGCTCTTTTTCCAGAGACGTAGACAGTGTGTGTACTGTTACTATTAGCATATACAGTAAAGCTATGCGAGTGCATTGTGCGAAGCAGACGTGGGTCAGATATGTATTGACATATTATTAGGAGTGTGGAAACTGTCGAATAAGCCAGGCATTGATGTCAGTCGGGGAGATCTGTCTGAAAATGGAATTGGATGTTTTCAGAAGCTCAAGTTGCTGGGCTCTCATATGCATGTGTTTCGCATGTGTGTGTAGCGTGTGCTACACATGTTTAGCCTCTGGGCCTGAATGTCAATGCCTCTATACATACATAGGGTCTACTACCACTCACGTTGCTGATTAGCAACTTCATTGAGGAAAAGTTGTACTTACTATGACTGTGATATGTGGTTGTCTCGCCTAGTTCCCTTAAGATGAATGCACTAGCTGTAGGTCAACCTGAATAAGAGCGTCTGCTAAATGACTAACATTGGAAATACACTGTGTATGTAACATCTGTACATGTTGTGTATGATACACGTGTTCCTGTATGTTCAGTGTGTGTTTAGCATGATTAAGGAAATAATGAGTGCACATGATACGTGTGTAGTGTGTCTATAGGTGTGGGCGTGTTGTGTGCCCGCGTAGTGTGTGTGTGCGTGCGGGTGAGGCATGCTCTGCTGTGCAGTCAGGAGTGGGTGGTTAAGATGCGCTGGTGCTATTTATAGCCAGGAGCTCCACTCATAAACTGTACTGGGAGAGGAGGGGGGGGGGGGGGGGGGGGGATACCTTACTGAGACCTACCCATATCTGCAATGCAGCAAGGAGACAGAGAGAGAGGTGGGAGATGGGTGGGAATGAGGGACTCTCAAACCCTGTATTTCCTAATTTGGCTGTGTTTGCTCAGGTATTCCCTCCATTGAAATGAATTGGGAAAGGGAGGGGAGGGAGAGAGAATGAGGGGGAGACAAAAATTCTAAAAGGTCCAAAAGGAAAGAAATGGGGGAGTGGAGAGGGGTGGGTTGTCAGGGGAGAGAACAGGCAATGTTCACTTTAACACAACATATTTTCATCGGTCAGCGAGAACGGTATGGAAACAAACATGTCAAGATGGTTTGATTTACAACCAAACTGTGACCATGGTTTGGTCGTAGAAGGATTGACCATGAATTGACCGTTGACCCTATGCAGAGAATCCATTAAGCTTAGTATGTATAAAGATATCGTTGTACATTTCAGGCCCTTGCATCACCATGCACAGAGAGACAGAGAGAGACAGAGAGAGAGTGTGTGTCCGTGTCCCCTAAATGGATTCGATTACAACGTGGTTCAGTAGTTCTCCACATTCTCAGAATGAATATCCTGTGTTAACATTAGTTGACAGAGCTATGTCTGTGTGAGTACTATGCCGTGGATTCTGTGTCCGGTCTGTGTGTGTGTGTCTGTGTTGGCTGTGAGCCGTGTGTTGATTAAATCTTGGCGTGTGTTCCTGCAGGTGCATGATTACCTCCGCAGCAAGCTGTGCTCCCTTTATGAGAACGACTGCATCTTCGACAAGTTTGAGTGTGCCTGGAACGGCTCAGACAGGTAGGCGAAGAGTGTGTGTGTTCTTATGTTTGTTGCCCTTGCCGTTTTTACTACCCCTTTAATTGTTCAGGGAGTGAATGTGTGTGCACTTTATGTTCAGAGTGCATGAGGGCAGAATTGGACTTCTAGAGTATTTTCTATCCGTCCCCCTCTCCCAGTGTGATCATGACGGGGGCCTACAACAACTTCTTCCGGATGTTTGACCGGAATACCAAACGCGACGTGACCCTGGAGGCGTCCAGGGAGAGCAGTAAGCCCCGGGCCGTTCTCAAGCCTCGCCGCGTCTGCCAGGGTGGGAAACGTCGCAAGGATGACATCAGCGTGGACAGCCTGGACTTCACCAAGAAGATCCTGCACACGGCCTGGCACCCCACGGAGAACATCATCGCCATCGCTGCCACCAACAACCTGTACATCTTCCAGGACAAATTCAACTAGGAGATGCACGGCCGAGAGAGGGAAAGCGCAGGAGGCTGGAGACAGACACACACACACTCCAGACGACAGGGCGATACTGTGGAGACACACTCCAGAGTGCTCAGTCCCTGCCTCCCACACTTCCAACTAATGAAGTCCCCCCCCCCCCCCCCCCTGAAATACTGGACCCACCTCGCCCCAGGGCCAAACAGGGGGATCTGAATTACCCAATGAGAATGATGTTGGTTTATGGTTTCTCTTAGTCTTAATCATGGATGTGTTGACCTCTGGATTGTGGCTGATCTGATTGTGTTTGTTTCGCTATTGGTCGTTTTTTCATTCCGAGGGATTGACCTCTCGGCAGGAGGAGCTTTTACATGTTGTCTGTCTTTTTCTGTTCATCTGCCTCATCCTCTTCTTCTCTCCATCTGTTTCTGTACGTTTGTGCTCAGTTCAACCCCCCAGTCCCTCTCCTACACTCTTAGAAAAAAGGATTGGTTCCAGGTAGAACCCTTTTGGCTTCCATGTAGAACCCTCTGTGGAAAGGGTTCTGCACGAAAGCCAAAATGGCTATACCCGGAACCAAAAAAAAGGTTATTCAAAGGATTGTCCTATGGGGACAGCCAAAGAACCATTTTAGGTTCTAGAGTGTTTCTAAGAGTGTAGTCGGATTTGATCCTTGACGTTGGTGTAAAAAACCCTTTGTGGTTCCTGGTGGTGACTATCGTGGAAACAGAACGTTTGCATAACGTTGGCTGGATGTTTCAAGTTTTATTATAGTTTTTCACAGTTAAAAAAAAATCACCAATTCACATATTTTTGTAAATTCTCATTAATGATGGTGGTAATATATGATGATAATGACCGTTATTGGTCTACGCATAACAGTGACATGTCACAGTTGGACTTGGGTTCCACTAGGCTGTCTGTCACAGCTTGGTGACATTTACTCCTTACGTTTCTGTTGATTGTGGACACTGCTGGGGATCTCGGCGGTGTCGTGTGCCACTTTGCAATGAAACCCAATCAATAAAGCAAAAACAAAGTCCAACAATCAAGCAAAAAAAATAATAACATGCTGCATGATGAACAAAAATGATGTGTTTATATACATTTACTGGCTGCCTTTCTAATCATAAACAGGCTGTAAAAAGGCTTCTGGAGCTCTGCCTCTACACAGCACTAGTTACCATAAACAACAACGAGCTCCTTTCGTTTGTGTTTACAAGACACAAAAAAAAAAAGCATGTTTAACAGTGTTCGGGTTTTTACGGTGTACATTTGAAATGAAGCCGAAATAAAAATCAGTTAAAAATTAAAAAGAAAACTTGAACCAGAGGAATTGGGATTGTTTTATCAGCGTTGTTATCTAGACCTTTAAAAAAGGGGCCGATCGGTTTGTTTCGTATCAATATGTCCCAGAGCCAATCATCTGTAATGATGATGCTGTCCATGACAATGTGAGAGAGAGATTATTGCACTCTTCTCTCCAGCAATTGCATTTATATATTTTTGGAAACATCACTTGTGTTTGATTCCATGTCCCGCTGCCCTGGCATTGATTCACATCTTTTTTTTTTTGTTCACGTATTTTCAAGAAGAGAAAGTCAAATGAACAATTATAAATATGTTAATATGTCCCCCCCCCCCCTGAATAAAGATTTCAACAAAATTGCATCCTATGGGTTAGGGTTAGGCTGTGGTGTGTCTGTTAAACGTCTGTCACTGCAGCCAAATCAATTCTAATATGACCACTATTCAAATCGGTTTTCATTCATGTATAGTGCTTAAAGTATTAACTGCTGTCTGTGTACTTTGTAGATCCAACAGTCTTCATATGGCTCAATAGATTTGAAATACATCATTAAGGATTACATGATATCACTAAAACAAATCTCTGTGCTGTAGCCTGGGGAACCACCTAGTGTTAATACACTGTCATTACATACACTAATGACGCAGAATCAGCACTGTGTGTGTGACCTCTTCTGCTGGACAAGCTGTCCATAGCCCTGGAGAGAGTAAAGATCCAGACTAAATGACAAGATCATGCTCATTAAGGTATACGGACTCTGTGTGTGCGCGCATGCGTGCGAGTGAAAGAGAGAGGGAGTGAGAGATTGCAATAACCTTTCAGGAAGCATTTCCATGATTGGTTTATTAGTCACAGTAGCGTAGAGGGTTACAGTGGTGACGTCACAACCTACAAACAGTGACATCATCATTAGAGGCCTGCAGACTGGAACTGTGGGATCAGAACAGGTCCAAACCCCTGCACAGCAGGGAGAAGGAGGGGGGAGGGAGAGGGGGGCGAGGGACAACAAGGCAGACAAGTTAAAGAGGAGCAAAGATCAAGTTGGATACAAGTGCACTTTGATACATGTGAACTAATGGTGTGTGGCGTCACAACAAGGAAGATGATTAAAAACATAATATTTAAAGGAGACATCAGAAACAGTTTAAGTCCATTTGTTTCTCCGACGTGATGAAAATTACGTTCGAAGATAAAAAAAAATAAAAAACTATTAAATAACTGTAGAATACAAGTAACTAAATAGTTAAACTGAAATAAGGCCTCAAATTGTAAAAATAACAAAAGTAATGAAATTGTGGTCAACTTACAGTCTACAAATGATTTATAACTACGCTCCGACCCCCCAACCATCCACTCAAGGAATCGTCCCACAGCTGAATGTAAGTGGAGACACCTTATCTACAGTATGCGAGGGTGCAAACAGTAGACCTATATGGTTGAATAGCATGCAAAATGTTAATAAACTTAGTGATCACATTGTTGATTGGTATTATCCCACACTTCTCTGAAATGTTGACGGACTAAAAACACTCGTCTGTGAATTAGGAGTTTGAGGCCGTGTGTGTATTTGTGTGTGTGTGTGTGTGTGTGTGTGTGTTTGCATGTATGAAAGTGGTAAGTCTGTGTAAACTGTCTCCCTCCTTTGTAATTAAGTGGTTTAGTTTAGATTCTCCATTATATTATCCTCGCACACTTTGGCTCAGCAGTTATGAAAACACTCACACACACACTTATGCCTTGTTTAGCAACACACACAATACTGCTATGTGTCTATGCTGGCTTTACTACGGTAGGGTGTAAAGAACACACAGCACTACAAGCAGTTCAATCCCAGTACTGGAACTACAGTAAAGTGGAAAACATCATGCAGATTCATAGATTTGGGCTCTATTTAATATGCAACGCTGAATCCTTACAGATTTCGCAATAGAATTTTAAAAGGTCATTTCCGATTGAGCCGACATATGCAGCGTTTACCGTGAATGCAGTCTCCCCTACAGCGGGACATTGCCTTTAATTTCAATCACGCCGGAAAGCTGAACTTCAGCGATGCGGATTGAATAGAGCCCTTACTGTAGATAGACAGAACGCATGTCTTACTGACAAAACGATTGTGTGTACATTCAGTTCTCCTAGTGTACTTGCTTCCTCCCCATAGTGTACACTCAGCCACTCCTAACAGTGGTCGACATAAGGCATTACTTACAATCCGTAGTGAAATCACTTCTCCTAGTGTACACTTATTGACTCCACAAAGTGTACACTTATTCACTTCTCTACATTGATCCATTGCTCTTGCACCACACTCATCCACCACTACCCCTCACCAGTGTTTCAGCGTCCTGCTCCAGCTGTGCAGTGAGGAAGGGGTTAAAGAAGAAGTCGAACCCAAACTGCAGAGCCCCCTGGGCCGAGCGCCTCCAGTCATGTTCTATCTTATACTGCCTGCCGCTGGGCACGCGGGCGTCTGCACACGTCAGACAGTGGATGGCCTTCAGCTCAAACACAGGCCACTTAGAGCCCAGGCGTCCCTCCAGAACCGTACTGAACTCTACCAGGCTCCCAGCGCTCAGGTGCAGCAACATGGGGCCAAACTCATTACTGGCCCTCAGGACGATGTCCTTGGTGGCGTCTTCGTCCTCTATAATGGTCCCGTTCTTACTCTTCCTCTCCAGGGGCATGCCCAAGGTCACCTCGAACTTGTAGCGGTCAAAACGCTTCACGTGGCACTCGTGCTTCGCCAGCTTTTTCAGTTTGCATAAGGGGTCTTCTGGAGGGGGCTGGGGTGCAGGTAGGGGCTGGGGAGGGGCAGTGGGAGTGGAGGGGTCGGTGGTGTTGTCACAGAGTGGATAGGCCTCACCGTAGAGGCATCTCATCCAGTCCCCTACAAACACAGGGAGTAGGCCAATGACGGACTGGACTCCGTTCTCGATGTTGGTGACGCGGACATATTTGAAGCGTCCTGTCCAGGTGACCCGGTGGCCCTCCAGGTGAGAACACAGGATCTGGGTTTGGGCCATATTGTATTCCTTCCAGGCTTTCGGCCCACACAGGTTACTGTACTCCGGCCACGTGAGGGTGGAGTTATACACCTGTTCAAGACACTTGGTTAAACTTAAATTTGGATGTTTATTATACAGTTCATGCATTGAACACTTATCATACATTTAGGGAATCCCTTATTTAGTTACATTTGAATACTGTAAATAGTACTCTGCTGACTGCAATTTGAGCTTGTTCTGTCATTCGGTTATTTTCTATTAGGTTCCTACCTGTATTTTGTGTTAATTAGCGCTTTTGGCATAATGTAGCATAATGTAGCATAATGTAGCATAACGTAGCATAACTAGTTATTGTGATTACCTTCATGCCCTCGGAGCGGTAGACGTACATCCAGCAGAACAGCACCACAGCACTCAACCACACCAGGATGAGCTTGACTATGCTGCTCCGCGACAGAGACCTCGCCACCCCCAGCGGGTTCAGGCTGAACCGCGTCCACAACCGCAACACCACCGGGACCGCGCACACGGTCAGAGTCACCAGCATCTTGGTGATCTCCAGAGCCATGAACCACTGAAGGACCTGGAAGAGCAACATGGCCGCCAAGCCCAAGGTGAGAACAGGCAGGGCGAACAGGAAGAGGAGGTAGCCCACACAGGTCCGAATCAGACCGATGGTGGAGGAGGAGTGGAGCAGGGCCAGGCACAACTCACACCAGACGAAGCAGACCATGTAGGGTACGAGGCAGAGGTAGGTGCCCCTGAAGCCCCTCAGCTGGGCCATGCGGAACAGCAGGTAGAACAGGTGCCCGTAGAGAAGACAGGGCACGCCCACGTTCAGAGCCACCATCTCCCCTAGCGGCACCGTCACAAACGTTGTGCCTAACACCCGCAGGAACCAGGCGCTCTCCGGTAACAGTTGTGTCAGGGCACAGACCCCCGATGACACCTCTGTGAGCAGGGCGCGGCGGGCGAAGAGCTCAGCGGAGGCATGGAGGCTGAGGAAGGAGGTGACGGTGAAGAACAGAGCCACGGTGGCCAGCTCGGAGCAGGGGATCCAGGCCTTGTCAGCCACGGGGAAGGAGAAGACCACGAAGACCACCGACAGCAGGAAGTAGAGGTAGGGCTCCAGGTGGGTCCAGACAAAGTTAGTCTCAGCTTGCTCCAGGTCCAGGCCCGGCTCGAAGCGAGACAGCAGGTCTGTCAGTGCTCGGAAGTTCTCCCACGCCTTGGAGTTCTGGAAGAACACCAACAGCTCACATACTGAACAGACATTATTCTATAGCTAACTGTCATGGAATAACTTTAACATAGTAACTGTAGTTACATAGTACTAACCATTTCCATTCGGTTTTCCAAGAAAATACCAAATGTTAGGTGGTAAGCACTCCCTAAATGAGTGTTCTTGCTAGTTTATTACAGGATAATGTAATTACATAGGTTATCCTCTTTCAGTTCCTCTGTGAAGTGTGTGAAGTGAATCCTACCTGGAAGACGCGCAGTGTGCAGATGACCATGGAGAAGAAGGAGAGGTAGAAGACGAGTAGGGGGATGAGGAAGATGAAGAAGTCGATGGTGAGGTTGCTGATGATGAAGAAGAAGATGAGGGCATTGACGTGGTGAGTGGGGATGAGGGCGCTGAGCCACTGCATGCCCGCCCGGGATGCCCAGTCTATCAGGTGCTCCTTGATCTCCAACAGGGCGTGTAAGGGAAACTTCAACACCTAGGGAAGGAGAGGAGGGGGAGCGAAAGGGTGCGAGAGAGATTACACATTATTCCGATGTACACTCAGTGGACCGTTTATTAGGTACACCACCCGGTTCGCTCCTACAGATAGTGAGTCACATGGCCGTGGCTTGCTATATAAAAAGGCAGGCATCGAGGAACTCAGTTACTGTTCGATTGAACGTTAGAATGGGCAAAACAACTAACCAACTAGGTGACTTTGAGCACGGTATGAGCGTCGGTGCCAGGCGCGCCAGTTCCAGTATCTCAGAAACGGCCGGCCTCTTGGGCTTTTCACTCACAACCGTGTCTAGGGTTTACAGAGAATGGTGCAACAAACAAGAAACATCCAGTCAGCGGGGAAAACAGCTCGTTGATGAGAGGGATCGAAGGAGAATGGTAAGAATCGCGCAAGCTAACAGGCGGTCCACAAACAGGCAGATAACGTGATCCTTATCACGGATGGGCTATTGCAACAGACGACCACACTGGGCTCCACTCCAATCAGCTAAAAACAAGAACCATCGGCTCAAGTGGGCACGCGATCACCAACACTGGACAATTGCGGAGTGGAGAAACATTGCGTGGTCCAATGAATCCTGATTCCTGTTGCGTCGTGCTGATGGCAGAGTCAGGATTTGGCGTGAGCAGCGTGAGTCCATGGCCCCATCCTGCCTGGTGTCAACGGTACAGGCTGGTGGCGGTGGTGTAATGGTGTGGGGAATGTGTTCCTGGCACACGTTAGGTCCCTTGAAACCGACACCTTGTATAATCCATGCCCTGAAGAATTCAGGCTGTTCTGGAGGCAAAGGGGGGTGCGAACCGGTACTAGATGGGTGTACCTAATAAAATGGCCATTGTATATGTGTGTATGACTAAATGCAGTTGTAACATTGATGGTTTGCAAATATTTACTCAATGTTTGTCATGCCAATAAAGCAATTTGAATTTGAGAGAGCGAGAGAAAATCCATGAGCAAGATAACAAATATAAAATTGTGAATATGTGTGAAGATGTCATGAACACACGCATTCCCAGAGAGAGAAAAAAAAAAAGTTGAGACCTTCTGATGAAGGGGCAAGTCATCTGGGTTCTTCACAACTTCGTCATCATCATCATCGTCACCTCCGTCCCCAGCCATAGTGGGACTAGGTGGGATGCCCTGAGCGTACTTCTTAGTGATATCGACAAAGTCATCCAGACCCACGTCGTAGCAACTGACTGCAGAGACACAGAGAAAGAGGGAGGTAGTCTTAACTCACCATTACAATGCCTTTTTCCAATTGAGTCTATTTGACATAAACATACACTGACCTTTGCTGGTGACGAGACTCTCCAGAACTCTCCTCTGTTTCTGCGTGGAGCTGGATATGGGGCTCTGGGAGGCAGCGTCACCTTGGGGTGGAGGAATTACGGAGGAACAAACCGTTTAGAAACTAGCTAAATAACAACTAGGCCTCTCAGGTCTCATCGGTGTTCATGAACACATAATACTACATTATTGTGTGACTGTTGTGTGGCCATATATGTAATGCATGAGAGTGTGTGTGTGTGTGTGTGACTGTTCCCTGTACCTGGTTCTGTGTTGACATGTTCCACGTTCTCCAACAGCTCAGACACCGCCACCCTTCTCTTCTTCTCTGGGTTGAGCTTCCAATACATGACCAGGGCAGCCCTCCTCACTCCTCTCTCAAACCTAGTCTCCGTACACAGCTTCTTCACCTCCTCAAAGTTCTCCGACGTGATGCCTGATGACAAAACACAACCTTGACGCATCATACTGAACACCATGCACTGAGACAGCCAATCAGTTCCACAATCCCAACGACAGTTGACTCCTGACAAGGGCATATCATTTAACGGCATACTCCATTTAACTGCACGCTGTACTTTTTCAGTCCCAATTCAAAGAAGATTCTATTGAATTGCTCTGGATCTCTCCATATATACACACAGTTGAAGTCAGATGTTTATATACACCTTAGCAAAATACATTTAAACTCAGTTTTTCACAATTCATGACATTTAATCGCAGTAAAAACTCCCTGTTTTAGGTCAGTTAGGATCACCACTCAATTTTAAGAATGTGAAATGTCAGAATGATTTATATCAGCTTTTGTTTCTTTCATCACATTCCCAGTGGGTCAGAAGTTTACATACACTCAATTAGTATTTGCTAGCATTGCCTTTAAAATTGTTCAACTTGGGTCAAACGTTTATGGTAACCTTCCACAAGCTTCCCACAATAAGTTGGGTGAATTTTGGCCCATTCCTCCTGACAGAGCTGGTGTAACGGAGTCAGTTTTGTAGGCCTCTTTGCTGATACACACTTTTTCAGTTCTGCCCACAAATTGTCTATGGGATTGAGGTCAGAGCTTTGTGATGGCCAATCCAATACCTTGAATTTGTTGTCCTTAAGCCATTTTTCCACAACTTTGGAAGTATGCTTGGGGTCATTGTCCATTTGGAAGACCCATTTGCAACCAAGCTTTAACTTCCTGACTGTTTTGAGATGTTGCTTCAATATATCCACATAATTTTCCTCCCTCATGATGCCATCTCTTTTGTGAAGTGTACCAGTCACTCCTGCAGCAAAGCACCCCCACAACATGATGCTGCCACCCCCGTGCTTCACAGTTGGGATGGTGCTCTTCGGCTTGCAAGCCTCCCCCTTTTTCCTCCAAACATAACGATGGTCATTATGGCCAAACAGTTCTATTTTTGTTTCATCAGACCAGAGGACATTTCTCCAAAGAGAATGATATTTTTCCCCATGTGCAGTTGCAAACCGTAGTCTGGCTTTTTTATGGTGGTTTTGGAGCAGTGGCTTCTTCCTTGCTGAGCGGCCTTTCAGGTTATGTCGATATAGGACTCGTTTGACTGTTTTTTCCAAACTGTTTAAAGGCACAGTCAACTTAGTGTATGTAAAATTCTGACCACTGGAATTGTGAAACAGTGAATTATAAGTGAAATAATCTGTCTGTAAACAGTTTTTGGAAATATGACTTGTCATGCACAAAGTAGATGTCCTAAACGACTTGCCAAAACTTGAAAAACTAGTTTTAATGACTCCAACCTAAGTGGATGTAAACTTCCGACTTCAACTGTATATACTTCCTGTTTAGTGGATAAGGCCGCGCCCCCTCACCTTTCCTGGTTGATAGGCAGTGCTGTAGCATCTTGACGGCGTCCTTACGACCCTGTTTGGTGGCCTCTACCAGCCAGCTCACCGCTGTACAGTTGTTCAGCTCCTCATCTCTCTCCTCGGCCAGGGCCAAGTAGTAACGGGCCACCTACACACAGACACAGCATATCATGTCAAATATGTGCTCATTCTTGTCAGACGCATGAAGACCCATTGTAGCTCATATATAGGACTCAGAGATCTTATTCAATTCTGAGTTCTAATATTTGATTCTATGGTAGGACTTTAAGTTTGCTATGGTGGTCAAACCAGGGTGGACCATGGCTAAGAGGGGTTAGTACTCACCCTAGACTGGGCTTTGGCGTCTCCAGACTTGGCGCTCTCCTCCAGCTCCTCCACACTCAGCTCCTCCTCTGGCTCCTCTACGTAGAGACAACAGTCATCTGATTGATGTATTCATTTCTTAGGAAGGTTACTGCCAAAGGGGATATTACATGGTGACTGGCAGCATTGATACACACAGAAACATGTGCCGCATAGCATTTGGGAACAAGCATACACCTAATGAACTGTAGTGTTATTCATTATGAACAGGATGTTCCATCCTGTAGACAGGTGGTAACCTCTCACAACAACTGTCCATGTTCACCCCCACCCCCTCCCCCAAACAGAGGGACCACTTCAGCACACAGACCAACAGTCATTCTTTCTGACCCCCACCCACCGGTCCCTCTACCCATGAGGACCACTATCTGTAAATAAAGCTATAAGTGGTATACTGTATCTGTACATCTGTAATACCTATGTAATAACCCTCTCTGTCATTTGTAATTGGTCGAGCCCTTAGTATTACTGCGTAAGTGAGGTAGTGCGCTTCATGTCGTGGCTGGCAGAGGTGGTAAATCTGTGTCACTAAAGGAGCAGGGGGAACCGTCCGTATGTGCTATGCTGATGCTTTACGTATCCCGTTTCTTTCCTCGCATGCCAGTGATTCCTGCCAGCATGGTGGACATATCCCAGCCCTGTGCCTCAGCCCTAAAAAAAACAACAGTTTATTTAGCTGTCAACAGCAACTCCTTACCCCCATAAATCTACACACTCACGCGCCAACAAACACATTGCATGCACACACATTTATACTGAATCTACATACACATACAATCTTCATTTATACTGCTGCTACTCTGTCTATCATATATCCTGATGCCTAGTCACCTTATCCCTGTACATATCTACCTCTACCACTCCAGTATCCCTGCACATTGTAAATACGGTATACTTAACTGAGGAACTCAATTTAACCTTGCACAATACCCTAGATGCAGTCGCACCCCTAAAAACAAAAAAACATTTGTCCCTCTCGTCCCTCTAGTGGTGTGCTTTGGCAAAGTAGGCGGGGTTATATCCTGCCCGTTTGGCCCTGTCTGGGGGTATCGTCGGACAGGGCCATAGTGTCTCCCGACCCCTCCCTTCTCAGCCTCCAGTATTTATGCTGCAGTAGTTTATATGTCGGGGGTTAGGGTCAGTCTGTTATATCTGGAGTATTTCTCCTGTCTTATCCGGTGTCCTGCGTGAATGTAAGTATGTTCTCTCCAATTCTCTCTCGGAGGAGGAGGACATGAGCCCTAGGACCATGTCTTAGGACTACCTGGCCTGATGACTCCTTGCTGTCCCCAGTCCACCTGGCTGTGCTGCTGCTCCAGTTTCAACTGTTCTGCCTGCGGCTATGGAACCCTGACCTGTTCATCGGACTTGTTACCTGTCCCAGACCTGCTGTTTTCAACTCTCTAGAGACAGCAGGAGCGGTAGAGATACTCTGAATGATCGGCTATGAAAAGCCAACTGACATTTACTCCAGAGGTGCTGACCTGTTGCACCCTCGACAACCACTGTGATTATTATTATTTGACCCTGCTGGTCATCTATGAACATTTGAACATCTTGGCCATGTTCTGTTATAATCTCCACCTGGCACTTCCAGAAGAGGACTGGCCACCCCTCATAGCCTGGTTCCTCTCTAGGTTTCTTCCTAGGTTTTGGCCTTTCTAGGGAGTTTTTCCTAGCCACCGTGCTTCTACACCTGCATTGCTTGCTGTTTGGGGATTCATGCTGGGTTTCTGTACAGCACTTTGTGACATCAGCTGATATAAGGGCTTTATAAATAAATCTGATTGATTTGATTATTGGAACGGACCCTGTAAATCGCTTCTTACTTTCTCGTATTCTTCTTACCTTTTATTTCTTGTGTTTTTGTTCTACCTCATGTTATTTGTAATATTACATTGATATCTGCACTGTTGGGTTTAGAGCTTGCAAGAAAGTCATTTCACTGTACTTGTGCGCGTGACATAGAAATGTGAAACTTGGTCTACTCTGCTTGGTAAATTCCCCCTGTATCAGAGATACAGTACACGTGAATCAGCCATACCAAGCATTGAGAAAGGAATTAGCTTTCCATTCAGGCCTTTCCCAGTAGTACCAGAATAGCTTGGAGAGAAGTAGATGGATAGGAGGATAGGGGTAGGAGAGATGTTTTTCTGCCTTACACAGCAATCCCGGACTGACTACTTTACATGATCTGGTCAACGTCTGCTATTGTCATGGAGATTGTGGCACGTTACACAGAGGGAGGCGCTCTGATTGGTGGGTAAGGGTGGGGCGGAGAGAAGAGGATGAGGCAGGAAGTGAAATACAGAGTCACCATTAGAGCTGTGTGCCCTACCCCAAAAGCCTTAACATAATAGGCAAACAGACAAAGCAAAGTGGTTAGATTAGGGATGTGGTATGTTTCTTTATTGTTGTGTGAACTTTTGTGCGCGAAAGGAGGATGTCCTTGATTGCACTTAGTTTTAGGGTTGGAGTGATTGTGTTGGGTTGGTCAATGTGTGTGTGTGTGTCTTTGACTGTTCTCACCTGGCTCAGCTATTGAAGCCTGTCGTACAGGGGTAGTAGGGTGCATGCCCGGGGTAACTCCAGCAGCACCAACCCCCCTCCTCTCATCCGGAGCCCTGCTGGCTGCATTGAGCTGGGATCGTCCCGCCTGGGAGACAGGTCTGACTGGCTGCCGCAGGGGGGAGGCAGGAGGGATGGAGAGGGAGGACGCAGGGGGAGAGAGAGGGGGGCCAGGACAAAAAGGTCTGGAAGGTGAGACCGGAGAGGTCGGGGGCGATTTAGGCAGGGGCACAGTGGGTCTAGTGCCCGGGGTAGATTTAGGGGTAGGTGGGGAAAGAGAGGAGGGTAGCGGGGAGGAAGGGGCAGGTTTCGGGGTGGTTGGGGTGTTGGCGGGTGATGGTTCCATGCCTGAAAAACAGAGGAAGATAAAACAATTCGCTGCTGTCTGGCTAAATTAGTTTTAACCTTTATAGACAGAGCTTTTCAGAATCATTAAAAAAAATCATGCCAGTACTCAATCATGGAAGCAATAGCCCGTGCATGAGGGTCGCACCAGCTGCGTGGAAGCACTTGTCTGTTCACACAGCTACAGCAGAGTACGGCCAGGGGGCAGAGAGAGTGAGGAGGACGCAACAGCTGCATGGCACAATCCTCTTCTGCTCCAATCACTCAACTGTCACTGCCAAAGGGAGCCCATAGCTTCCCTTCTGGACAAAGTGTTAAAAAGTGTCTCTCGACCAAACAACATGCCGCTGTGTCACTTTCAGTGCTTTTCTTGACCCCCCCCCCCCCCCCCCCCAATATGGTCCAAGTTCTTTTATCCCGAACTAACAAATGAAGAGCCTAAACCAATTCGACTTTAGGCACCAAAATAAGAAGCTACTACCACTATTATGAACAGAGTGACAGGTTGGCATGCAAGAGATGGAGGCACCATCACGTGTTCTGCTGCAATGCAGGGGATTTCCCAAAGCCAATGACTTTGATTTGACCGGTGGAAAGTATAATGAGCAAATGGACTCAGTCAGGTGACTCATTGTTTTAGACTACATTTAAAAAATGTAAAAGTTGGTGACCAGTTTAAAATATAATGCGAAACACGCGCCTGTCGCTTTAAAAATGACTAGCTATTCTTTAATCAATGCTAAATTGTGATATGACAGTCAACTGGCAGTTCTTCCTACGGACAATACAGCATGTCCAAAACAAACATGTCAGCGTCATTCTCTCACCTTCGCAGTCAAAGACTCGATCTGTGTTTCATCTAGTCGACAAGAAGCTACTAGAAATGTCCCCGATGAAGTTGTTCAGGGTCTCCTCTCATTCATCCCTTTCACTTTTTACAGTTCGGTGCCACAAGCGCATCTGTGATCAAACTCCACTTATAGCGAGGAGAGAACTCTTCCAGCTGTCATAATAAACGCCCACTTGATGTGTTATGATTGGACGTTTTTTTGTGACGCCTTCATCTTCTCTTAATATGATTGGCTACTGATACAGGAAGTCGACATTTCCCTAGCTTTCTCTTTCAGGCATCACCAGTATACCGTCGAAATGTTGTCGCGCAGAGAATAGGTTGATAGGATGACGTCTTTATATATTTTCATGACATGATTTATGTGCCATAGCCTACATGCATCGATAAGAACTACACACATACGTTCATGCACGCATAAAATGTAAATGCGTTAGTCACACCATGCCATAAGAATTACGCTGTAAAAACATGTCCAGAGATTCTCCCTGTGTAAACATTCCACTGAAGTTTACATAGCTTCATGCTCGATTGCTCTTCCTGGCTACTTCATCATGTGGCTGTCTCCTTGTTGGCAGGGAATTGCCAATGTCCGAGCCTTGAGCTGATGCTGAGCCCGGCGACAATCACCGAGGTCTCTCGTATCGTCTACCCCGGGTTCGCTTTCGTCCCGGTGCCCACCTCGGCCGCCGCGACATTGCACCTGGCGCTGGGCTAGCAGGTGATTCCGGGAACACCTCCACGTGTCGCCTTCGCCTGTCACCTTGTCCTTCCAGAATGTGGACAGTCATTAGAGGTGGGTCGGGGAGTGAGTGCCAACTTAAAAAATATATATATATCAGTTACTGCAATGCACGTTTTAAAACAGCGTAAGGCATTCGAGTGTTGTTATTTCATTTTGCAGATTATGTATTAATGTGTTAACAGTCAGCATACGGAGCTTAGTTGTGTCAGTTCTCAGAACCGTTTAGTTGTGTCAGTTCTCAGAACCGTTTAGTTGTGTCAGTTCTCAGCATGTTATTTTATTTTGCTTCTCAGAAATGTATGCGTGTCCTACCTGGGTCAGTTCATCTCAGAGGCAGGGATTGAACTGCAGTCAGATGGTAAGAGCAACCTGTGTCACATCATATTGATGACAATGAGATGAGAATAATATTGTGTGTATTTTGTATTTTATTAGGATCCCCATTAACTGTTGCAAAAGCAGCAGCTACACTTCCTGGGGTCCACATGAAACATGACATAATACAGAACATCAATAGACAACAGCTCAAGTACAGAACTACATAAACTGTTAATCTGCATATTCACAACAGCACATCCACAACCCCTTCTGCTGGAGAATGACATGTCATCCCTACATGCCAGTGTGGAGCTCCCTTGTTTCCCCTCCCTCCCCAGGGCCTGAGGGTGCCCCTGCCCTCTGTCTGCTACTGGAGGAGGACCAGGAACCACTGGAGTCTCATACACAGATTGAGCCAAAGGTGGAGAGAAAGCAATAACACTCTTCTCCATTCACACAGGCAAATCATACTCACAAAAGCTGTTGCAATTCAAATCAAGTCAAATTTTATTTGTCACATACACATGTTTAGCAGATGTTATTGCAGATGTAGCGAAATGCTTGTGTTTCTAGCTCCAACAGTGCAGTAATATCTAACACTTCACAACAATACAAACAACAATTCAAGTCTATGTATATGGGGCAGCAGCCTCAAAGGTGCAGGGATACATAACCGGGTGGAAGCCGCCTAGTGATGGCTATTTAACAGTCTGATGGCCTTGAGATAGAAGCTGTTTTTCAGTCTCTCGGGCCCAGCTTTGATGCACCTATACTGACCTCGCCTTCTGGATGATAGTGGGGTGAACAGGCAGTGGCTTGGGTGGTTGTTGTCCTTGATGATCTTCCTGTGATATCGAGTGCTGTAGGTGTCCTGGAGGGCAGGTAGTTTGCCCCCAATGATGCATTGGGTAGACCGCACCACCCTCTGGAGAGCCCTACGGTTGCTGGCGGTGCAGTTGCCCTACCAGGCAGTGATACAGCCCGACAGAATGCTCTCAGTTGTGCATCTGTAAAAGTGTGTGAGGGTTTTAGGTGCCAAGCCAAATTTCCTCAGGATCCTGAGGTTGAAGAGGTGCTGTTGCGCCTTCTTCATCATACTGTCTGTGTAGGTGGACCATTTCAGATCGTCAGTGATGTGTACGGCGAGGAACTTGAAGCTTTCCAACTGCTCCACCGCGGTCCCATAGGGGCGTGCTCCCTCCACGATGTGATCCTTTGTTTTGTCTACATTGAGTGAGAGGTTATTTTCCTGGCACCACACTCCCAGGGCTCTCATTTCCTGTCTGTAGGCTGTCTCGTCATTGTTGGTAATCAGGCCTACTACTGTTGTGTCGTGATTGATTTGGAGGCGTGCGTGGCAATGCAGTCATGGGTGAACAGGGAGTACAGGAGGGGGCTGAGCACGCACCCTTGTGGGGCCCCTGTGTTGAGGATCAGCGAAGTGGAGGTGTTGTTTCCTACCTTCACCACCTGGGGGTGGCCTGTCAGGAAGTTCAGGACTACTGCAACAACGTTTTTTTTATGGATGTTGTTTTTTGCCATAGAAACGTAAAGGTGGATGGCCAAAGGGAAAGAAGAGGCAACCTCAGAGAGAGTTAACTGCCCCCAGAGTTCCAACAACAGGGTGAGATATGCACACACACACATCCACACATAAACACACTTGTTTATTGGGAGAGGAGATGTTACTCTCATTGTGAAGAGCTCTATTATGTGTGTGTGTGTGTGTGTGCAATGCCCGTGTAGTGTGTTACATAGTGTCTAGACTCTAGGGTGTAGTAGTTATGTAATTAGATGTGGTCTAAGATGATTGCTGTTGGTGGTTGTTGTCAGGAGGACTCTTGGGAGGCTCTTGGGAGGCCCTCACAGGTCTGTATTTGTGTACGTGTCTGCGTGTGTGTGTACGTATGTTCCTGTGTGTGTGCACATGTGCATGCGAAGGGGTGGTACATATGCATAATCGTTCTCTGCAAGTGTTTTTTTTTTGTAAGCTGATGCAATAGCAGTGTTTCACCAGTAAGTGGCTGTATAGGGTTCAAGTCAGTTGTGTTCTCTTTTCATAGTGCTGTTGAGAATGCTTATTGTGTTCTATATTTTTTTAAGCTTTGTGTGTGTTTCTGCCCAGAGGAGTTTGAGAAGGACAGAGGCAGCCGGCAGCAGGCTCCAGGGATGGAGAGAAGCCCTGTGGGTGAGGAAGAGGAGGCAGAGTTGGCTCGTACGTTTGGTCTGTCCTCGCTGGACATCAGTGCGCTGCAGGAGCTGCTGCTCAGACACATACTGACCAGCACTTTGGATCTATAGCTAACCTCCCCGTCCTGTCTGCCTGGATCTGTTTTCCCCAGAGCTGAAGAGCCGAATCACGTTCTGCGCATGTTTCCTTACCTAAATGTAGATCTTCTTGAGTTATACAGTGTTGTTTTGAATTATGGACAGTGAGCGAACTTTAGAGCAGTTGGTGGAAACAATCTGTCGCATAGTCTACCTGTGTTTAGTTTCTATCACAGCACATATTTTGCCTAGTGGCGCAGGCTATTGAGTTTTTGCCAAAAATGTGACCATTTGCACAAACATCTTAAAGTTCTTAAGAAATTTGATTGTTTTCTGTCTTACAGTAACCTTATACTATTATGTTTGGTTATGTTACATGGAATCAATAAGTGATCTTGCAGACATTGATTCAGCTTTGATATAACTTTATTAAACAAATACCATTTATGTCAGACTAGCCTGATCTCTACAAGACTGTGCGACAAGTAGAGGATCCCGCACATGCACAGAAGTCGTGAAGAGGGCTCGACAAAACCTATTCCCCCTCAGGAGACTAAAAAGATTTGGCATGGGTCCTCAGATCCTCAAAAGGTTCTACAGCTGCACCATCGAGAGCATCCTGACTGGTTGCATCACTGCCTGGTATGGCAACTGTTCGGCCTCTGACCGCAAGGCACTACAGAGGGTAGTGCGTACGGCCCATTACATCACTGGGGCCGCACTCCTGAACATCTAATCAAATGGCTACCCAGACTATTTGCATCGAGGAGAGGCGGAGCCAAGATCAGCTGAGGGCGGAGCTAAACAACCTGCAGCTGGGGTTATGCTCAGGTCAAGGATCTCAAGGACCCATGACTCCTCACCACTCAAACAACAGTGAATTAAAGTGTTACTGTCTCCCATTGTAGAATCCTTATGCTCAGCAGGCAGTGTTCATATTCATTTTTTTTTAGGTTGGCCTCTCTTTTTTTTCTCTCACTTGCCATCTGTAGGAGCGTAAGGAGTGTTTTGAGTTTGAGCTCCAGGTTCTCAGGGCCTCCAGGAAGAGCCTGGACTCTCAGCTCCCCACCCTCACCATGGAACTATTACTTTTTCACACAGTTAAGAACAAATTCTTATTTTCAATGATGGCCTAGGAACAGTGCCTTGTTCAGGGGCAGAACTACAGATTTGTACCTTGTCAGCTCAGGGATTCGATCTTGCAACCTTTCGGTTACTAGTCCAACGCTCTAACCACTAGGCTACACTGCCGCACCAAATGTGGACGAATGAATGTGGGCAAATGAGAGAGATGGAAAAAGAGAGTCAGAAAGAAGGGAAGATAGGGGGATTCATTTCTTAACAGTTCTATTGAGGTAGTTATAAATTAAACCTTATTACTAGATTAGTGCAATCTAGTTGGAGGGGATGAGGGTATTTCCTGCTGTGGCACTTTCCATTCAAACTGTTAAACACACCCACATACACATTTTTCCATGTATTGGGTAATAATCTCAAACCCGAGGTTTAGAATAATTTGCTTCTTATGAGGCCAATCCCTTTCATTGTGCTAATCTCCATCAGGGTGTTATTTGCGGGACAGCAGTGCTGGAGTTGGCATCAAGTTAATGGCTCATGGTAGAGATCACAGTCGTGTTTAAGGCCAGACAAAAGAGCTCATAGAAGGGTAAGAGAGTCTCATCCTTTCCTTATCCCTGTCGGGTGGTGACTGATTTAAGATGATAGGACAGGATCAAGCCTCATGTTAGGCAATCACCGTATTGATGTCATCTATTATAGAGTTCATTAAGTTCAGTGGTCAGGGAGGACTGGAGGTGAAGAAAAAGATCAGACTATGATAACAGAAATATTACCTTTTTGTTTATATATACAGTACCAGTCAAAAGTTTGGGGACACTTACTCATACAAGGGTTTTTCTTTATTTGTACTATTTTCTACATTGTAGAATAATAGTGAATAGATCAAAACTATGAAATAACACATATGAAATAATGTAGTAACCAAAAAGGTGTTAAACAAATCCAAATATATTTTACATTTGAAAGTCTTCAAAGTAGCCTTGATGATAGTTTTGCACACTCTTGGCATTCTCTCAACCAGCTTCATGAGGAATACTTTTCCAATATTCTTGAAGGCGTTCCCACATATGCTGAGTACTTGTTGGCTGCTTTTCCTTCACACATACCATCTCAATTGGGTTGAGGTCAGGTGATTGTGGAGGCCAGGTCATCAGATACAGCACCACCACTCTGCTTATTGATCAAACTACCCAGCCTGAAGGTGTGTTTTACCTTTATTTAACTAGGCAAGACAATGATTACCTACCCCGGCCAAACCCTCCGCTAACCCGGACAACACAGGGCCAATTGTGCACCGCTCTATGGGACTATGATGCAGCCCGGAATAAAACCAGGGTCTGTAGGGTCTAGCACTGAGATGCAGTGCCTTAGACCACTGCGCCACTCAGGAGGTCATTGTCCTGTTCGGGGAAAAAATGATAGTCCCACTAAGCGCAAACCAGATGGGATGACATATCCCTGAAGAATGCTGTGGTAGCCATGCTGGTGCCTTGAATTCCAAATAAATAACTGACAGTATCACCAGCAAAGCACCATCACACCTCTTCCTCCATGCTTCACGGTGGGAACCACACATGCGGAGTTCATCCGTTCACCTACTCTGCTTCTCACAGAAACACAGCGGTTGGAACCACAAATCTCACATTTAGACATATTTCCAACAGTCTAATGTCTATTGCCAATGTTTATTGGCCCAAGCAAGTCTCTTCTTCTTATTGGTGTCCTTTAGTAGTGGGTTCTTTGCAGCAATTTGACCATGAAGGCCTGATTCACGCAGTCTCCTCTGAACAGTTGATGTTGAGATGTGTCTGTTACTTGAACTCTGAAGCATTTATTTGGGCTGCAATTTCTGAGGTGCAGTTAACCCTAATGAACTTATCCTCAGCAGCAGAGATAACTCTGGGTCTTCCTTTCCTGTGGCAGTCCTCATGCGACCCAGTTTCATCATAGCGCTTGATGGTTTTGCGACTGCACTTGAGGAAACTTCATGTCTTAAAGTAATGATGGACTGTCATTTCTCTTTGCTTATTTGAGCTGTTCTTCCCATAATATGGACTTGATCTTTTACCAAATAGGGCTATCTTCTGTATACCACTCCTACCTTGTCACAATACAACTGATTGGCTCAAACACATTAAGAAGGAAAGAAATTCCACAAATGAACTATGAACAAGGCAGAACTGTTAATTGAAATGCATTCCAGGTGACTACCTCGTGAAGCTGGCTGAGAGAATGCCAAGAGTGTGCAAACCTTTCATCAGGGCAAAGGGTGGATACTTTGAAGAATCTCAAATATAAAATACATTTTGATTTGTTTAACATGTTTTTGGTTACTACATGAATCCATATGTGCTATGTCATAGTTTTGATGTCTTCAATATTATTCTGACTGGTACTGTAAATATATAAAGTGAGTTACAGTATTTACTGTACTGATCTACCAGTACTGACCTCCTCTAGGTAACGCGCCTCTACAGAAACAAGCTCCATCCATTGTTGCCTTGACAAAGTGATGATAAGGAGAGACGCACAGGAAGAAGGGAACCGCAGGTAACCATAGCAACCAACCAGGGTTTGTGTTAGAGCGGACAGTGACGGGGTAGTTAAATATATGTATAAATATGTATAAATGTTAAATATATGTATCCATTACCAACATTCTAGGGAATGCGCCCCTAGTGTCCACTACCCACTCTTTGAAGTTCCCTTTGTAGCTGTTTTTCAGAATGGAACAAAGCCTGGGTACCACAGCAGCAATGGTAACTTGTGACTGAGATGCTGCCTTGATAATGATAGATAGGATTTACATAGTGCTATTCCAAGTGCTCAGAGAGCTGTATATTGTAACCGGACACCCAGCTGAGGCTGTGCGCCAACGTGAGATGTTGCTTGCTGTTAGATCGCCGATGCGGCGAGCAGCCTCACTTCTCCATATTGATCTGCTTCTATTTTTAGGATCTGGGAGATGTGAGGATGATGATGAAGATGAGAATAAAGGATGAAGCCAGGGAAACAGAAGGGCCACACTAAACAAGGACCCCAAGGGGCTGTCGGTTGGCAGCTTTTCATGTCTGTTTTTTGTTCTGTTTGTAGATTTGAGTGTTTCTTTGTTTCTGGGGCGATTTTGTTTGTTTTGTGCGATGAGTCAGTTCTTTCAGCCAGGGGTCTTTTGTAAACTGTTGCTACGCACAAGCTATGTTTGTTGCTAGTGAGTGTGTGCTTTAGAGTGTAGCTTCGCTAGCAGCTTTTCTGAAAAAAAAACATTATTTCCATGACAGACTGACCAGGTGAATCCGGGTGAAAGCTATGATCCCTTATTGATGTCACTTGTTAAATCCACTTCAATCGGTGTAGACGAAGGGGAGGATATAGGTTAAAGAAGGATTTTCAAGCCTTGGCACAAATTGAGACATGGATTGTGTATGTGTGCAATTGAGAGGGTAAATGGACAAGACAAAATATTGAAGTGCCTTTGAACGGGACATGGTAGTAGGTGCCAGTGGTGTAAAGTACTTAAGTAAAAATACTTGAAAGTACTACTTATGTAGTTTTTTTTAGGTATCTACTTTACTATTTACATGTTTGACTACTTTTACTTCACTACATTCCTAAAGGAAATGATGTACGTTTTACTCCATACATTTTCCCTTTTGAATGCTTAGCAGGACAGGAAAATTCTAATTCACACACTTATCAAGAGAACAACCCCGGTTATCCCTACTGCCTCTGATCTGGCAGACTCACTTTGTTTCTAAATTATATCTTAGTGTTTGAGCGTGCCCCTGGCTATCCATACAATTTAAAAACAAGAAAATTAAGCGGTGTGGTTTACTTAATATAAGACATTTTAAATTATTTATACTTTTGATACTTAAGTATATTTAGCAATTACACTTACTTTTGATACTTAAGTATATTTAAAAGCAAATACTTTTACTTACATATTTTACTGGGTAACTCACTTTTACTTTAGTCATTTTCTATTAAGGTATCTTTACTTTTACTCAAGTATGACAATTGGGTACTTTTTACATCACTGGTAGGTGCCAGGAACTGAAACTCTGCTGGGTTTTTCACACTCAACAGTTTCCCATGTGTATCAAGAATGGTCCACCACCCAAAGGACATCCAGCCAACTTGACACAACTTTGGGAGGCATTGGAGTCAGTGGTAATTTTAGCATATAAATCTTGGTGGGGCAAACTCCCAAAATGTTTTTTAGATGCATGCCAGCAAATCCACAACACAACACTAAACAGTGCATTAATTGCACTATAACAGTGACAAACGGTTCCCACAAACTGTTAGGGCCTACATAAAGCTGTCCCAACAGCAGGGCTTTCTTTTCAGCACCATGGAGGGAATCCTTACAACTGCTACACCTGGCTGTCAGCAGTCTGGCAGTGAAACAGTTCATTCAGCCTCATTTACTGCCTTTTCAAAAAACATAGCTGATATGGCTGACTTGCTTAAAAAATTGTCGTTTCTATTGACAATTGAGATCTACTGTACAAACTATGGCATAAGGGAATGATGAGCGGATGAGGAAATCCGTAATTTCAATTAAGACATTTATGAGCGAGCTTGGACGGGCGTAGTCAATATAACTATTTGTTCAGCACTTTTGAAATGTACATAATTCAAAACCTGGCCCGGCCTTACAGTATTCTCCTTGTACACCAAGTCAGAACCGTAGAATAAATAAAGGGGGCATATAAACAGACAATGAAAGCTCTTACAATATTTGATGATTACATTTCTCTAAAACAGGCTACAGCCTACATGTGCACCACCAAGTCAGAACAGTATACTAAGTTATGAGGGTGAAAAGGACCAAATTATTAGGGTGAGGCACATGGGCTACTAACAGCTTAGTACACAACATATACTTAGTATAACTTTGTTAGCTACAGTATAAATTTCTCCCTGGTATATTACATAATTTATGCAGCAGCATACAATACATTTTTTGGACTCACCTTGTGCTGTGCTCACTTGAACGAGAAGGTGGCACGGCGGTCCTTGTGGGCAGATTTTGTCATCAAACTTTGTCGTCAAAGTCAGACATTCTCTGGATTTATGCTGCTTTCAAGACAACTGTTAACTCGGGGAAAAAAACAAGGTTGAATCATAACATCAGGGATCTTCAGGTCGGAGCTCTAGAAAGAGGCCAGAGTTCCTGATTTGGAATTCCAAGTTGGATGACCGCTCACAGCGTATTTTCCCAGTCGGAGCTAGTTTTTTTCCAGAGTTCCCAGTTGTCTTCAACTCACTGAAGTCTGAGATTTCCCATTTCCGAGTTTTCAGTTGTTTTGAACGCGTCAGAAGTCATGCTGGATTGACAGCATGGCCAATGTATTCAACCTTTTCTGGACCATGGTGTGTTGCGAGTGACTGTTTATTGTTTTAAGCTTGGAAAAGAGACCCTTAAACCCAGACTTGGACCACACACACTCTCCACTGAATAGCAGGCTAGTGATTGCTTTACAAAGCTTGCAGTTAGCCACTGATTCCTTCCAAACCACTCATTGTTGAATTTGCGATTTCCAACTTGTTGTGTAATGTTTATGTCCAATGGCCGATGAGCACCGATAAGTTTAATCTATAATTTATCTTCATATGATTAGGATTGTAATGATTTGCCAGTATATTATCGACCCGATTCATGATGATAACTGCTTGTCTAGCTTGCTAGCTAAGATTTTGAAAGTATGATGCTGACATGATTAGTCCAATCAAAGCTACAGTAGATATAACGTGATTTGACGTAATTTTATCTCTGGCCAATGACCTTGAGCCTTCTCTTGGATGGGCACTTCTAACGTAAATCTATGGCAGCACCCAAGGGGCCTGAATTTTCGAGCTCTCCCCATAGATTTTGCGGCGACGTAGTGTCCCCATGAGTGACAGAACACTGAGCCAATCACTCCGCAAATTAGAGAACATTACCGACCCCTACGCTCCGTATTTTCCGCTGGCTGCCCCACCACCACAGAAAGCACTGAGCTAGGCTGAAACATCTGCATTTTTGGAGCTGCCTTATTCAAGAAAGCAACTCTATATTCGGACGGTGTTCTCAATGTTTTGTACACACAGCGTATAGTCTACATAACACAATGTACAGGCTGTGTTAAATGTTTGCCTAGTATGCTAATAAACGCACTGCAGCGGTTGTTTACTTTCCTACAGCTGAAGCAAATATACCCTTTCCATCCTGAGCCCACATTTAGTTCCTTCCTTGCACTGGCCACACAGCAGCTTTTCATCTTTATATTCTGAGTCTGTGTTATGACGCTGGCTGAGGAAGGTATAAAAGTGTATTTGTAAAGTAAAGAACAGTACTGGAATGTGTAATGGAACAGTTCTGTTACCATGGTTCTGTTCTCATACACCGTTCCTCACAGACAGATATGTTTACATTCCGTCCGGTCTTTCAATGGACAGGAACAAATAAATAAATGGCACCCCAACCACTTTCTATACCAATATGTAGTCTGTGCAGTGTGTTTGAGTTATGTTCTGTGTGTGTTTTGGCTGCTGCTTTGGGTAAGGATGTGGAACATCAGACTCATGTAGTCTGTGTAATAGAGGGTGAGTCATGCCTACGAAGGCTCATTTACTACACATGAAGCATTACATCACTACTGGCAGGCTGTGACAGTGTGGGACTAGGATCAACATTGGGAAAAGGCGACATTTCGGAGCCTGTACTGTACTGCCTGAGAACATGGACATGGGGGAAAGAGGGGGATCCAAGGGATGTTTGATGTGTGTGTAGGAAAGGGGGAGAGAGAGAGAGAGAGAGAGAGAGAGTGGTGGGAAGGGAGGATCACTATCAGTAGCTTCATTTGATGATCTAAATCTCCATACAACTCAATCTCTCGCAGGTCCCATCTGAGCCCTTCAGACTGTCACTAAAGAAGCTGTTTCATAATTAGTTTAAATTGTTAATCCTCATGAATATATTTAAGCTCATACTGTCACACACATGAATTCTTAAGCTGGTTATGTAAAGTTTATGTTTCTACACTCCACTCCTTTCAGTACAGCCATAGGAAAACAGAATAGCTATAGCATCCATCACCACTATTTCTACACTGACTACGGCCTCAAACGCCCATCCCATCCCACAGCACACAAATAAAGTTTGAAAAAATTGGGAGACCGATTCATAAAATGATGAAAAGCAACACTCGCTATTAGTCAGTCTCTCTCTGCCTGCCCTGCATTCAAACCATCCCTCCAAAGCCCCTTCCCTTCCTTATCAGTCTGTTATGCAGCTTTCACCCAGACAGCCCAATTCTGATATTTTTCACTAAATGGTCTTATATACCAATCAGATCAGCTCTGAAAAAGATCTGATGTGAAAAGATCTGATGTAACTATTCAAAAGAACAATTAGTGGGAAAAAAAAGATCAGAATTGGTCTGTCTGTGTAAACGCAGCCTCATTGTGCTGTTCTCAGCATCAGGCCTAGCCTACCAACCACACTCACCCTCCCAACATCCTATGGCCCTGCAGCGATGGACTACATATGCTGCCACTAACGTGTGCAGTGGAGTCTGTTAGTGTGTGTCTGTGCTTGTGTATGTCTGTGTGTTGAATGCCACTCAGACAGACCACAGCAGTAGGCAGAGAGAGAGAGAGACAGGCAGCTGGGCGTGAGTAATGCATCCATCCATCCAGGCCCAGGGAATCTGGGTCACAGTCACACTACTGTGGGACTTTAGGCAGACACTCTTATTTACTCTCACTAGATACTTACACTGCTGGGTGATGTTCACTAATGCAAACACTCCTATACAAATATACAGATAGTCAGCCCGGTTACTCTGTGGGATGGGTAGTCTATAGCTGCATTGACTGCCCACTCCTGATTGACATTGGAATGAGCATTCACCAGATGGAGGAGCAAATAATGGACTAGGGAAGGAAGTGGAATAGTGCCTAAGCAAAAACGTTTTTTTCCTCTCACATTTCTCACATTCAGTCCACTTCAAAGGGTCAGAGGTTAATTGGGTATCATCATTATTCAATAGCCTATTATTAGGATAGAGGACTGGTTGTGTGCATTATTAGGCTCATCTTAAAGACAAGGGGGATAGCATCATATATGTGTAATTGCATAGCTTATTGCCAGACCACCAGGCGTCCTGCTATGACGGTGCACGCTTCTCCCGCACGCTCTTCCCGTGCGGTGTCATTCCTGAACACGCAGTCAGGTGTCGCGTGTCTTTTGCGTTACCGGCGACGTCCATGATTTTCCCACGTCCACGTAGCGTTGGTTTTTTATCTCCCATTTTATCACCGGGAGAGCTGAGCTGCTGGATGAAATGTTTTGAGAGAAAACTGACGTCGTGTAGGCGTGGTGGGTGCCAGCGTGCAGAGAGAAGCCCACCGCAGAACCGTTAATCCAGTCCGGACACCACGTTTTAGTGGAATTTAGCCTACATTTGGCCAAACTTTACCATCTGCTGCTATTTATAAAGGGATTCATTCATAGCAGACTATTTGAGAGGATAAGTTTGTAACTCGCCTGCTCGATGGAAAAAAGAGAACGCCCAGCACAGCATCTCAAATCGAGGTGAGAGTGCGCTTTATAAACCGACGCCGAGGCACCGCTGCCATAGTGAATGAGAACCAGCAACGTTTAACCAGACCGACAAGAATACCTCTCACTTGATGACTGACACCATTTAAGTAAGTTTATGTTGGCCAGCCCGATAGCTCTGTAGGCAAATTTGTGAATGTGTGTGACGTGCGCAAACTGACAGGCAGGCTGTGGCTTCTGCAACGGGCGACATCCTCTGATATCCGGGTAGCGCTGCCAGTCATCACCTAACTCTATACTTCCGTCTTTAAATTGTATCTTCTTTACACGGAGTCCGTGTAACATTGTAATATTGTGTCTAGCCGGCTGATGTTACAACATGGCCATGACAGATTGCTGATCTTCAGCTTTTTAGAGCCATCTTGGCCATGCATATGGATGTTGTGGTCTGCGGCAGGGCTGGCCCTAGACGAAATTTGGTGGTGGTTAAATAGCTGATGTGCTAGGGACATGTCCATCTCCAATATTACATGTCCATCTGACATGGCCATCTACTCTAGCCTACGGTACTGTAATATTGCCTGAATACTGTAAAATTGCTTGAAACAACTGGACGCATGAACATAATTTCTCCAAGTGGACACAACATATGTGTCCCGCTTACATCACTAATGATGGTGATCCGCAGGTGCTTTGGGCACCTAAACCCAGATTTGTCATCAAATGTGACTCTTTGCTAATTGGGTCTTTAGAGCAACAGCTGCCTGGCCCATTTGCTCTCTTCACTGCCTCTCCTCCAACCCTCAAACTCCTGACCCCCAACCTCTGCCCTTTTATCCCTACCCTTCTAATACATGTGGTATGGAGTCTAATGTGTGTCCCACTCTGCCTTGCCTTGCTCACTTTATCTCTCCTTGCTTTCAATGCTGGATCTGTATCCCTCTCCCTTTCTCACCCCTCACCTCTTACCCATCTCACCCCATACCCGAGCCTTGAGTAGGGTAAGAGTGTTGGAGAAAACAAGAGGGAGGCAGGTTTAATGAGGTTACTGGATGCATTGTCATGTGTGTGAGGGGATGAGAGGCTGCTACTGCTATCGCTTCTGCTGCTACACACACACACACACACACACACACACACTCGGGCCAGGGCGATACCGGTATCGCAATTCTCGTTAGTAGCTCAGCAAGGAAACTAAACATGAAGTGGGTTTAACTTTAGGAAAACAGCCTGAATGTTGGAAACAAACATCCCTATGTTGTCATCCATAGTCACATTTGATTTGTTTTCCCAAGCTAAAGCACACAACCTTTTACATACAACACGTTTTTAAAGAACCAAAGAGTTTGGTCTGCTTCGTGTTTTCACTTTGGGAAAAAGCATTGGCACAGTGTTATCATCCTGGCCCTGAACACACACACACACACACACACACACACACACACACACACACACTGCTGTTTAAATCCCACACATTGCTCTATTAAAATTCAGCATAGTACCATCATCACAGACAGTAGGTAGCAAGCAGTCCTTTTAATAGACTGCAATAGTATACTGTTGAGCCTTCTGTTCCCTCTCTTTACACAACACTGCAGCTCCCATCATGACTTGGACTGTTGTGAATATAGAGTTGTTTGTACTCACTAAAAACAAATGGTTCATTATAGCATATACCTCACGTTGGGTTGTTTTAACCCAATGCATTGAGTAGATACTTCAAAACCCAGCGCATTGGGTTATCTAATCAACCCACAGTTGGGTTAACTATAACCCAATGTCACTGTGATTGTTATGTTAAATCGTTGTATTTAATAACTTTATTTTAAACACATTCACATTGATACCCCAAGGCAGTCAACCCTTAACAACAACTGATCCCTGTGCGCCAACGATGTGGACGCCGATTTAAGGCAGCACCCCCCGCACCTCTGATTCAGAGGCAGTTGGGTTAAATGCGGAAGACACATTTCGGTTGAATGCATTGTTGTGCAACTGACTAGGGTTCCCCTTTCCCTTCCCTTTCCACTCACCACCCTCCCTATCAGTGGTGTAAAGTAACTAAGTAAAAAATACTTTGAAATCAAACTACTTCAGTAGTTTTTTTTTCTTCTGTACTTTACTATATATATTTTTGACAACTTTTACTCCAGAACATTCCTGAAGAAAATATGTACTTTTTACTCAAAAATGTTTTCCCTGACACTCAAAATTACTCATTACGTTTCAAATGCTCAGGCAGGACGGCAATATTGGTACAGTTCATGCACCTATTAATATAACGTGTTGTCATCCCTACTGCCTCTGCTCTGGTGGACTCACTAAACACAAATAATGTGTTGGTAAATTGTGTTGGAGTGTGACCCTGACTGTTTGTATATAGAAAAACAAGGGAATTGTGCCATCTGGTTTGATGTGTAGCGTTTACTTTGACTTTTTACTTTTGCTCAAGTATGACAATTGAGTACTTTTTCCACCATTATAAACTAGTGCATTTAAAAACACATACTTTTAGACTTTTACTCAAGTAGTAATTTACTGGGTGACTTTTACTTGAGTAATTTTCTGTTAAGGTATCTTTACTTTTACTCAAGTATGACAATTGAGTACCTTTTCCAACACTGCTCCCTATCCCTAATACATACGATGAAAAATAAGTGTTCAAACAAGACCAATACACAGAGTTTCAAATGTCCAGCAAGTGTCCACTATATGCAATTACATTGAACCTTACACAGGTCTGTGAGCAGTGTAGCGTTCCCCCTGAGCTGGCGGACAAATGGTTCTTGGCTCTGCCTTCCGGAGGTAGGCTATTGCTTGTTGACTCCAACCTTAAAAGTAACAACAAAGAAAGTTTAGCAGGTCTGTTAGAAATGCCTTTGTCACACCATCTGGATAAGGGAAGCATTTCTATGCTCTACTCACAGTACAGGTGGACTGCATTGTAGAAATGATCATATTACAGTATGTGTACAGGTTGTGTTAAGGGTGTATCATTTCCCCATCCATTTTGTATGACCATGGAGGCATCATGCCAGGAACCACCTTCAGGTCCACTTTGTTAAATGGGTCTATAGGGGAAAACGACATCAAACACATCTCAAATGAGTAAATATGCCTAGTTTTGGGTTGGCACATGCGCTCCAGCCAACATGCTGCAGATAGTGTTGAGTAGGTTCGTTTACATGATGAGATTATTATGGATTAGAGCGAGAATATTTTGGTCAAGCATCGATCATCATGTCATCAGAATAAGACCCTTGACATCTATTGGGAACGAGCATCAAGTGCATACCCTGCACTTTCACCACCCTGTGAAGTTGATCATAACTTATTTCATCTGTAGCATAATAAACTGCATGGTTTCCTGAGTCGTAGTGGGAGGAGCACATACCATGTCATCGCGTGACTCCAAGTTTACTTCAATTTGATGGTTATTATATCAATATTTGCGACATAAAGGTGTTTTTACTGCCATTTCTTCCATAATTAATTTTAGTGACACGTCAAACAAACACATTTTGTCAGAATTTATAAAATTGTACCGAAACATCCTGTTTCCGTCACAGTTGTTGTGATATTTGTTTCTACGGCATAACTTTTCTTGTATAAAAACTGTGGATGGAAACGTGGTTAATGTCCAAGAGTGAAGAGATGTGTCAAAAACATTATTATTTTTATAGTTCTAGTATATTTGTCACATTGTCTTACCATTAGAAGGGTTTCAGCATCCTCTGCCAGGTCACTTTTCCTCTTCTCCCCTTATGGAAGACATTGACACATGTCCAATGACCCTCCGTCACACAAGTCAGTCAGTCAGACCAAGCCAGGTCCAATCCTGGGCCTGGAGGCTGGCCAGACCTGTTCTGTAAGTCCACAATCTGCTCTCTCTCCTTCCCTCTCTGCTGCAGCTTTTATCACAGCACAGTGTGTGTGTGTGTGTGTGTCTCCCATCCTTTCAGTGATGGCAAAAGTATCCAATTGTCATACTTGAGTAAAAGTAAGATCTTTTCAAATAGAAAATGACTCAAGTAAAAGTGAAAGTCACCCAGTAAAATACTACTTGAGTAAAAGTCTCAAAAGTATTTGGTTTTGAATATACTTAAGTTTAAAAAGTACATGTAATTGCTCAAATATACTTAAGTATCAAAAGTGAAAGTATAAATAATTTAAAATTCCTTATATTAAACAAACCAGAAGGCACCATTTTTCTTGTTTAATTTTTTTTTACAGATAGCCAGGGGCACACTCCAACACTCAGACATCATTTACAAACGAAACATGTGTTTAGTGAGTGCCAGATCAGAGGCTTTTCCTGTCCTGCTAAGCATTCAAAATGTTCCGAGTACTTTTGTGATGGAGTAAAAAGTACATAATTGTCTTTAGGAATGTAGTGAAGTAAAAGTACTCAAATATAAATAGTAAAGTACAGATACCCCAAAAAACGACTTAAGTCGTACTGTTGAGTATTTTTTACTTAATTACTTTACACCACTGAACCTTTTTATAGGTACATTTTAAACCCAGTCAGTGCGTAGTTAGTGGGTGTTCTGTCTCACTTCAGTCACTTTGGCTATATTGATATTTAACCCGGCCATGTATGTTCATGCGTGTGTGTGGGCTCTGTTGTGCAGACTGGCCTAGAGGTGGTCCATCTGTGTTTGGCTAATGAGCTCTGGACCAGTCTAAAGGCATCTGCCTTTATTGCCACGCTACTTTTGCACTGTTAAGCTGGTACTGCTGCCATATCTGTTCTCTGGCAACGACACCTTTACTACAAAGCAGTGCAGTACACTGTCAATCATGATGGTACATCGTATGGTACCACAACTAAAGCGCCCGCAGTACAATGTAGTGTGTAAAACACAGTAAAGTCCTCAGGGACAGGAAACTCCGGAAGGAAAATGTGTTTGTAATAATTTGACATTTTTTGGCTTAGGTTCAGGTTGGTAATTTGGCTGTTCGGAAGGGATTTTTTTGATAACATATCACCTTAGGCTGCTAATGTATCGTACTGTATGGTGGTGAGTGTTGGTGAGAGATTGTTTGGATAGCGATTCTGCTGTTTGGTAGTATTGGATATTTGGTTCTGTCTGTTCCTAGTGTTTGCGATATTGCTACTGAGTGAATCTTCAGGGGAGTTTTAAAGTGGAAGTCTGCCTCTCTTAGTTGGTTGGTTATGAATCTCCTCAGAAGTATTTCCTCACCATGTCCCATTCTCCTGCTCTGTTGTGTTAATAAACTCTTTGTTGTTTTTGTTAAGCAGATTGTCTCAGTGCCACATTTGACTAGCTAGGCCTCTGAGGAGCGGGTTCGTCCTTCACTCTGTTTCCCTTTCATACGACTTGACTGTTCAAACATGGAACTATTTCCCAATAGAGAGTGTATACATTTAATTGGGTGTCTGAATTGGTTGTGCAGACTAGCGTGATAGTCATGTTAAATATACATTACCAGTCAAATGTTTGGACACACCTACTCATTCAAGGGATTCTTCTTTTATTTTTACTATTTTCTACATTGTAGAATAATAGTGAAGACATCAAAACTATGGAATCACTTAGTAACCAAAAAAAACAGAATATATTTGAGATTCTTCAAAGTAGTCACCCTTTTCCTTGATGACAGCTTTGCATACTCTTGGCATTCTCTCAACCAGCTTCATGAGGTAGTCACCTGGAATGCATTTCAATTAACAGGTGTGCCTTGTTAAAAGTACATTTGTGGAATTTCTTTTTTGAGCCAGTCAGTTGTGTTGTGACAAGGTAGGGGTGGTATACAGAAGATGACCATATTTGGTAAAAGACCAGGTACATATTATGGCAAGAACAGCTCAAATAAGCAAAGAGAAATGACAGTCCATTACTTTATCTGCAGTCGCAAAAACTATCGAGCGCTATGATGAATCTGGCTCTTATGAGGACCGCCACAGGAAAGGAAGACCCAGAGTTACCTCTGCTGCAGAGGATAACTTTATTAGAGTTAACTGCACCTCAAATTGCAGCCCAAATGAATGCTTCACAGAGTTGAAGTAACAGACACATCTCAGCAGTTTGGGCCTTCTGGCTCGTTGCAAACTGTGTGAAGACAAACTTCGCCAAACGGGGGATGACTTAACAAAAGCGCATTTACGAAAAAACCTCAATCTTAACCATAAACATCAATGCCTTTCTTAAAATCAATACAGAGGTATATTTTTTTAAACCTGCATATTTAGTTAAAAGAGATCCAGGTTAGCAGGCTTTAGTAAACTAGGGAAATTGTGTCACTTCTCTTGCGTTAATTGCACGCAGAGTCAGGGTATATGCAACAGTTTGGGCCGCCTGGCTCGTTGCGAACTAATTTGGCAGAATTTTACATAATTATGACATAACATTGAAGGTTGTGCAATGTAACAGCAATATTTAGACTAATGGATGCCACCCGTTAGATAAAATACGTAACGGTTCCGTATTTCACTGAAAGAATAAACGTTTTGTTTTCAAAATGATCGTTTCCGGATTTGACCATATTAATGACCTAAGGCTCGTATTTCTGTGTGTTATAATTAAGTCTATGATTTGATAGAGCAGTCTGACTGAACGGTGGTAGGCAGCAGCAGGCCTGTAAGCATTCATTCAAACAGCACTTTCGTGTGTTTTCCAGCAGCTCTTCCCTGTGCTTCATGCATTGAGCTGTTTATGACTTCAAGCCTATCAACTCCCGAGATTAGGCTGGTGTAACCGATGTGAAATGGCTAGCTAGTTAGCGGGGTGCGTGCTAATAGCGTTTCAATCAGTGACGTAACTCACTCTGAGACCTTGAAGTAGTTGTTTCCCTTGCCCTGCAAGGGCCGAGGCTTTTGTGGAGCGATGGGTAGCGATGCTTCGAGGGTGGCTGTTGTCGATGTTTTCCTGGTTCGAGCCCAGGTAGGGGTGAGGAGAGGGACGGAAGCTATACTGTTACACTGGCAATACTAAAGTGCCGATAAGAACATCCAATAGTCAAAGGTTAATGAAATACAAATGGTATAGATAGAAATAGTCCTATAATAACTACAACCTAAAACTTCTTACCTGGGAATATTGAAGACCCATATTAAAAGAAACCACCAGCTTTCATATGTTCTCATGTTCTGAGCAAGGAACTTAAACGTCTTACATGGCACATATTGCACTTTTACTTTCTTCTCCAACACTTTGTTTTTGCATTATTTCAACCAAATTGACCATGTTTCATTATTTATTTGAGACTAAATTGATTTTATTTATGTATTATATTGAGTTAAAATAAGTGTTTCATTCAGTATTGTTGTAATTGTCATTATTACAAATTAAAATAAAATTGGCCGATTTTTAATCGGTATCGGCTTTTTTGGTCCCCCAATAATCTGTATCGGCGTTGAAAAATCATAATCGCTCGACCTCTAATCTGGTTTCCGCTTAGTCCCACTATCATTTAGTTTTATATGACCCGAAACACACCTCCAGGCTGTGTAAGGGCTATTTAACCAAGAAGGAGAGTAATGGAGTGCTGCATCAGATGACCTGGCCTCCACAATCACCTGACCTCAACCTAATTGAGAGGGTTTGGGATGAGTTGGACTGCAGAGTGAAGTAAAAGCAGCCAACAAGTGCTCAACATATGTTAGTTTCTTCCCTTGTAAAACAACATAGCTTCCCGTTAATACATTCCTGCTTTTCCCTGGACCAATAACTTCCCCAGACACACGGTGGTAGACGTGGACATCTGTTCCAGGGATGGCAGATGTGAAGTGGTTGTGTTTGATGCGCTACTGGGCTGGAAGACTAGGGGGGTCATGCCGTTCACATTCCAAAACACAGATTGCAAAATGCATGGAGTTCATATCGACAAATTCACTCTGCAATTGAGCGCTAATTCAAAACTACACCCACAAACACGTATTTGAGCTACAAGCTGAGCCATGCTTCTCATCCTGTTGGTATTGATTGCACAATTTAATTATTCTCCAAACATGGTATAACCCTTCGTTGATCGCTCGACACACAACATTTTGAGCATAGATTGTTGGCAGACTCTGGTTAGGAATGAATGGGTCGGTGTGTGTTTGTAAATAGATGTTAGTAAGAATACAGATGTGGTTTTCTTTGTGTGTGTGTGGCTGTGTGCAATGTCCTCTCCTTTCTCTCACTCACTCTGTGTCTCTCCCTCTCTCTGTGTGTGTGTGTGTGGGAGAATGAGAACAGCTTTCCTCTCCACTCTGCTGCGTGACATCATAGCAACGGAAAGGATGGAGGTGGGAAAGTAGGGCAGAGTGGGGGGAGGAGGCAGAGGGGGGGTTCAGTGTGATTGCCCCTCCACCTCTCTCTCTCCATCTCTTCCTGTCTTCCTGTTTTCACCCAGTGCCTGCCTGTTCATTCTGTCTGTCGGTGCGGTAGAGCGCTCCCCTGCCCCTCAGCAATGCATTTTTGACTCAGTCATCCTCGTCTGAGAGAGATGGTCTCTAGATAAAGAAATCATGTAGTCTGTGTGAGTGCAACACAGGTGTGTGTGTGTGTGACGAGATGTCTGAAATCCTCCGGGAGACACTTCCCTCTTTCACAGGGTCCTTTAATGTGGGAGGAGTGAAGTTTAAGAGCACGAGTTGCCTTGGTAACAATTGCTGCCATCTGTGTGAGTGGTGTGCGGGCGGGAAAGGATGGCGTAGCCTCCGGTCTTAATGCTTCATCTCCATTTTGAATGATTTATTTATTACTCAGCAGAACGGGAAGGTTACTGGGTTACGCTGGAACACTTCCTTAGCCTTATGAATCTAGAATGAGACCAAGTCCATTCTCAATGAGGGTACTGTTTATATATTCTGTCATGCTGTCTCTTAAACTAACTTCTCACATCTGCAGCACAACATGGCTACCAACCGCATTATAACTGCAAAGCGGAGGGCAGAAGGTATCTAAGGAGTGGGGATGGATCTGGGGAGGACCGACACAAATGTGGGAGTTTTGAGATGAGGAGAGGAAAGAGACCAGCAGGGGTCTGAGGATTAGATGTGGACTCCCTCGGATGGCTGAAGAGGGCTTTATTTCTTTATTTTTATTGAACCTTTATTTAACTAGGCTTGGGGAGAGGAGAGACTGAATCATTTGTAGTAGTCCCAGACCATTCAATAGTACTCCCAGACCATCAAATAGTAGTCCCAGACCATTCAATAGTAGTCCCAGACCATTCAATAGTAGTCCCAGACCATTTAATAGTAGTCCCAGACCATCCAATAGTAGTCCCAGACCATTTAATAGTAGTACCAGACCATTCAATAGTAGTCCCAGACCATTTAATAGTAGTCCCAGACCATCCAATAGTAGTCCCAGACCATCCAATAGTAGTCCCAGGCCAACCAATAGTAGTCCCAGGCCATCCAATAGTAGTCCCAGACCATTTAATAGTAGTCCCAGACCATTCAATAGTAGTCCCAGACCATTCAATAGTAGTCCCAGACCATTTAATAGTAGTCCCAGACCATCCAATAGTAGTCCCAGACCATTTAATAGTAGTACCAGGCCATTCAATAGTAGTCCCAGACCATTTAATAGTAGTCCCAGACCATCCAATAGTAGTCCCAGACCATCCAATAGTAGTCCCAGACCATTTAATAGTAGTCCCAGACCATTCAATAGTAGTCCCAGACCATTTAATAGTAGTCCCAGACCATCCAATAGTAGTCCCAGACCATTTAATAGTAGTACCAGACCATTCAATAGTAGTCCCAGACCATTTAATAGTAGTCCCAGACCATCCAATAGTAGTCCCAGACCATCCAATAGTAGTCCCAGGCCAACCAATAGTAGTCCCAGGCCATCCAATAGTAGTCCCAGACCATTTAATAGTAGTCCCAGACCATTCAATAGTAGTCCCAGACCATTCAATAGTAGTCCCAGACCATTTAATAGTAGTCCCAGACCATCCAATAGTAGTCCCAGACCATTTAATAGTAGTACCAGACCATTCAATAGTAGTCCCAGACCATCCAATAGTAGTCCCAGACCATTTAATAGTAGTCCCAGGCCATTTAACAGTAGTCCCAGACCATCCAATAGTAGTCCCAGACCATTTAATAGTAGTCCCAGACCATTTAATAGTAGTCCCAGACCATCCAATAGTAGTCCCAGACCATCCAATAGTAGTCCCAGGCCATTTAATAGTAGTCCCAGGCCATTTAATAGTAGTCCCAGACCATCCAATAGTAGTCCCAGACCATCCAATAGTAGTCCCAGACCATCCAATAGTAGTCCCAGACCATCCAATAGTAGTCCCAGACCATCCAATAGTAGTCCCAGACCATCCAATAGTAGTCCCAGACCATCCAATAGTAGTCCCAGACCATCCAATAGTAGTCCCAGGCCATTTAATAGTAGTCCCAGACCATCCAATAGTAGTCCCAGACCATCCAATAGTAGTCCCAGACCATCCAATAGTAGTCCCAGACCATCCAATAGTAGTCCCAGACCATCCAATAGTAGTCCCAGACCATCCAATAGTAGTCCCAGACCATCCAATAGTAGTCCCAGACCATTTAATAGTAGTCCCAGACCATCCAATAGTAGTCCCAGACCATCCAATAGTAGTCCCAGACCATCCAATAGTAGTCCCAGACCATCCAATAGTAGTCCCAGACCATCCAATAGTAGTCCCAGACCATCCAATAGTAGTCCCAGACCATCCAATAGTAGTCCCAGACCATCCAATAGTAGTCCCAGACCATCCAATAGTAGTCCCAGACCATCCAATAGTAGTCCCAGACCATCCAATAGTAGTCCCAGACCATCCAATAGTAGTCCCAGACCATCCAATAGTAGTCCCAGACCATCCAATAGTAGTCCCAGACCATCCAATAGTAGTCCCAGACCATCCAATAGTAGTCCCAGACCATCCAATAGTAGTCCCAGACCATCCAATAGTAGTCCCAGACCATCCAATAGTAGTCCCAGACCATCCAATAGTAGTCCCAGACCATCCAATAGTAGTCCCAGACCATCCAATAGTAGTCCCAGACCATCCAATAGTAGTCCCAGACCATCCAATAGTAGTCCCAGACCATCCAATAGTAGTCCCAGACCATCCAATAGTAGTCCCAGACCATCCAATAGTAGTCCCAGACCATCCAATAGTAGTCCCAGACCATTTAATAGTAGTCCCAGACCATTTAATAGTAGTCCCAGACCATTTAATAGTAGTCCCAGACCATTTAATAGTAGTCCCAGACCATTTAATAGTAGTCCCAGACCATTTAATAGTAGTCCCAGACCGTTTAATAGTAGTCCCAGACCGTTTAATAGTAGTCCCAGACCGTTTAATAGTAGTCCCAGACCATCCAATAGTAGTCCCAGACCATCCAATAGTAGTCCCAGACCATCCAATAGTAGTCCCAGACCATCCAATAGTAGTCCCAGACCATCCAATAGTAGTCCCAGACCATCCAATAGTAGTCCCAGACCATTTAATAGTAGTCCCAGACCATTTAATAGTAGTCCCAGACCATTTAATAGTAGTCCCAGACCTTTCAATAGTAGTCCCAGACCATTCAATAGAGGGTTCTCTTGGCTGCAGTAGTAGATGGTTCTCGGCTGCAGTAGTAGATGGTTCTCGGCTGCAGTAGTAGATGGTTCTCTTGGCTGCAGTAGTAGATGGTTCTCTCGGCTGCAGTAGTAGATGGTTCTCTCGGCTGCAGTAGTAGATGGTTCTCTCGGCTGCAGTAGTAGATGGTTCTCTCGGCTGCAGTAGTAGATGGTTCTCTCGGCTGCAGTAGTAGATGGTTCTCTCGGCTGCAGTAGTAGATGGTTCTCTCGGCTGCAGTAGTAGATGGTTCTCTCGGCTGCAGTAGTAGATGGTTCTCTCGGCTGCAGTAGTAGATGGTTCTCGGCTGCAGTAGTAGATGGTTCTCTTGGCTGCAGTAGTAGATGGTTCTCTTGGCTGCAGTAGTAGATGGTTCTCTTGGCTGCAGTAGTAGATGGTTCTCTTGGCTGCAGTAGTAGATGGTTCTCTTGGCTGCAGTAGTAGATGGTTCTCTTGGCTGCAGTAGTAGATGGTTCTCTTGGCTGCAGTAGTAGATGGTTCTCTTGGCTGCAGTAGTAGATGGTTCTCTCGGCTGCAGTAGTAGATGGTTCTCTCGGCTGCAGTAGTAGATGGTTCTCTCGGCTGCAGTAGTAGATGGTTCTCGGCTGCAGTAGTAGATGGTTCTCTCGGCTGCAGTAGTAGATGGTTCTCTCGGCTGCAGTAGTAGATGGTTCTCTCGGCTGCAGTAGTAGATGGTTCTCTCGGCTGCAGTAGTAGATGGTTCTCTCGGCTGCGGTGGTAGTAGTGGTAGAGGGTTCTCTCGGCTGTAGTAGTAGTGGTAGAGGGTTCTCTCGGCTGCGGTAGTAGTAGAGGGTTCTCTCGGCTAGAGGTTGACCGATTATGATTTTTCAACGCTGATGCCGATTTATTGGAGGACCAAAAAAGCCGATACCGATTAATCGGTCAATATAAAAAAATGTATTTGTAATAATGACTATTACAACAATACTGAATTAACACTTATTTTAACTTAATATAATACATCAATAAAATCAATTTAGCCTCAAATAGATAATGAAACATGTTCAATTTGGTTTAAATAATGCAAAAACAAAGTGTTGGAGAAGAACGTAAAAGTGCAATATGTGCTATGTAATAAAGCTAACGTTTCAGTTCCTTGCTCAGAACATGAGAACATATGAAAGCTGGTGGTTCCTTTTAATATGAGTCTTCAACATTCCCAGGTAAGAAGTTCTAGGTTGTAGTTATTATAGGACTATTTCCCTCTATACCATTTGCATTTCATTAACCTTTGACTATTGGATGTTCTTATCGGCACTTTAGTATTGCCAGTGTAACAGTATAGCTTCCGTCCCTCTCCTCGCTCCTCCCTGGGCTCGAACCAGCAGCACAACGACAACAGCCACCACATCGAAGCAGCGTTACCCATGCAGAGCAAGGGAAACATCCACCCCAAGGCTCAGAGCGAGTGATGTTTATTAGTGCGCGCTAACTAGCTAGCCACTTCACTTCGGTTACACCAGCTTCATCTCGGGAGTTGATAGGTTTGAAGTCATAAACAGCGCAATGCTTGACGCACAACGAAGAACTGCTGGCAAAACACACGGAAGTGCTGTTTGAATGAATGTTTACGTGCCTGCTTCTGCCTACCACCGCTCAGTCAGATACTTAGATACTTGTATGCTCAGTCAGATTATATGCAACGCAGGACACGCTAGTTAATATCTAGTAAAATTATCAACCATGTGTAGTTAACTAGTGATTATGATTGTTTTTTTTATAAGATAAGTTTAATGCTAGCTAGCAACTTACCTTGGCTTACTGCATTTGCGTAACAGGCAGTCTCCTTGTAGAGGGCTCTCTCGGCTGCGGCAGTGGTAGTAGAGGGCTCTCTTGGCTGCGGTAGTGGTAGTAGAGGGCTCTCTCGGCTGCGGCAGTGGTAGTAGAGGGCTCTCTCGGCTGCGGCAGTAGAGGGTTCTCTCGGCTGCGGCAGTGGTAGTAGAGGCTTCTCTCGGCTGCGGCAGTGGTAGTAGAGGGTCCTCTCGGCTGCGGCAGTAGAGGGTTCTCTCGGCTGCGGCAGTGGTAGTAGAGGCTTCTCTCGGCTGCGGCAGTGGTAGTAGAGGGTCCTCTCGGCTGCGGCAGTGGTAGTAGAGGCTTCTCTCGGCTGCGGCAGTGGTAGTAGAGGCTTCTCTCGGCTGCGGCAGTAGAGGGTTCTCTCGGCAGTGGTAGTAGAGGCTTCTCTCGGCTGCGGCAGTGGTAGTAGAGGGTCCTCTCGGCTGCGGCAGTGGTAGTAGAGGCTTCTCTCGGCTGCGGCAGTGGTAGTAGAGGCTTCTCTCGGCTGCGGCAGTGGTAGTAGAGGGTTCTCTCGGCTGCGGCAGTAGTAGTAGTAGTAGAGGGTCCTCTCGGCTGCGGTAGTAGTAGAGGGTCCTCTCGGCTGCGGCAGTAGTAGTAGTAGAGTTGTAGAAGTAGTAGAGGGTTATCTTGGCTGCGGCAGTAGTAGTAGAGGCTCCTCTCGGCTGCAGTAGTAGTAGTAGTAGAGGCTCCTCTCGGCTGCAATAGTAGTAGAGGCTCCTCGGGTGCGGTAGTTGTAGTAGTAGTAGTAGTAGTAGTAGAGTTCTGTTGGCTGTAGTAGTAGTAGTAGTAATAGTAGTAGTAGAGGGTTCTCTTGGCTGTAGTTGTAGTTGTAGAGGGTTCTCTTGGCTGTAGTAGTAGTAGTAGTAGAGGGTTCTCTTGGCTGTAGTAGTAGTAGTAGTAGTAGAGGGTTCTCTTGGCTGTAGTAGTAGAGGGTTCTCTTGGCTGTAGTAGTAGAGGGTTCACTTGGCTGTAGTAGTAGTAGTAGTAGTAGTAGTAGTTGTAGAGGGTTCTCTTGGCTGTAGTAGTAGTAGTAGTAGTAGTAGTAGTAGTAGTAGTAGTTGTAGAGGGTTCTCTTGGCTGTAGTAGTAGAGGGTTCACTTGGCTGTAGTAGTAGTAGTAGTAGTAGTAGTAGTAGTAGTAGTAGTAGTAGTAGTAGTAGTAGTAGTAGAGGGTTCTGTTGGCTGTAGTAGTAGTAGTAGTAGTAGAGGGTTCTGTTGGCTGTAGTAGTAGAGGGTTCTGTTGGCTGTAGTAGTAGAGGGTTCTCTTGGCTGTAGTAGTAGTTGTAGAGGGTTCTCTTGGCTGTAGTAGTAGTAGTAGTAGAGGGTTCTCTTGGCTGTAGTAGTAGTAGTAGTAGAGGGTTCTCTTGGCTGTAGTAGTAGAGGGTTCTCTTGGCTGTAGTAGTAGTAGTAGTAGAGGGTTCTCTTGGCTGTAGTAGTAGAGGGTTCTCTTGGCTGTAGTAGTAGTAGTAGTAGAGGGTTCTCTTGGCTGTAGTAGTAGTAGTAGTAGAGGGTTCTCTTGGCTGTAGTAGTAGAGGGTTCTCTTGGCTGTAGTAGTAGTAGTAGTAGAGGGTTCTCTTGGCTGTAGTAGTAGAGGGTTCTCTTGGCTGTAGTAGTAGTAGAGGGTTCTCTTGGCTGTAGTAGTAGAGGGTTCTCTTGGCTGTAGTAGTAGAGGGTTCTCTTGGCTGTAGTAGTAGTAGTAGTAGTAGTAGTAGAGGGTTCTCTTGGCTGTAGTAGTAGAGGGTTCACTTGGCTGTAGTAGTAGTAGTAGTAGTAGTAGTAGAGGGTTCTGTTGGCTGTAGTAGTAGTAGTAGAGGGTTCTCTTGGCTGTAGTAGTAGTAGTAGAGGGTTCTCTTGGCTGTAGTAGCCCCACTCCCACCCTGCCCTGGCCAGACAGAATTTCATGCACGATAGAGCCTCTAAGCGGATCCCATGGAGAGGAATTGGATTATGATAAATGGCCGGGGAGCTGCCAGTGTGTTCTCTGTGGGTGTTGAAATAGTGTGTGTATCTGTGTGAGCTCTGTGGATGTTGAAATGGTGTGTGTGTGTGTCTGTGTGAGCTCTGTGGATGTTGAAAGTGTATGTGTGGGTGTTTCCAGGTCTCATAATATGTTTTCCTCAAGCTCCACTCTGCTGGCCTATGATTTTTGTTTTCACATTACTTACCTGTTGTTCTTATCGCTCTCTGCAGGACAGACGGGGATCTTCAGCCAGTGATGTAGACAAGGATGATGAAGTTACATAGGGAAGGCTGTGTGGGGAGGAAGAGCATCGCCTGATTCTCCTCCACTTCCTCATCCCCTCTGAGTCGTGTCCTCTGATTGGGTGGGCGGAGCACAATGTCATCGACCACACCCACCTCAGCCCCGCCTTCCAAGAAGACGCGTGGGAAGGAGAGGACGGAGGTCATGGGCGACTTGCCGCAGACAGCCAATGAGGAGCTGAGGAGCAAGCTGATGGATTTCCAGATAGAACTGCAGCAGGAGAAGGGCAAGGTAGGCCCGCCCCCTCTATACAATGATCCACTGTTAATTATAAACTGGGTGGTTCGAGCCCAGAATGTTGATTGGCTGACAGCCATGGTATATTAGATCATATACCACTGGTATGACAAAACATGTATTTTTACTGCTCTAATTACATTGGTATCCAGTTTATAATAACAATAAGGCACCTCGGGGGTTTGTGCTATATGGCCAATATACCTCGGCTAAGGTCTGTATCCAGGCACGCTGCGTTGCATTGTGCTTAAGAACAGCCCTTATCCGTGGTATGTTGGCCATATACCACACCTCCTTGGGCCTTATTGCTTAATGATACTATTAGGAAATCATTAACACTCTCTCTTTTTCCTATTTCCCCTGCAAACCTCTCCTCCCCTTTGCCTCTCTCCTCCCCTGTCCTCTATCCCACCGTCCTCTCCTTCCGCTGGGTAGGTCTCTAAGCTGAGAGAGCGTCTCCAGGAGCAGAGGCAAGCCAGGGAGCTGGAACAACACAAACACACAGTGGTCCTCACCGACCTCCGCGCCAAACTGCACGAGGAGAAGCTCCGCGAGCTGGCTTCCGCTCGTGAGTCATTGGCACGGCAACACGAGTTGGAGCTATCACGTACCATTAAGATCCGCGACGGGGAGGTGCAGCGGCTCCAGGGGCTGGTCCATGCGCTAAGGGACGGGGCGGCTGACAAGCTGAAGAGCGCCCTGCTAGGAGAGGCCCGGGAGGAGGCCAGGAGGGCCTTCGATGGGGAGAGACTCAAACTGCAGCAGGAGGTAGGTTGACCTTGGGAATCAACTTGCATTGTTGTATTAGATTTAGTCATTTTTTCCCCCATGGTCAATCAGAATCAGTAAAAGAAGTTTGACTGTTTTGTCTGGTTTTGAAAGTTCTTATTTAAAGAAACAGAGCGTCTTCTTTGTTTCTGGACTAGCAGAGTCATATGACATTACTATCTCCTGAATCATCTTAATTGCTTCAGGGTCCCAGTACTTGGAAGTGTATATACACTCTAATTGTGTCTGTTTGTGTGTGGTCCCTCAGGTCATGAAGCAGGAGACGGCACGGAAGCAGGTTGAGGAGGCTCTGGCTAACGCACTGCAGGCAGACAAGGCCAAAGCAGCCGACCTCCGAACAGCCTACCAGCAGCACCAGGATGAGATCAACCGCATCAAGAGAGACTGCGAGAGAGACATCCGAAGGGTGGTGAGTCGACCGTAACATGGCCACCACGCCTTAGCCCGATCACATAACCCCTGATTGATCCTAACCCACATCAAACAAGACCATGTGAGAGACGACATGGTTGTCTGGTGCTGAGTGACCTGAAAGTTAACCAAATTCCAAACCAACATAAACCATAGTTAAGTGAAACTGGAATTACCCTCAAGCAATAGACTGATTCCTCAGATCCTGTACTGCTGAGTTCCCTGCATGCACTTCCCTGTATGCACTCGATCTGATCAGTAGCTTGAATTGCACTGTGTCCTATGTTGATCTCCAGTTCTATTTCACACTGTGTAGTTTTGCTTTTCAGAGACCCAGGGTAGCACAGGTCAACAGTCGGTGTGTGTTACGACAAGACAGAAGAACACAGCATGCTAGCACAGGGCCATAAAAGAGGTATCTCTAACCGGTTTTACAGCCAGGCCATTTGACTAATATCATTTTACTGGGATAAGGAGAGGGAAAGGAGGCGAGAGTGAGCTGGGCAGTGAGATGAAGACCGGAAGAGAGAAGGGGGAGTGTGAACTAGGATTCATAAATGAATTACACTCAACGGCGTTGGTGTAGCATACTTGTTCGTTCACTCGTCTGTGGTTGGGAAAGGATGAGCCGTTGGTGGAGGAAGGGAACAATGGGGTAGAAAGAGAGTGCAGGTCGGGTTAAGGCGGGCGAGTTCCAGAGTAAACTATCACTCTCTCTCTCACCTTCTTTCTTTCGCTCTCATATCGCTCTTTGTCTCCCTCTCTCCTCCTCTCCATCCTCCCATCTTTCTTAGATGGATGAGCTGAAGGGGAAGGACCGTGTGGTGTCTGCGTTGGAGAGGGAGCTGGGGTTGCAGGCAGGTTATGCTCAGAAGCTCCAGCTGCAGAAGGAGGCTCTGGACGAGCAGCTGGGCCAAGTCAGGGAGGCAGAGAGGCACCACGGCAGTCCCAAGAGAGAGGTAGTCCCTACCCTGGGGGAAACCCAGGACTATATCAACAACCAGGTGAGGACAGCCCCATTTTTAAAATACACACACACACAGGCAAGCACACACTTGTGCACAAACACATTTTACTGACATGGTATTTTTCAAAAACCTGGTGGTCAACTCATTCACACATGGTCTTTGTCTCTAATCATCTCCCCAATTTCTGTCTCTCTCTTTCTGTGTCTCTCTCTCTCTCTCTGTGTCTGTCTCTCTCAGGAGGTGGAAGATCTTCGGGATGCGAGGAGGTTCCAGCTGAAGATAGCTGAGCTCCACTCTGTTACCAGGAAGTTGGAGGACAGGAACGCACTGCTGGCAGATGAGAGGAATGAACTGGTGAGGAACACACACGTACACAAACACACACAGACAATAACTTGGTGGATAGCTGAACATTGTAGGGACATTATGGGGACTTATGGGAACATTGAAGGGGTGTTATGGAAATGTGCAGGTATATAAAAATAGGTCTACACATCTCATCTGTCACTATTTCTCTTGTTTTCTCCCTCCATCTCTGTCAGTTGAAGAGGGTGCGTGAGGCAGAGAGTCAGATGAAGCCCCTGTTAGATAAGTATAAGAGGATGTCGAAGAAGAATGATGACCTCCTGCAGACTCTGCAGCGCATGGAGGAGAAACTCAAGAACCTCAGCAGAGAGAACGCAGAGATGGTGAGAGAACCAGAAATATCCTCTTTTGTCTACTTTCCTTGTCATGTCTCCTTCATGATGGGAAGAGGACACCATGTGGAAGTATTTGGATACCATTTGGAAGCCTGATATGAGGGTCCTGGGCTGGCGTGGTTACAAGTGATCTGGGGTTGTGAGGCCGGTTGGACGTACTGCCAAATTTTCTAAAATGACGCTGGTGGCATTAAATTCTCTGGCAACAGCTCTGGTGGATATTCTAGCAGTCAGCATGTCAACTGCAGACATCTGTGGCTTTGTGACAAGACTGCACATTTTAGAGTGGCCTTTTATTATCCCCAGCATGAGGTGCTCCTATGTAATTATTATTTTTAATCAGCTTCTTGATATGTCACACCTGTCAGATGGATGGATTATATTGGCAAATTAGAAATGCTCCCTAACAGCAATGTAAACTAATTTGTGCACAACATTTGAGAGAAATAAGCTTTTTGTGCATATGGAACATTTCTGGGATCTTTTATTTCAGCTCATGAAACATGAGCGTTTTTATATTTTTGAACAGTATACATTGTACAGTAGGTACCATGTGAGATTTGTAATTGCTCTGTGAAATGGAGGGAAAGGGAGACCTCCAGTGGACATTGAGAAAAAGCATCAAGATGATTAGGTAGCAGCATCTGTGTGACTGCAGTATGTGCAATTCTCCTTGATTACAAAGTCACCTTGCACAACTTAAAGTTACGTTATGTTTCAGGAAATCCTGTCTCTCTTGACCTCACTGCTCGAGTTGTCTATCCCTGAGAATGTCTCTCCTCCCTCCCTCCCTCCTTCTCAGAAGGAGAAGGCGCACTCTCGTTCCCAGCAGCCCCAGCAGCTGAAGAGGCCTACCTCCCTGACAGACCTAAGCCACGCCCACGAGGAACAGGAAGTGGAGTTCCTCAAGCTGCAGGTTGCCGAGCAACGAGGCATCATCGACGAACTCACGCAGGTTAGGGAGACGGACACACAGACATTCACACTGCAGTTTATCTGATCTTTAAATCACCCGAGCTTCCAAATAATAGGGCATTGACAGATCCTTATTGTAGTGAGATTAGTGAATCAGGCAGCCGACTAGCTCATACGCTCATAAACAAAGAGGGGGCCATTTTGTTGAGTTTTACCAGAGTACATTGAAACAGTAGGATAAAATGGGTGCCGTTAGGGTCAGTGAACTGTTGGGTAACATGTTGGTCCTCTGTACACCTGGGCTGCCCTCCAGACCCTCACCAACCACCCACCCACCCAAATCAGAGCCTTGCTGAAAATTCACTCATTTGCATGATGGTCTTCTGGCTCCTTGCCTCTGATTTAAGGTGTTGTACACAACTCTTTGTCATAATCTCTTGACCTTGCTTCTGTTGAGAATCATACTCGTCTCACTTTTTAACATGGGTGCATTTTGACAAGCCTAAATCACACCGTATTCCGATTCTGTCTCCAGTAATTCACACGCAGGGGATGATAGATGGCCTAGATTAGTACAATTAGTTTGTCAGGTTAAGGATCAGTCCCACATCAAACAAAGCATTCTCATACATACTCATACGTACACAATGCATGTGGTGTGGAGTCGAAATCCTAAACTGTCCTCTGCTCCTTTTTGGCCACAGGAACGTGACAGACTGATGCTCTGCAAAAATAACCGAAGAAAAACCCTCAAACTACCACCTAAAGTAGGACTACTGCTCCCTTTGTCCTTCTGTCTGTGTGTTTGTGTTTGTATACCTGGGTTTTTTGTTTTCTAGCACTAGGCGTTTCTTTGTTGTGTTCTCTATCTCTGGTCACACACTGTTGATCCTGTGGTGTTGTCACTTAGCAACTGTCTCTTCCCATGATGCCGATGCACTGGTTCTGTGTAATTGGGCTCAATGGAGAACTATGTGTGTTTTTGATTTGTCTTTGTGTAGTTTGTGTGCGCGCAACTGTGCGACTGTGTGTTTTATAATTGGGCTCATAGGGGAACGATGACACCTGTTGTTCAGCTCAGAATGGTAGGTAGATAAGGTGTTGATGAGGAGGCACGATTAGCGCAATTGGGCTGGGTTCTCAATAGAGTTTGCAAAGTCAGTGATGTATGTTAAGCGAGGAGGTGACGGAAGATTCAACACACTCCCTGCATCTATAACTGGAGCTAGCTGTTGGGACTGGAACGCTCCACTCTCAAACTGGGAGGGTTATCGAGACTATTAACCTCAAACCGAAAACGTCAATTAGGACTCTCAAACTGGGAATGGAACAGAACACACTTATGGAAAGAGTTTGACTGGAATGGAGAAGTATTCCACTGCTACCTCGCAGGCCTGGAGACGATCTTAAAGATCATCCAGTTTTTTTTCTTCTCCCTTTGGGAGGAGTGAATGCTAGTTAACACTCCTCTCTCGCTCCGTCTTTGTCTGCGGAGTGCGCGACTGAGACACGGTTGTGCGTCAGAGCTCAGTGCTCGAGGACTGGCACGTACAGTGTAGATTGCCTTGGAAGATACTAGATTTGTCGGGGGGGGGGTTCTAGTATAACAACAGTATGTATGAGTACTTCCAGCTCATCCTCTACTTCTCCTTCTTTATCGGCCTGTGTGCTATGGTCTGTCTCTACTTCTCTGGTTGTCAGGAGATGACCTACAAACACGATGGTAAGGACTTTATTGTAGTATAGCAACCATTTTGAGTTGACTGAGTGGATTGGACCTGAACATAATGGGAAAGATACGGTGGTTTTAGAGAATGTTGTTGAGTCTATAAAACCAATGGGAAGGACGAGATTAGCCTTTCTTTTTAGAGAATATTGTGAGGAGAGTTTTGGTTTCTTAATCCGATGGTAAGGAATATGGAAGTGATTGTTCCGAGGTTGATGGACCGTCTACAGTCGCTAGTGAAAGTCTACACACCCCTTGCACAGCCTTGCATGTTTTTTTTGCTACCGATCTTCACAACCTACTCCACACTTTCAAAGTGAAAGAAAAATATTAGAATGTTTGCCAAATCTAATAGAAAAAAATCTAAGAGTTAATCATTGGTGGAAGCACCTTTGCCAGCTGTGAATCATTTTAAATACGATTCTACCAACTCTGCACAACTCTTAGGGAAACATACTGTATATCCATTGTTTTTGACAAAATTGCTCAAGTTCAATACATTTGGTTGGGAATCATTGATGGACAGCAATATTTAAACCTCGTCTCTGATTTTTCCAGCAGATCTAAGTCCAGACTGAGATTGGACCATTCTGGAACACTCAACACCTCTTGAAAAGCCATCCTGGTGTGTCTTTGGCATTAAAACTTGTGTGATTTTTATAGCTGAAACATGTCATTATCTCAGGGTTAGGTTTTCAAAGTTCTACAATGGGTTTTCCTCATTCTTTTTACCTGGGCTTTGCTCCTTTCATATTTATTTTTATCCTGATAAATTCCTCAGTCCCTGCCGGCGACAAGCATACATGATGCTGCCACCACAATACTAGACAATACAGAGGGTTTCACTCTGTGTTGTGCTATATTGGATTTGAATACCTAATCCTGGGATATAGTTTTATTTTTAAGGTGAACAATTACACAAAAGTGAATGCCAATGACATAGCTTTCCAAGAGGTGTTGAGTGTTCCTGAGTGGTCCTGACTTAAATTTGCTTGAAAGTCAGAGACAAGCTTTGAATATTGCTGTCCGTCAATGATTCCCAACCAAAATTTCCTGAGCTTGAGCATTTTTGACAAAAACAATTGATATACTGTATGTTGTCCTCAGAGTTGTGCAAGGCTGGTAGGATCTTATTAAAAAATGATTCACAGCTGTAACGGTTCTTCCACCAAGTATTCACTCTTGCATTGATTGCATTTCTTCACACATCTCCATTTTGTATCAATAAAACAAAATGTCTAACTTTAAAGTATGGAGTATGTTGTGTAGATCTGTAGGAAAATGTCATCCTTTTTAGATTTAATTTTAAGGCAACCGCATCTGATTAAGGGATGGGTAGACTTTCAGTAGGCACTACTTCTATATAAGAATGGGTGTGTGTTTTTTTTTGTGAGTGTGCAAGTCAATATGTTACAGATCCTCTTGCCCCCCCCCCCCCCCCCCCCCATCTTCTCTCTCTCTCTCTCTCCAGAGGCATGTTGTGGAGACGTATTTTGGATTTGACGAGGAGTCTGTGGACTCTGAAACGTCCTCTCTGACCTCTTACATCACTGACCTCACGGACCGTACCCCCGCTACACCCGAGGAGGACCTGGAAGACGTAAGTGTGTGTCTGTGGCCTTTACTCAATTGGATTTGCTCAACTCCTGCATCCTCCCTCCTCCGTCCTTTCTGGGATCCTTTTGAAATGAAATAACTCTCCTTCTCCAATCGTGAGTCATCAGGCAAATAATTTTTACAGGGCGGAATCCCAAAATACATTTCTAAAGTGATGAATAAATACAGCTGGTTGTGCAAGACATTTTGTAGATAAAAAGGATAAGTAGCACATCGTTTTTAAATGTTTGCATGCTTTACTCATTCATGAAACCAATAGCTGATTTTAAAGGGGGTGTGGCTGATTTCAAAACTCGGGAAGGATACACTTGTGCTTCCTCACGAAAAGGAGGCTATTGAGGAGGTGAGGACCGTCTTCCGTTAGCCTATTAAAGAATTGACACTCCTTGACCACTCATTGGTTTCCAGGTCACGGAAGAGCGATGTGTGTGTATTTGCTGTTTAGCAGTGGTGTATTGGTAAAATAAATTGGTGCGTAAATGCTGATGGCCCTTCACTGAATAAAGTAACACTCCCTATATTTTCAATGCATTTTTCAGCTGTAAGTGGGTAAACGCTTGCACAAATTTAATGGTGTTCAGGTGTGTGTTTGACCCTGTCTCTGTTCCTCCAGGGTGTATCTCGTGAAGAGGCAGAACTGAGGTTCAGACAGCTGACCAGAGAGTACCAGGCTCTCCAGCGGGCCTACGCCCTCCTGCAGGAACAGGCTGGGGGGTCGCACGACGCTGAAAGAGAAGCCAGGGTTAGTAGCTTTAACCTTTGGCGCCTACCCCTTTATGACCCCTAACACCTTCCCCTAAAATCTATCCATAAACTCCTGATGTGACCATCACTGTCTCAAAACATGTGTACAATATTTCATGTTCTTTGTTCTTGAAGGGCTGCAGGATGTACAGGCTTTTGTTCCAGCCCAGCACTAACTCTATTCAACTAATTTGACTCTGGCCTCTGTTCCTGTTCCCGCAGAACCGTGAGCAGTTGCAGGCGGATCTAATAGGCTGCAAGGCAAAGATTGGCGACCTGGAGAAGGCGTTAGCCGAGAGGGGGCAGGTAAAGGAGAAAAAGGGCGGGGAGAAGACTGGGAGGTCTCTTGGCTGCTCCGCTCTCATTGACCCTGCTGCTTGTCTGTCTGGGGGCTTTGCTTTTGGCCTGGTGCTACGCCGGCCGGATCTGCTGCAGAATCCTGTGATGTCGCTCTGATGTCACAACTCTGTCCTATTTGCATGCTCCAACCATTGTTGACACTGGAAAAGAGCCAATCGGCATTAGATCTACTCATGATCAACTTGATGGACTGTTACGTCATGCCAAACAAATCCACCAATCATACCAAATTATACCATTTACAGACATGACTATGACAGACACAAGGTTGATAAAAACAATTATTATAATAATCACATTATGTGGAAATCATCTTACTACATTCCTCTGTAAAGATATGTCAATTAGATTATTTCCATGTTTTAAGCAATCACATTTGTAAAATCACAGAGTGAAATATATGCAGTGAAGACTATCTGGATTTGGGGTCAAAACCAATGGATAGCGAATGCAGATCGCATAAGTGTTCCATCTGATTGTTGAATGCTCAGAATGATTTCATTCGATTGAACAGATCTAAGACTGGGCAGCGTTTCACAGAGGTCAGAACTCCTATCCCCTGTCATTCTCTATTACCTGTTGCATGCGTCACATTGGTTTACTGCATGTTACCGTTCTGATCTGCATGTTGTTCACTGTAATACTGGTGGTGTCCTTCCTCTCTGTTTTCATTTTTTGTTCAATAAAGCCATGCTACACCACTTTCCTCTGTTTGTCTTATGCTGTTCACGGTTTGAAATCATTATTTCACTTATTTTGGGCTCGTGAGTCTTTGTTGTAAAGCAGCTCAGGTAGGGGCTGGATCTGTTAGGGTTTTGGTGCTTTATGTATGTTCAGTAGCCCTTCTGGGTGGCATGGTTCTCTTTTTCTCCCCTGTGATTCTGTGTTGTGATGCTTTTGTTTTCTTCTGAGACGTGTGTGACTGTGTATGTTTCTCCAGGACTCTAAGTGGGTGGAGGAGAAGCAGTACCTCATCAGGGCCAATCAGGAACTCCACGACAAGGTAAGACGCCTCCTACTTCCTCTGTCACTCAACACTGTCCTGTGAGCCATCTGGAAGGAAAGAACACGAGGATGTGGCACATTTTGAGTGTATACTTTAATGTGTGTGTGTGTGTGTGTGTGTGTGTGTGTTTGTTTGTAGATGTGTGTGTTACAGCAGGCTGAGTCGAAGCTGCAGGCAGAGGTGCAGGACTCGAGGGACCAGAATGAGCTGCTGGAATTCAGAGTGCTAGAGCTGGAAGTAAGAGAGTGTACGACCATCAAACTGTCCCCAGGGGGTGACACCGGCCTGCACACCCGACGCAGGACCTACATACAGTGACCAGAATACAAACACCCACACACACACACACACACACACACACACACACACACACACACACACACACACACACACACACACTACTGTGCTTCGACCCATTGTATGTAGTCTGTATTTCCTCGTTTTGCTTTCTGACTGCCTTACCATCCCCACTGAACTGGAACCTTGTGTTTTTGAAGTTGAAAGATGTACAAGAATGTTGTCTTAAGTGAGATGAATATAAATGTGTATGGAATAAAATGTATTTAAGTTCACCATCCACCCCATCTTTGTTCATTTGTCTCCCCTCCCTGCATGTAGTTCTTAAGTTTTATTTACTTTCATAAACAAATGTGTGTTTATTTCAGTTTTTATACATGACTTTCAAACCATTAGTCACACATGTCCTGGATTTTCTTTTTAAATGTTCTCAACAGAAGATTGACTGCATAGCTTTCCACCTTTTCAGGTTTCACTTGTTTCAATCACACTGCCTCCAACAACTGACATAGGATCTGTGTCTTTTGTTATGACATCATAGAATATATACTCTATCACTTCCGTCTATCACACTGCCTCCAACAACTGACATAGGATCTGTGTCTTTTGTTATGACGTCATAGAATATATACTCTATCACTTCCGTCTATCACACTGCCTCCAACAACTGACATAGGATCTGTGTCTTTTGTTATGACGTCATAGAATATATACTCTATCACTTCCGAGATGAGATCAACTCATAATACACAGACTCCTAAGGAAGGGTGGACCCATAACGGACCCAAAGATCTTCACTTTCACACTCGTACATTTTGAATATGTTTTAAAACCCCATTTGCTTTGGTTTGAGTCGCCTTCAAAAACCTGTTTCTCCACCCACTTTATTTGGACAGATTCATGCGATCCTCATCATGTAAGTACTGTACATCATTCAGTTCAGTTCCCAACCATGACCCATTCACTTAACACTCTCACTCACCAACCTACCCAATCAGGATGTTAGTTGGATTGTGCTGTCTCTTTAGGGGGCTGACTTTTTGTGGCACATGAAGTGGATGGGGAGGATTGTGTGTGTGTACGAGGGTGGGGTTAACTGTCTGTGTTGTCCAATAGGAGAGGGAACGCAGGTCTCCTGCCATGGGCTTCCACATGACCACCTTCCCAGAGAACACCAACAGCGCTCTGCAGATATACTGTCATCAGGAGGGCATCAAGGTATCTCTCTCTCTCTGTCTGTCTCGCTCTTCCCCTCTCTCTCTCTCCTTATATGAACTGGATGTGTGAACCCTCTTTAGGATGTGGTTATTCCAGATCTGATGAAGAAGCTGGATATCCTGGGAGATAATGGGGTGAGTTCACATTAGTCTCCACTCTTCCTAATGCTCTTAGTAAAACTCACACGGCTAATTTTACTTCTCAATTAAAATCTTAAATACTTTAATTCCCCCCCCCCCCCCCCCCTGTCCTCTATCCCTTTCTTTCCTCCTCTTCCTCTCCAGAACTTGCGTAACGAGGAGCAGGTTGTCGTCATTCAGGCGAGGACGGTTCTCTCAATGTGTGAGAAGGTCAGTCTCTCTCCTCCTCATCGACACTCAGCCTGCCTTTACTGACACCTACTGGTCATATTCATTATCTACTGTGGAATTCATTCTCTCTCTCTCCATAGTGGTTAAAGCAGATAGACAGCACAGAGGCAGCCCTGACGCAGAAGATGATTGACCTGGAGAATGAGAAGGTGAGAGGAAAAAGACAAACTGAACACGCATCAGTGGTTCTTCTACAACTTCCACATACGGTACACGACACCGTTGTCTTGATGTGAAATCATATCTTGTGATGTCAAATCCTGGGATGTCATATCCTCTGTGCTGTGGCTGTTCCAGGACCTGTTCAGTAAGCAGAAGGGCTTCCTGGAGGAGGAGCTGGACTACAGGAAGCAGGCCCTGGATCAGGCCTACATGGTACGACACAGCAGCACGATGGGACAGGAGGGTTTACTCTACAGCTGTCTCCTGCTTGTAGGAACATGGGTGCTTGTCCTCTGTAGCTCAGTTGGTAGAACATGGTGCCTTTAATGTTACGATAGTGGGTTCGATTCCTGGGACGCTTTAGATAAAAGCATCTGCTGGATGGCATTTATTGTTCTAATATTATAAAAACCCAATGGTCATTATATTATCGAGCACCAGTTCTAATCAAGATCACATTTAGTTTCGTAAAGTGCGAGCATGTTGTAGGCCTTCATCTAGACACACTGTCAGCCCTCTAGCTGATGTAAACCCATCAAACATCACGAACCCAGAGACCAAACCCTGTTTGAGTTTGTGTTGTCGGGATACTGCATCTTTTACCTCAATGAATCCCTGTTTGCACTGGGTACTAAAGGACAGAAAGAGACATGCCCTACTGAGTGGGGAAGTATGGCTGAGCGTTCACTGTTCAGACATATCCCTAGTACTTTAAGACTCAATGCCTGAGGGAAATGTGTGATTCTAATGAGAAGGTGTTTTGGAGGGAACAAACGTAGGCTATAGATGTGTGAATGCCTGAGTACGGAGTAAAGGCATATAAACAGCCCGTATGTTTTATGTTCTTCAAATCCCTAACTGGATTCAAGACTCACTGCCACCATATACAGTGGGGCAAAAAAAGTATTTAGTCAGCCACCAATTGTGCAAGTTCTCCCACTTAAAAAAATGAGAGGCCTGTAATTTTCATCATAGGTACACTTCAACTATGACAGACAAAATGCTGAAATCAACTGTGGGAGCAATTATTAGGAAATGGAAGACATACAAGACCACTGATAATCTCCCTCGATCTGGGGCTCCACGCAAGATTTCACCCCGTGGGGTCAAAATTATCACAAGAACGGTGAGCAAAAATCCCAGAACGACGCGGGGGGACCTAGTGAATGACCTGCAGAGAGCTGGGACCAAAGTAACAAAGCCTACCATCAGTAACACACTACGCCGCCAGGGACTCAAATCCTGCAGTGCCAGACGTGTCCCCCTGCTTAAGCCAGTACATGTCCAGGCCCGTCTGAAGTTTGCTAGAGAGCATGTGGATGATCCAGAAGAAGATTGGGAGAATGTCATATGGTCAGATGAAACCAAAATATAACTTTTTGGTAAAAACTCAACTCGTCGTGTTTGGAGGACAAAGAATGCTGAGTTGCATCCAAAGAACACCATACCTACTGTGAAGCATGGGGGTGGAAACATCATGCTTTGGGGCTGTTTTTCTGCAAAGGGACCAGGACGACTGATCCGTGTAAAGGAAAGAATGAATGGGGCCATGTATCGTGAGATTTTGAGTGAAAATCTCCTTCCATCAGCAAAGGCATTGAAGATGAAACGTGGCTGGGTCTTTCAGCATGACAATGATCCCAAACACACCGCCCGGGCAACGAAGAAGTGGCTTCGTAAGAAGTATTTCAAGGTCCTGGAGTGGCCTATCCAGTCTCCAGATCCCACCCCATAGAAAATCTGGAGGGAGTTGAAAGTCCGTGTTGCCCAGCAACAGCCCCAAAACATCACTGCTCTAGAGGAGATCTGCATGGAATGGGCCAAAATAACAGCAACAGTGTGTGAAAACCTTTTGAAGACTTACAGAAAACATTTCACCTCTGTCATTGCCAACAAAGGGTATATAACAAAGTATTTAGATTAACTTTTGTTATTGACTAAATACTTATTTTCCACCATAATTTGCAAATACATTCATTAAAAATCCTACAATGTGATTTTCTGGATTTTTTTTCTCATTTTGTCTGTCATAGTTGAAGTGTACCTATGATGAAAATTACAGGCCTCATCTTTTTAAGTGGGAGAACTTGCACAATTGGTGGCTGACTAAATACTTTTTGCCCCACTGTAAGTCAAATCAAATTGTATTGGTTCGCGGATTTTAATGCGAGTGTAGCAAAATGCTTGTGCTTCTAGTTCCGACAATGCTCCCTCTGCTGTTTCCTGAAGTCCACGATCATCTCCTTTGTTTTGTTGACGTTGAGTGAGAGGTTATTTTCCTGACACTACACTCCGAGGGCCCTCACCTCCTCCCTGTAGACCATCTCGTTGTTGTTGGTAATCAAGCCTAAAACTGTAGTGTCTTGAAACGTGATGATTTAGTTGGAACCGTGCTTGGCCACGCAGTCATGGGTGAACAAGGAGTACAGGAGAGGGCTGAGAACGCACCCTTGTAGGGCCCCAGTTTTGAGGATCAGCGGGGTGGATATGTTTCCTACCTTCACCACCTGGGGTGGCTGTCAAGAAAGTCCAGGACCCAGTTGTACAGGGTGGGGTCGAGACCCTGGGTCTCGAGCTTAATGACGAGTTTGGAGGGTACCATGGTATTAAATGCTGAGCTGTTGTCAATGAACAGCATTCTTACATAGGTAGTCCTCTTGTCCAGATGGGATAGGGCAGTGTGCAGTGTCATGGTGATTGCATCGTCAGTGGACCTATTGGGGTGGTAAGCAAATTGAACTGGGTCTAGAGTATCAGGTCGGGTGGAGGTGATATGCTCCTTGACTAGTCTCTCAAAGCACTTCATGATGACAGAAGTGACTGCAAAGGGACGATAGTCATTTAGTTCAGGTACCTGAGCTTTGTTGCGAACAAGAACAATGGTGTCCATCTTGAAGCATGTGGGGACAACCGACTGGGATAGGGAGCGATTGAATATGTCCGTAAACACACCAGCCAGCTGGTCTGCGCATACTCTGAGGACGCGGCTAGGGATGCTGTCTGGGCCAGCAGCCCTGCGAGTGTTAACACTTTTAAAGTCAGGCAACAGTAAGAGTATGTAGCATTCACTTCCATTTATACATTTTATTCAGTGTTTTTTTTGGTGTGTATTTGTGTTTTTAGTTCCACTTTATATTGTGTCAGTAGAAGCATGTATTTACATGGTAACTACACTGGCGTAATAAGACATAGTTGTAAGTACTATGTAACAAAGTGTACTTAGCACCTACACTTTAGTTACTATGCAATTGCCATGAACAACACATCATTATAGCAACACTAGATATAAAGTGGAACAGTGTTTTCCATCTATGCCATGATCACAGTGGCATGCCTGTGTGTGTGTGTGGCTGTATGACAGAGGATCGCGGAGCTGGAGGCTACGCTGTATAACGCTCTGCAGCAGGAGCCCGGGGGGCGTGCGGTGGCAGAGTCTCTGTCCGACAGGCAGAGGGAGGAGCTGGGGCTAGCCGTGGACAAACTGCGGAGGCAGATACTCAGGCAGAGCCGCCAGTATGACAGTCAGATCTTACAGGAGCGCATGGAGCTCCTACAGCAGGCCCAGCAGGTAAGGAAAGGCCTTAACCTGCAGCCGCCACAGAGAAAAGATGCAGTATCCCTCCCTCCCTCTACATGTATGAGTGTTGGTGTATTTGTATAAAGATGCAGTATCCCTCCTGCTTTTGTGTGTGTGTGTGTGTGAGTGGTTATGTTTTGTGTATCCCTCCAAATGTCAGCATTTCACAGAAGCCCTATCCTTAATTCTAATCGTCTTCATACGTCTCACCTCGCAACTAAAAGTCTTACACTCAACGTAACACGTCTTATCTTAACCTTTTTTGTTATTTATTTATTTAAACCTTTATTTAACTAGGCAAGTCAGTTTACGGCCTACCCGGGGAACAGTGGGTTAACTGCCTTGTTCAGGGGCAGAACAAAGGATTTATACCTTGTCAGCTCGGGGATTCGATCCAGCAACCTTTCGGGTTACTGGCCCAACGCTATAACCACTAGGCTACCTGCCGCCCTAATCTTAACCTTATGCTATGCCATTGCTTCAGAAACGAACCGTCGTCTTTCTAATCTATAACACCATAACAGTTTACTAAAAACATCAATTCTAAAAAACATTCTCTGTCACTGACCTGTAGTTGAGCGATTCTTCCCAGTCAGTGGTCTCCTCCACCAGCTGTGCTGGTTGCAATTTTAGGATCTCACACTAATCACAACCCTTAAAACAGCTCTTTTCCAGGCCCCGCCTCTTCTCTGGCTGACTCAGCTGTCTTGTGGTTTTGACCTAAGCAGCTTTTAGCATTCAGGTCAGCCACGCAAATGTGATCAGTGTGCTTCCTGTGTTTCACAACTCTATCAGGAGCATAGAAATGGTATTAAATGACTCTTCGTATTCCTAATTCTATGATCAGGAGTACCTACCAGTGGATTGGGACTGTTATGGGACCAGTGAAGGCTCTTGGATTCCACACGGAGTGTGTTCGTCTCAAATGCCAGTTCTTTCTCATCAGCCTGTAGTGTTTAAAGGGGCAATCTGCAGTTGCTACAAACATTTTTAGGCTTTTAGTCCCTGTAATCGTAGCTCTGTCCATGAGTTTGAGTGTGGCACATTTCTCCAGCACAATCCCTCCCCTGTTATTGTTCGAACTGCAGATTCCCCCCTTTTGAAGGACGGGGAAGTTGTAGAGGGAAGCAGGGCCAGTGTAGCCAATACCAAAGGTTCTAGGTTTTTACCTCTAATCTTCTTTCAGTCAACAAATCAGATCCTGGTCTTACAGGACAAAAGTTCCACTCGCTCGTTGTCACGGCAGTGGGATTTTATGACTCTGCAACAGCTGCCATGGTAACATGGTAGGAGCACAGGTTTCTGGGAATATGTGGAAACAGACTCTGTTTAGCAACCATAACCATTTCATTTTCGACTTCAACTGTGAAGATAATGACAGACCGTAAAGGCCACACATTACCCATGTGAACTATCGTATGCTGCCTGTCATAAGTATGACGTTGACCTCCTGAACTCTCGGTTCTGTGTTGTTTGCGTTGCAGAGAATAAGGCAGTTGGAAGACATGATTGAGATGCAAAAGAGACAAGTAAAGGAAATAGAAGAAAAGGTAGATATATGTCATGTAGAGTTTCTACGTTTCAATGTGGTGGGGCATGGGAGCATGAAGACCGACTTCATTTTTTAGTTTGAATTATTCAAGATAACAGTAACACTTGTCTTCTTCTCTCTCCTTTTATCACCATTTTAAAATTCTTCTTTTCTTTTTTCTTTTGTAGTTTTTGTTCCTCTTTTTGTTTTTCTCTCTAGCTTTTATTCTTTGGCCTTAATGACACTGACATGGACCGACAACAGGTAAATGGTACACACCTACACAACCGTCATAATACTGTGTATGTAATAACATGTGTGATTTTTGAGGGACATTTGTCTGTTTTCACAGGTGCTAAGGCGCTCAGGTGGAGAGTGAGGAAGAGAGACACAACATATTGTTATCATTTTTTTTCATGCATTTATAGACGGTTCACAAACCTTATATGGCCTTTTTGATACACGTGCACTTTTGTGGAAGACACTTACCTGGAATGCAAAACAAAACCATGACGTTGAAAAGTGAACAAATATCAGAGACGGGTAAAAGAGGTATATCAGAGATATTTTTGTTTTTATAACGGAAATGTCCCCTACCATTTTTGGAAGTGGAGCATTTAGCCAAACTCTCACGTGAGTTCTAAAAAGAACGTTGTAACTGGAACTCTGAAGCAGGTCAATAAAGGAACAGAGGAACTGAGATGGAGACAGTGCCTCAGATGGATTTAGAGCCAGACAACGAAAGAGTGCAATCGTAGAGGAGGAAGGAGAAAGAGTTGATTCAAAAAAAGCAGGACGATTTCCAAACAGACGAGCCAAGTCCTGAGCATTCCCAGAAAGCTCAGTGCAGGAGGGTCTCCATGGAAACAGCTGTCAAAACGGCTGTCATGGCCAAAGTTCAATGAGCAAGAAGTGAAAGCCCTGTACTCCGGAGTAGAGCGACACCAGAGGACTACGGGGACAGAATGTGTCACCGGTCTATGAAACACAAAGAATCCTCAATAGGTAAGTGACTTTATAAACTCAGCAAAAAAAGAAACCTCCTCTCACTGTCAACTGCGTTTATTTTCAGCAAACTTAACATGTGTAAATATTTGTATGAACATAACACGATACAACAACTGAGACATAAACTGAACAAGTTCCACAGACATGTAACTAACAGAAATGAAATAATGTGTCCCTGAACAAATGGGTGTCAAAATCAAAAGTAACAGTCAGTATCCGGTGTGGCCACCAGCTGTGTTAAGTACTGCAGTGCCTCTCATCCTCATGGACTGCACCAGATGTGCCAGTTCTTGCTGTGAGATGTTACCCCACTCTTCCACCAAGGCACCTGCAAGTTCCCGGACATTTCTGGGGGGAATGTCCCTAGCCCTCACCCTCCGATCCAACAGGTTCCAGACGTGGTTGGGCTCTTCGCTGGCCATGGCAGAACACTGACATTCTGTCTTGCAGGAAATCATGCACAGAACGAGCAGCATGGCAGGTGGCATTGTCTTGCTGGAGGGTCATGTCAGGATGAGCCTGTAGGAAGGGTACCACATGAGGGAGCAGGTGTCTTCCCTGTAACGCACAGTGTTGAGATTACCTGCAATGACAAGCTCAGTCCGATGATGCTGTGACACACCACCCCAGACCATGACGGACCCTCCACATCCAAATCGATCCCACTCCAGAGTACAGGCCTCGGTGTAATGCTCATTCCTTCGACGATAAATGCAAATCCGACCATCACCCTTGGTGAGACAAAACCGCAACTCATCAGTGAAGAGTACTTTTTGCCAGTCCTGTCTGCTCCAGCGATGGTGTCGGAGGCTACACCGTGCACCTGGCAACCTTGGCTAGCGCGCACTGCGCCCGGCCCGCCACAAGAGTCGCTGGTGCGCGATGAGACAAGGAGATCCCTACCGACCAATCCCTCCCTAACCCGGACGACGCTAGGCCAATTGTGCGTCGCCCCACGGACCTCCCGGTTACGACAGAGCCTGGGCGCGAACCCAGGGACTCTGATGGCACAGCAGTACAGCGCCCTTAACCACTGCCCGGGAGGCATTCCTGGTGTAACTCGCGCAGGTGTTGTTGCCATCCTGTACCTGTCCCGCAGGTGTGATGTTCGGATGTACCGATCCTGTTCAGGTGTTGTTACACGTGGTCTGCCACTGTGAGGACAATCAGCTGTCTGTCCTGTCTCCCTGTCTTAGGCGTCTCACAGTACGGACATTGCAATTTATTGCTCTGGCCACATCTGCAGTCCTCATGCCTCCTTGCAGCATGCCAAAGGCACGTTCACCCAGATGAGCAGAGACCCTGGGCATCTTTCTTTTTGTGTTTTTCAGAGTCAATAGAAAGGCCTCTTTAGTGTCCTAAGTTTTCATAACTGTGACCTTAATTGCCTACCGTCTGTAAGCTGTTAGTGTCTTAACGACCGGTCCACGGGTGCATGTTCATTAATTGTTTGTGGTTCATTGAACAAGCATGGGAAACAGTGTTTAAACCCTTTACAATAAAGATCTGTGTAGTCATTTAGATTTTTATGAATTATCTTTGAAAGACAGGGTCCTGAAAAAGAGACGTTTTCATTTTTTGACCGAGTTTATTATCACACGACTGTATTTGTCAGGGTAACTGAAGTTAGACAAAACAAACCCAACACAAATACTTCCTTCCCCAGCTGTGTTGTGCAGTTCTGTGCAGCTGGCACCCCAGACCTCCAGGTTTTGACCCATAGAGTGAACCTTCTAGAGCACAGCCTGAGAGACGACATCAGCTCCTTTACTGAGTCTGAGAGCTTGCTGCACAGCAGGTGAGGAGCAGGTGACAGAGAGACGGGGATCTCACATCACACAGCTACAACATATGGCCACAACCATATCACATTGCACACACTGTCGTGCTAACATGCAGTTTACCACACGGAATGCTGACACAGTAAGACTGTAACTTGCCTCTTAGCATGGTATCACTGTTTGTGGGGTTTATTTCCAACATTGCCGTTAGTAAGGTATGTGTGCACACTTCTACTTTCTCTTGGACAGATGACTGGCAAAAATAATTTGACAGTAAGAGGTCTCATCTCTGTTTAATGCTAATGTTATGCTATGCTAATCGTACGATGCTATGCTAATCGTGCGATGCGATGCTAATCGTGCGATGCGATGCTAATCGTGTAATGGCATGACAATGTCATGTGATCTAATGAGTCATGTTATCATCCTGTGCTGGAGCAGAGCCTGCTACAGAAGGTGAAGGACCTCACAGCACACTCAGTCCTCCACTGTCCCAGCATGCAGCGACGCCAGAGGCTGGACGAGCGGCTCCACGCGCTCAGGGAGGAGGTGCGCTTCATGGTGAGTAGAGACTGTACTGAGCTTTACATTAGCTTCAATGAGGCTTATAGAGTGAGAAGTACTCAAATGTACATGTCCTGTAAGCTGTACTGTAAATTGTAGCCTGTAATTATTGTGTGGTTTAAATCTAGCATTTCTCAGGTGTAGTGCTATTGTGACTGTAGTCTCCCTCTCTATTGCATTATATGAGATGTGTATGACATTACTCAGATGTGAGGAGTAACTGTGTCATAGTTCTATCATGACCGGTCCTTCCCAGTACCAGGAGAAGGAGCATAGGAATCGTGTGTGTGGAGGGAGAGGCTACAGTGCTGCCAGGCCCAGCTCCGGGCTAAAGAGGAGGAGATGGGTTGCCAGTCTCAGTACTTTGAGCACTTTAAGAGCCAGCTGCAGCTCAAGTTCGGCCTGGCCAGAGAAGAGGAGCAGGGCCTGCAGACCAGAGTCCACCATCTGGAGAGACATGTTCTGGAGATGTCTGTATCTTCATCCACCAACATAGCCACTGTCAACGCAGCTAGTGTCAACTACCCTGTCATGGTGCCAACGGTACACAGAATCCCAAAGACTGGCCCACCCAAGGGAGGAAAGAGAGGAAGAGGATGGGGAGGGTGAGGAGGAAAATACACAGTGGAGACGCTACGGACAGCACCTCCAGCAGGCGCAGGGAGAGGATGAAACAGAAATAGAGGAAGAAAGAGAGGGGGAGAGAGAGAGCGTGAGGGAGAGGGGGGTGAGGACAGACGGAGAGGCTTCATCCTCAGTCTCCAGGAGGACCTCAGGGGGCTGTTGGAGAAGGAGGAGCAGGGGCTGGAGGAGCGGAGGGGGCTGTTGGAACAGCTGCAGGATGCGCAGCAGAATGGCCACTTCCTGTCGTGTAAGGTGGAGGAAATGAGGACGGTGGTCCACAGGCTCAAGCTGAATGAGAGCTCCATGACGGAGGAGGTGGAGGAACTGCAAGAGGAGAACCAGAGACTGTAAGAGGCTCAGCCACACCCTGAGACAGATCAACCACAGCCCGGGCTCTACTGACCCCCGTCCCTACCCCCAGCCCTAGCTCTGGTGCCAGCCCAGGGACTCCAGCCCCAGCCTGGCACCGCCCTGCCAAACACCCCTGCCCTGGCTCAACCAGTCCCCTGCCACGTGGACAACACTGACCCGGTGAGTGATGACATTGAAGCTAATGTGAAGTTGACTCTTAATCAGTACTAGATCTTAAGTCCAAATTGTTGAAGAGTTCGGCCTCAAGAATGTAAATGAGTACAATTACAAGCAAATTGTACAATGGATTATAATGTGGGATTGTCATGGGTTAAGCTGCACAGTGGAATGTTGATCTGATTAACTACAGAGGAAATGAAGAGTGTGGCTGGCTTGTGTGTTTGAGACTGGGAGCCTGGGGGACTGGTGTCTTGGTCCTGGGGGCTTCCCCTCTCTCAACCTGAGAGAGGAGACTGAAGCACTGAGAGAGGCTTACTGGAGCATGGGGTCGACGTGGACTCACTCCGGGACCACAAGGACCAGCTGGAGAGCACGCTCTGACACACACAGGACCAGCTGCACAGGGTGACCGAGGAGAACGCCTGACTGAAATGTAAACTCAGGGAGCAGGGAGAAACGGGGGGCCTGTGAGGTGGAGCGGGGGTGCTAGCTAGGGGGGAAAGCATGACAGGAAATGCCCAGGAAAACAGGGTGCCAATTCATAACCTAATTCCCCAGGTTAGCAGAAAGCTTACCACAACTCCAACCCAGAATAATACTACCCTAGTCTTAGCCGATAATGACCTAACCCTGTATGCCTTAGCCCTGGATGACCTAGCTCTAGCTTTGAACCAGGAGAACCAAGGCACAGGGCAGGCGTATCAAGGAGCTCCTGCCCCACATAGAGAGCCGGGATAGTAAGGATAGTGAGAGGGAGGAAGCTAGAGAGGGAGAGCTGGAGCAGGAGAACCAGGAGCAGGGAGGTCTTATAACCGAGCTAACCAGGAAGACCGAGGATGACCTGAACACTATCATGGAGCTGCAGCAGAGACTGACTGAGAGCGGTCAGCTTGGTCTACAACAGGGTGACCATGGTTTGACCACTGAGTCAGAGTGTGGTCAAAAGGGTGAGCATGCGGTCGGGTCAGTGTTCGCCCAACAGGGTCAACCCCCGGTAGGGTTCGTGACCAGTCTACAAGGTGATCACACGCCGGGGTCGGTGAATAGTGGTGAACTACAGGTTGACCACACGACCGAGTCAGTTAGGGATCAAAAGGACAGCCATTTGACCACAGAGTTAGTGTCCATGCTGAGAGAGGAGAGGGGCGAGCTAATTGGGTCTCAGTGATCTCAAAGGGGAAAGGGAACAGGTTTCCCCTCTCACTCAGGTGTCAGACAGGGAAACACTGGCTAACACGCTCCGTGTGGGTTCTGGAAGAAGAACGCGACCGGGTCAATCAGGAACTCTGCGGTTTAAAAGAAGAGCAAGTACAGTTTACAAGGTCTGAAAGATAAGAGACAAGGTGGTATGGTCAATGTGTGGTTTAAAAGAGGAGAGAGACCAGCTAGTTCAGTCAAGGTCTGGACTCCAGGAGGAGAGAGACCAGCTAGTTCAGTCAATGTCTGGTTTCTACAAGGAGAGAGACCTTCTAGTTCAGTCCAATGTCTCTTCAGTCAAGAAGATGAGAGACCAACCTAACGAGTCACTCCACAATCTAGAAGAGGAGCGAGACCAGTTGATGCAATCAATGTGTGGTTTAAAGGGACAGAGAGACTAGCTAACACAGACACTCAGCCTTCTAGAGCAGGAGAGAGACAAACTGCCTTCAAACAGAAGACAGAGACCCGGTCAACCAGTTTAAAGAAGAGCGAGAGCAGTTGGTTCAGTCAATGGCTGTTCTGTGCGAACAGAGAGAGCATCTCACAGCGGAGAGAGAGACCAGTTGCAGATGGACGTCGCTCCTTTACGGAATCAGCTACTGTCACAGTGGCGGAGTCACAACCAGCGGGTACTCTGAGAGCCACGTTGGCATGGCAACACACATAGAGGGTGTGGCTACAGAGAGCGGGGTCGCTGCCCCAAAATACGGATGATGATGTCGTTCAGAGAAGTCTGGCCACGGTCTACTCCTACAAGACCATCCGTCTGGGGCAGTCTGCACAGGTATGAGCAAATCTTTTTACTTGTGTGAGTTGTGCGGTTATGTATGTTGGCACTGATGAGTTTCTGTCAGTAGTAATTGTAGTAGTAGTAATAGCATGGCTAACTTATCCCTGTATCCAGGGAACACTTGGAAGAGGTGACGGGTGGAGCAGAGTGAACTGATGGAGGAGATCAAGTCGTTGGGGGAAGAACACAGAAGGTCACGAGACGAACTGGAGAAGAACCAATCGGAGGTGAGCTCTGTTTACTTCCTGTGTCCTCTTGGCCGGTCAGAGGTCAGAACAGAATCTGTGTGTGCCGGCTCAGAGGTGGCACCGTGAGCTGAGTGTGTCTGAGGTCAGGCGAGAGGAGGCTGATAGGAGGGCAGCACACGCAGCCAACAAAGTGAAGAGGAGGTGGAGGAGACGAAGAGGGAGAACCACACACTGAGAGCAGAAGTACCAATAGAGAAAGTATCCTTCTCTCACTAACCACAGTAATAATGTCATGTGATAACCCACTTTTGTTAGGTGAGGGAGGTGAAGAGGAAACCTGAAAGTCTGGAGAGTTAATAATTTAGGTAGAAGTCATCCTTTTGTACAGATCTAGGATCAGCTTAATACCTTCCCCGAATTCCAAGCCTTACCAATACAAAACTGACCAATGTCAAGGAGAAACTTCATTCTACTCTGATAAGACCACAGCTCCCTGGTTAGAGCGTTAGTGACGTTTGTTCAAAGACATGAGGAAAAGTTTTTTATTAGAAGAGAGCTTTTATTACAATCTCTAAAGAGCTGTATTTGTGGTCAGTGCATATATTTTTTATTGTAATGTGAGCTGTATTTGTGGTGAGTGTATCTTTTTGATGGTAATGTGTTTGTTATTTCCAGTCAGTGTATTTTGTCTAATGGCTGTTTGTCTCCTCCTCTCCAGTACAATGTTCTTCTGAGAAAGAAGAACCAGAGAGGGTGAATGGAGAATTGTGGGTGTCTGTTGGTTGTTTAGAGCTAATAGAGGATTTATTGTTGGATTTGTTTTGACTAACAGCTGTTGTGTCCAATGACAGGCCAAGTTGTCATGATTTGGTTTTGATTGACTGATGTTCTGTTCAATGACAAGCGAAGGTTTCAGGATTTTACATTTAATATTTGTATTCACAAAGTCCCAATGTAGTCTCCTTACAGATACTGTACAACCATGACACCCCCCTTTTCCCCCTTTTCTCCCCAGGATCTCCCTTCCAAAACCAGACACCAGGTTTACTCCAGTCCCCCACCAGGTCAGGGAAACTATCCAGGTTACCCCAAACCTTGCTGCCCTCAACCGACCCAAGCATACCCCCATAACAGCTACCCCTTCTACTACTACCACTGCCCCCGCTCGGACTGTTAAAGCACGAAGTACCACTACCTCGTTGAAAACTGCCCCTCCAACAATTACCCTTAAAACTACAGCCCTCACTAAAGCTGCCCCCTCCACCTCTGCTCTGCCCCCCACTGAGAGGACATGACTGCCTGATGAGGACCATTGTGTCAAGAAGCTCCTCTCCAACTGCCAACCTGAACAAGCTAAAGCAACCAAACCCAGAGCTAAGCCAGGTAGAGTAGCCCAGACAACATACACTGTTTACTGTACACTTGATGGAAAGCATGGGTGTCTGATTGTTTTTTGTCCCGCCCCTTTAGAACCTCCAGCTGAGGTGGGCTCTGTTGAGGTCATCAGGATGGTGGGACAGAGAAGCCTCATGATTTGCTGGATGAGCTGGGCTGCAGCAACGAAACCTTTATGTATGGATACTGCCTCTCACCTGGGATACAGTAGAATGTAAATAAATGGATTTTGGTGTTGTCCATTCTATACAGTCCAATGTCTCCGTATGCTGTGCTCATCTCGCGCTCTCTCTCTCTTTCTGTCTTTCTCTCTCTTTGTCTTTCTCTCACCCTCTCTTCCTCACCATTCTTCTCTCTCTCTCGCTCGCTTGCTCGCTCGCTCTCTCTCTCCCCCTCCCCTCTCTCTCTCTCTTTCTGTCTTTCTCTCTCTTTGTCTTTCTCTCACCCTCTCTTCCTCCCCATTTTTTTCTCTCTCTCTGTCTCTCTGTCTCTCTGTCTCTCTGTCTCTCTGTCTCTCTGTCTCTCTGTCTCTCTGTCTCTCTCTCTGTCTCTGTCTCTCTGTCTCTCTGTCTCGCTGTCTCTCTGTCTCTCTGTCTCTCTGTCTCTCTGTCTCTCTCTCTCTCTCTGACTATATATACTGGACTCCGCCCACACACCGAAACAGTGGCTCCACCCAACCAGTGAGTTCTACAGACCAGACATGCATGTGTACTTACTGTTTTGTACACTCAGTTTACCACCCTGGTGAGAGCAGAGGTCGGACTAGCTGGCCAATCAGAGGCTAGAAGCAGTGCATGCACAAGGGTGAGGGTGCATGGCTATCACCCGATTGGCCAGGGCCGCAGCCTGGTGACCTCTCACATGAGTGGGGAGAAAAGGTGAAAATGGGTTAGAACGGGTGAGACCAAGCAACAGGTAATCAAGTTGCAATGTCTGTGATGTCTAGGAGGAGTAATTCTGTACAGCAACCCTACCCTGACCCAACCATTTCATCTTTCAATGTTTTACTGCAGATTTTCAGCCGCACTGTCCAGTTGAAACCTTTCTCACCAGATTCAGAAGCTCAGACGGTAATGGTGTGTGCCTTTTTCAGTTACTGTGTTTCATTGAAATTTGCATGACGAAATAATGAAATGTGATGCATTTGTGATTTTCTATATTAACAGTTGCCTCTTCTAAGCTTCTGTGTGTGTGTGTGTGTGTGTGTGTGTGCGCGCTTGCTTGCTTGTGACCTGTGTGTTCTCTCTGTGTCTGCATATGTGCATGATTGGCATGCAGCTACAGTCCTCTGGTGGACAGCCCTAACCTCCACCCTAGGAGAGCTGGCCCTGAGAGAGGGAGATACTGTCACATTGCTAGGCAACACCCGCAACGACGGCTTCTGTGAGGCCGAGGTGAGCCAATCCCAGCCAGCCGTCATTTACCAATGAACATGCAGCAATCAGCTTGTAGCTTGCACCTTTTTTTATACCAGACCAGCAGCTGTTTTGGGTGTACAGTCGTGGCCAAAAGTTTTGAGAATGACACAAATATTAATTTACACAAAGTTTGCTGCTTCAGTGTCTTTAGATATTTTTGTCAGATGTTACTATGGAATACTGAAGTATAATTACAAGCATTTCATAAGTGTCAAAGGCTTTTATTGACAATTACATGAAGCTGAATCAACGAGTCAATATTTGCAGTGTTGACCCTTCTTTTTCAAGACCTCTGCAATCCGTCCTGGCATGCCGTCAATTAACTTCTTGCATAATCAATGCTTGGAGTTTGTCAGAATTTGTGGGTTTTTGTTTGTCCACCCGCCTCTTGAGGATTGACCACAAGTTCTCAATGGGCTTAAGGTCTGGGGAGTTTCCTGGCCATGGACCCAAAATATCGATGTTTTGTTTCCCCGAGCCACTTAGTTATTTCTTTTGCCTTATGGCAAGGTGCTCCATCATGCTGGAAAAGGCATTGTTCGTCACCAAACTGTTTCTGGATGGTTGGGAGAAGTTGCTCTCGGAGGATGTGTTGGTACCATTCTTTATTCATGGCTGTGTTCTTAGGCAAAATTGTGAGTGAGCCCACTCCCTTGGCTGAGAAGCAACCCCACACATGAATGGTCTCAGGATGCTTTACTGTTGGCATGACACAGGACTGATGGTAGCGCTCACCTTGTCTTCTCCGGACAAGCTTTTTTCCAGATGCCCCAAACAATCGGAAAGAGGATTCATCAGAGAAAATTACTTTACCCAGTCCTCAGCAGTCCAATCCCTGTACCTTTTGCAGAATATCAGTCTGTCCCTGATGTTTTTCCAGGAGAGAAGTGGCTTCTTTGCTGCTCTTCTTGACACCAGTCCATCCTCAAAGTCTTCGCCTCACTGTGCTTGCAGATGCACTCACACCTGCCTGCTGCCATTCCTGAGCAAGCTCTGCACTGGTGGTGCCCCGATCTCGCAACTGAATCAACTTTAGGAGATGGTCCTGGCGCTTGCTGGACTTTCTTGGGCGCCCTGAAGCCTTCGTAACAATTGAACCGCTCTCCTTGAAGTTCTTGATGATCCGATAAATGGCTGATTTAGGTGCAATCTTACTGGCATCAATATCCTTGCCTGTGAAGCCCTTTTTGTGCAAAGCAATGATGATGGCATCCGTTTCCTTGCAGGTAACCATGTTTGACAGACGAAGAACGATGATTCCAAGCACAACCCTCCTTTTGAAGCTTCCAGTCTGTTATTCAAACTCAATCAGCATGACAGAGTGATCTCCAACCTTGTCCTCGTCAACACTCACACCTGTGTTAACTAGAGAATCACTGACATGATGTCAGCTGGTCCTTTTGTGGCAGGGCTGAAATGCAGTGGAAATGTTTTTGGAGGATTCAGTTCATTTGCATGGCAAAGAGGGACTTTGCAATGAATTGCAATTCATCTGATCACTCTTCATAACATTCTGGAATATATGCAAATTGCCATCATACAAACTGAGGCAGCAGACTTTGTGATAATGTATATTTGTGTCATTCTCAAAACCTTTGGACACGACTGTAGATACTTTGAGTGGATCTGTGTCCCATGTATCTAAATGAGACTACAACAGTGTGTTTCAAGTGAGGGCAGGTGTACTGTAGATAACGTACTGAGTGACTGTGTGTTTCAGGTGAATGGCAGACTAGGTCTGGCTCCTGTTGCCTTCCTAGAGGAAGTTCTTCATCCAGACAGACATGTAAGCCCCGAAGGAACAGATGATAGGCCACTGTGACTGCCAATCAGAGAGAGGGCAAGATGATAGGCCACTGTGACTGCCAATCAGAGAGAGGACAAGATGATGAGCCACTGTGACTGCCAATCAAATGATGCTTCCCTACAGAGAGATTATAGTGGCCAACATTAATGACGTCATCAAACGCTGCCTGCCCGTGACAAAAACATTCATAAGTGCTCACAGCCTAAAGTCATTTGAAATGGAAAGCTACACTAAAGCACTAGCCGAAATGTGGGTGTGTTTGTTGTGTATGGCATTGTGCTTCTCTAAACAGATGCTTTTAACCTACATCCTGCTCATTGAGATCGTGTCAATTCACCTCTGTTCTTCAAAATCCCCCGCTTTTCTGTGTCTAATCTCTCGTGGACAGACGCACTTAACTGGTATCCTAGTGTCTGTCAGCAGACTGTGGGATGCGACGACTAACGAGGAACTTTGTTTCCGGTGCACAGATTTTTCGTCGCTGATTATTTTGGACAAATCACGATTTTGCCGCCTTCCATTTTCGGAAGAGGAGGGGACATTTGGACCATGGACTTGCCTGTAAATTGCAACTGGAGAGGAGTTAACGGCCTGCGGCCCCTCCACGTTCTAGGGTTTTTCTAACACATCTGCCCGCAGAACGTAATCAAGCATCTTTTTACGTGATGATAAAGCGAAGTCGTTTTCACAAGGCCATTTTACTTGATCTTTAGGCATCGAGCCAAATATGAAAACAAAGCTCCATCCCAAAGACTTTGATATTTCTGTTCGTCGTCGTGACGTTTACAGAAAAATGTTTTTTTTTGTTGTTGATCCAAGTCAAATCATGAAGTCAATTGTCTGAGCTGTTCTTCCACTGTAGAATCGACTCAATCTATGAAGTCATGCCATTCAGATGGATGGACGTTTGTGACTGATACATTTTGTAGAGATGATTAAATAACCTGAGGTATGCACAGGCTGAGTACTTTATGTGTGGCTTTCATCTCCTCATTCTCTGTCTACAGGTCTAACTGACGTTCAGCTTTTACATTCTGACCTGATTCTCTAAAGGCTTCTCAAATGAAATGGAGATAATACACACATTCTGTTTACTGCATACTTGTCTTTAACTGATTATGATGTACGGTTGGGGGAATGGCCATGCTGCCACAAATATATTTTATATATCATTCTGTGTTAGATGAAATTTGATTTCCTAATGATTCCTTAGGCTGTATAAAGAGCATAAATGTTGATAGGACACATCACATACAATGGTATGTAATTGTGTCTCGAGGATTACACTGTCATATGCAACCTTGGTTTTACCACTAGGTGGCAGTCATCGCAACGCCTGTCAGCCTGTTACTCTCAATAGACAAATACATCCCACTGGGCACAGACGTCAATTCAACGTCTATTCCACACTGGTTTAATGTAATTTCATTGAAATTTACGTGGGAACAACGTTGACTCAAACAGTGTGTGCCCAGTGGGGTACTACACATCATAGAAATTCTGTACTTTATATTTGTCTGTGCTTTTGACAGGTTTATTGTGATAGATGCCGTTAAGATGCATGGGATGCAGATCATTGTGTTTGGACTCAAAACTCCTACTGTGTGGTGTGTACAAACACCTAAATGTAGATTTGTTTGGTAATAACACACACACACACATGCATGCGGGTGTAGGAGCAAACACACACACACACACCCACACACACACACACACACAGAGGGATAGAAGCATTGAAGGCAAAAGTGGCTTAATAATCACCTGCTGTGGTCTGCTGCAGTGTAAAACCCCTCGGCTCAGCAGAAAGGAAGTGTGTGTGTGTGTGTGTTAGACAGAGAGTTTGTGTGTGTGTCTGCGTGTGTCTATGGGGAAGATATGGAGAGGGGCTCAATCGTTCCTAAACAGAGAAGAGATAAGAACACGTGTACCATCATCCTCGCACACACACACGCACGAAGAGTTGGACAACCACATAGAAAAGAGAAAACCTTGGTGAATGTGGTCATGGTGTTGGTCATACTAAGGAGTCCTACGAGGTCCTGCTGCACCAGTACTAGCAGGCCTTAAATGGGCAAGTCACAGTTGCTGACATACATTTTTGGACTTGTGAATTAATGATATATACCCATTTGATTCTAGAAGAATATAATTTATAAATGCCTCATGAGCTTAGTTCAAGCTGCCACTCCACTGTTGCAGCCAATCGAGAGACCACAGTCCCCGGAGACACTTATCAGAAACACATTGCGTGGACAGGAATTTGACTCTGTGAAATGGTGCAGTTAGACAGACAATAATCAGACAGACAAACAGAACATATGGACATATTATATCGACAGAGAATTTACAGTGCATTTGGAAAGTATTCAGACCCCTTGACCTTTTCCACATTTTGTTACGTTACAGCCTTATTCTAAAATTGATTAAATGTTTTTCCCCCTCATCAATCTACACATAATACCTCATAATAACAAAGAAAAAACAGTTTAGAAATGTTTGCTAATTTATGAAATAAAAAGAAATACGGAAATATTACTTTCACATACTTTGTTGAAGCACAGTTTAAAAAAAAGCAGCGATTACAGCCTCGAGTCTTCTCGGGTATGATGCTACAAGCTTGGCACACCTGTATTTGTGGAGTTTCTCCCATTATTCTCTGCAGATCCTCTCAAGCTCTGTCAGGTTGGATGGGGAGCGCCGCTGCACAGCTATTTTCAGGTCTCTCTAGGGATGTTCGATCCGATTCAAGTCCGGGCTCTGGCTGGGTCACTCCAGGACTTTCAGACACATGTCCCGAAGGCACTCCTGCGTTGTCTTGGCTGTGTTCTTAGGGCCGTTGTTCTGTTGGAAGGTGAACCTTTGCCCCAGTCTGAGGTCCTGAGTGCTCTGGAACAGAATTTCATGAAAAATCTATCTGGACTTAGCTCCATTCATCTTTCCCGCGATCCAGACTGGTCTCCCAGTCCTTGCCGCTGAAAAACATCACCACAGCATGATGCTGCCACCACCATGCTTCACCGTTGGGATGGTGCCAGGTTTCCTCCAGACGTGATGCTTGGCATTCAGGCCAAAGAGTTCAATCTTGGTTTCATCAGACCAGATAATCTTGTTTCTCATGGTCTGCATCCTTTAGATGCCTTTTTGCAAACTCAAAGTGGGCTGTCATGTGCCTTTTACTGAGGAGTGGCTTCCGCCTGGCAACTCTACCGTAAAGGCCTGATTGGTGGATTGCTGCAGAGATGGTTGTCCTTCTGGAAGGTTCTCCCATCTCCACAGAGGAACACATGAGCTCTATCAGAGAGACCATCAGCTTCTTGGTCACCTCCCTGACCAAGGCCCTTATCCCCCGATTGCTCAGTTTGGCCGGGTGGCCAGCTTTAGGAAGAGTCTAGGTGGTTCCAAACTTATTTCATTTAAGAATGATGGAGGCCACTGTGTTCTGGGGGACTTTCAAGGCAGCAGCCATGTTTTGGTACCCTTCCCCAGATCTGTGCCTCGACACAATCCTGTCTCGGAGCTCTACGGACAATTCCTTCGACCTCGTGGCTTGGTTTTTGCTCTGACATGCATTGTCAACTGTGGGACCTTATATAGACTGGTGTGTGTGCTTTTCCAAAAAGAAATGTCTCAAGGATGATCAATTTCAAGTCTTATAGCAAAGCGTCTGAATACTTATGTAAATACAGTGGGGCAAAATAGTATTTAGTCAGCCACCAATTGTGCAAGTTCTCCCACTTAAAAAGATTAGAGAGGCCTGTAATTTTCATCATAGGTACACTTCAACTATGAAAGACAGAATGAGAAAAAGAAATCCAGAAAATCATTCATTTATTTGCAAATTATGGTGGAAAATAAGTATTTGGTCACCTACAAACAAGCAAGATTTCTGGCTCTCACAGACCTGTAACTTCTTATTTAAGAGGCTCCTCTGTCCTCCACTCGTTACCTAAATTAATGGCACCTGTTTGAACTTGTTATCAGTATAAAATACACCTGTCCACAACCTCAGTCACACTCCAAACTCCACTATGGCCAAGACCAAAGAGCTGTCAAAGGACACCAGAAACAAAATTGTAGACCTGCACCAGGCTGGGAAGACTGAATCTGCAATAGGTAAGCAGCTTGGTTTGAAGAAATCAACTGTGGGAGCAATTATTAGGAAATGGAAGACATACAAGACCACTGATAATCTCCCTCGATCTGGGGCTCCACGCAAGATCTCACCCCGTGGGGTCAAAATGATCACAAGAACGGTGAGCAAAAATCCCAGAACCACACGGGGGGAACCTAGTGAATGACCTGCAGAGAGCTGCGACCAAAGTAACAAAGCCTACCATCAGTAACACACTACGCCGCCAGGGACTCCAATCCTGCAGTGCCAGACGTGTCCCCCTGCTTAAGCCAGTACATGTCCAGGCCCGTCTGAAGTTTGCTAGAGAGCATTTGGATGATCCAGAAGAAGATTGGGAGAATGTCATATGGTCAGATGAAACCAAAATATAACTTTTTGGTAAAAACTCAACTCGTCGTGTTTGGAGGACAAAGAATGCTGAGTTGCATCCAAAGAACACCATACCTACTGTGAAGCATGGGGGTGGAAACATCATGCTTTGGGGCTGTTTTTCTGCAAAGGGACCAGGACGACTGATCCGTGTAAAGGAAAGAATGATTGGGGCCATGTGTCGTGAGATTTTGAGTGAAAACCTCCTTCCATCAGCAAGGGAATTGTAGATGAAACGTGGCTGGGTCTTTCAGCATGACAATGATCCCAAACACACCGCCCGGGCAACGAAGGAGTGGCTTCGTAAGAAGCATTTCAAGGTCCTGGAGTGGCCTAGCTAGTCTCCAGATCTCAACCCCATAGAAAATCTTTGGAGGGAGTTGAAAGTCCGTCTTGCCCAGCAACAGCCCCAAACATCTCTGCTCTAGAGGAGATCTGCATGGAGGAATGGGACAAAATACCAGCAACAGTGTGTGAAAACCTTGTGAAAACGTTTGACCTCTGTCATTGCCAACAAAGGGTATATAACAAAGTATTGAGATAAACTTTTGTTATTGACCAAATACTTATTTTCCACCATAATTTGCAAATAAATTCATAAAAAATCCTTCAATGTGATTTTCTGGATTTTCTTTTCTCATTTTGTCTGTCATAGTTGAAGTGTACCTATGATGAAAATGACAGGCCTAATCTTTTTAAGTGGGAGAACTTGCACAATTGGTGGCTGACTAAATACTTTTTTGCCCCACTGTAAGATATTTCTGTTTTTAATTTTAATAAATTAGCAAAAATGTCCGATCCTGTTTTCACTTTGTCGTTATGGGGTATTGTGAGTAGATTGATTAAGTTTTTTTATTTAATCCATTTTAGAAAAATGCTTTAACGTACCAAAATGTGGAAAAATGAAAGGGGTCTGAATACTTTCCAATACAATCCACATACAGTATGTTCTGTTAACAATGGGTACTGAAGCTAAAAACTACAGACTACACTATAAACACTGTAAGCTACATCGTAACTATCCGTGTAGAGATAAACTAATAAAACACATTGAAAAGAAACACTTTAACAGGATGATGTGCCGTGGGGGAAATACGCGGTATATGTGGGAGTCAGTCTGGGGCAGTGTGAAGAGCAATGCGCAGATGAAGTGCAGGATGCATAGTCCGATGCTGAATAGTCTATGATCTGGAATATCATCGTGGAACAGGTGGCTGGTTGGTAAGGGCCATGGCGTGGGGGAAAAAGCTGTTCAGGTGGCAGGAGGTTTTGGTCGTGATTGGCCTGAACTGTTTCTCAGAGGGCGTGAAAGGGGCAAGCGAGGATCTTTCCTGCACGCTACCAGCTCAGCGTTCAACACCATAGCGTCCACGAAGCTCATCACTAAGCTAAGGACTCTGGGACTAAACACCTCCCTCTGCAACTGGATCCTGGACTTCCTGACGGGCTGCCCCCAGGTGGTAAGAGTAGGCATCAACACGTCTGCCACGCTGATCCTCAACACTGGGGACCCTCAGGGGTGTGTACTTAGTCCCCTTCTGTACTCCCTGTTCACCCACGACTGTGTGGCCAAAAAACAACTCCAAAACCAGCTTTAAGTTTGCTGACGACACAACAGTGGTAGGCTTGATCACCGACAACGATGAGACAGCCTATAGAGAGGTGTTCAGAGGACTGGCAGTGTGGTGCCAGGACAACAACCTCTCCCTCAATGTGAGCAAGATAAAGGAGCTGATCGTGGACGACAGGAAAAGGTGGGCCGAACAGGCCCCCATTAACATCGACGGGGCTGTAGTGGAGCGGGTAAAGTGTTTCAAGTTTCTTGGCGTCCACATCACCAACGAACTATCATGGTCCAAACACACCAAGACAGTCGTGAAGAGGGCACGACAGAACCTTTTCCCCCCTCAGGAGAATGAAAAGATTTGGCCAAATGTCCCCAGTTTCTCAAGAAGTTCTACAGCTGCACCATCGAGAGGATCCTGGCCGGTTGCATCCCCACCTGGTATGGCATCTGCTTGGCATCTGACCGTAAGGCACTACAGAGGGTAGTGTGTACGGCCCAGTACATCACTGGTGCCAAGCTTCCTGCCATCCAGGACCTATATAATAGGCGGTGTCAGAGACTCCAGTCACCCAAGTCATAGACTGTTTTCTCTGCTACCGCACGGCAAGCGGTAACGGAGTGCCAAGTCTAGGACCAAAAGGCTCTTTAACAGCTACTACCTCCAAGCCATAAGACCGCTGAACAATTAATCAAATGGCCACCGGACTATTTACATTTGTTTTGTACACTGCTGCTACTGGCTGTTTTATCTATGCATAGTCACTTCACCCCTACCTACATGTACAAATTACCTCAACTAACCTGTACCCCCGCACACTGACTCGGTACTGGTACCCCCTGTATATAGCCTCGTTATTTTATTGTGTTACTTTTATTTTTTACTTTAGTTTATTTGGTAAATATTTTCTTCTAGAGCTGCACTGTTGGTTAAGGGCTTGTAAGTAAGCATTCACAGTAAGGTCTACACTTGTTGTATTCGGCACATGACAAATAGTTTGATTTTATTTGCCCTCGAGTCGTGCATGACTTTAATGAAGGGCAGGTTACAGATGATGATCTTCTCAGCAGACTGGACAATCTATTGCAGTTTGCCCTTAGACCATGTAGACGCATTCCCGAACTAGACAGTGATCGAGGAGGTGAGGATGGACTTGATGATGGCCGGGTAGAACCGGATCAGTATTGTCTGTGAGAGTCTGAATTTCTTCAGCTGGCACAAGAAGTACATCTGCTGGTGTGCCTTCTTCGTGACTGCTATTATGTTGTCCTCCCACTTGGGAGATTATGGTCCCCAGGAATTTGAATGACTCTGTCGTTCTTACAGCTGAGCCATTGATTTCAAGGGGAAGAGGTGGTGAGGGATTCTTCCTGAAGTCAGCTCCAGGTTATTGTGACCGCACCAGGCCACCATCCGGTCAACCTCTCTCGGGTACATGGACTCATAACCGTTGGAGATGAGACTGACCAGGGGGACGTCATCAGCAAATCATTTCAAATTCCTTATATTAAGCAAACCAGATGGCACAATTTAATTACATTTGTATTTACAGATAGCCGAGGGCATACTTAAACACTCAGACATAATTTACAAGTGAAGCATCACTGTTCAGTGAGTCCACCAGATCAGAGCATCTCTAGATGACCAAGGATGTTCTCTTGAAAAGTGTGTGAATTGGACCATTTTCCTGTCCTGCTAAGTATTAAAATGTAACGAATACTTTTGGGTGTCAGGGAAAATGTATGGAGTAAAAAAGTACATTATATAGTAATGTACAGATACCCCAAAAAACTACTTAAGTAGTACTTTCAAGTATTTTTACTTAAGTACTTTACTGTTTGACAGATACATTGTTGGAGGTGCAGTCATTGGTGTAGAGTTAGTAGAGGACGGGGGAGAGTACGCAAACCTGCGGCGCTCCTGTGCTGAGGGACAAAGAGTCAGAGAGGTGTTGGTCAGGAAGTCGGTGATCCACAGACAGATGGAGTCAGATATGTTCAGCTGGGTACGTTTGTCTTGCAGCAGCTCTGGGATGAGGGTATCCACAAACAGTATCCTTACGTATGTTCTTGGGTTGCGAAAGGATGTAGTGGAGGCTGCTGAACGGAGGACGGCTCATAATGATGGCTGGAATGGTAAACTGAATAGTATCAAACACGTGGTTTCCATGTGGTTGATATCATTCCATTGACTCCATTCCAGCCATTATTATGAGCCGTCCTCCCCTCAGCAGCCTCTACTGTTGGAGACTCATTTTGATAGCGCCGTCCACAGACCTGTTGCTGCTGTAGGTGAACTGCAAGGGGTCAAGGAGGAGCTTGAAGGTCTTCATAATGTCTTATGAGGAGCTTGAAGGTCTTCATGATGTCTTATGTGAGTGCAAGAGGTCTGTAGTGATACATGCAGGATATTTTCTTCACACACACAACTGACCTGACATCCCACACTCCTAGCACTCAACCTGGTCTCAGAGCATTTTGTATTATTCTGTACGTAAATCCAAGACACTCCATTGAATGTGATATGTTAAGTTTTGTGTGGTTAGATAAGACAGATGGTTACTTAACGCAAAAACAAATGTAGGATGGTTGGATGGTGGGGCGTATACCGCAAATATCTAGCAACCCAAAGGTTGCGAGTTCGAGTCTCATCAGGGACAACTTTCACATTTGAGCTACTTAGCAACTTTTCAACTACTTATTGCTTTTTAGCTACTTTGCAACTACTTAGCATGTTTGCTAACCCTAACCCAGTGGTCGAGACCCCACGTGCCTGATATGAAAATGGGGTCGCGGTAGAATTTCCCATATCCTGAAGAAAAAAAATATTAAAAAATATATATATATAAAATGTACGCTTTGTATGATAAACCGAGAGCAAGTAACGGCAAAAGAGCTGAGCACAGAACTACATTAAACCACATCCGGAAAATGTCAAGAGCTTTGAAAGTTTCTTCAAGTGCAGTCGCAAAAACCATCAAGCGCTATGAAACTGGCTGCCATGAGGACCGCGACAGGATAGGAAGACCCAGAGATACCTCTGCTGCAGAGGATCAGTTCATTAGAATAACTGCACCTCAGACTGCAGCCCAAATAAATGCTTCACAGAGTTCAAGTAACGGACACATCTTAACATCAACTGTTCAGAGGAAACTTTGTGAATCAGGCCTTCACGGCTGAATTGTTGCAAAGAAACCACTATTGAAGGACACCAATAAGAAGAAGAGACTTGCTTGGGCCAAGAAACATGAGCAATGGCCATTAGACCAGTGAAAATCTGTCCTTTGGTCTGATGAGTTCAAATTTAAGTTTGTGAGACCGAGTAGGTGTACGGATGATCTCTGCATGTGTGGTTCCCACCGTGAAACATGGAGGAGGAGGTGTGATGGTGTGGAAGTGCTTTTTTGGTGACACTGTCTGTCATTTATTTAGAATTCTTAACCAGCTTGGCTACCACAGCATTCTGCAGAGATACGCCATCCCATCTGGTTTGAGCTTAGTGGGACTATCATTTGTATTTCAACAGGACAATGACCAATAACAACCCTCCAGGCTGTGTAAGGGCAAATGGTTTGGGATGAGTTGGACTGCAGAGTGAAGGAAAAGCAGCCAACAAGTGCTCAGCATATGTGGGAACTCCTTCAAGACTGCAGGAAAAGCATTCCAGGTGAAGCTGGTTGAGAGAATGCCATGAGTGTGCAAAGCTGTCATCAAGGCAAAGGGTGGCTATTTTGAAGAATCTCAAATATAAAATATATTTTGATTTGTTTAACACTTTTGTTTACTACATGTTTCCATGTGTTATTTCATGGTTTTGATGTCTTCACTATTATTATACAATGTAGAAAATAGTGAACATAAAGAAAAACCCTTTAACGAGTAGGTGTGTCCAAACGTTTGACTGGTACTGTATATATATATTTGATGGGATGTGTAGACATTATGGACAGTATGTGGATAGAATATGTACAGTTGAAGTCGGAAATTTACATACACCTTAGCCAAATACATTTACTCAGTTTTTCACAATTTAATCCTAGTAAAAATTCCCTGTCTTAGGTCAGTTAGGATCACCACCTTATTTTAAGAATGTGAAATGTCAAAATAATAGTAGAGTGATTTATTAGCTAACAATAATCCTATCATTAACCCTTCACCCTAACTCCTAAATGTAACCCTAACTTTAACCCCTAGCCTAGTTAATGTTAGCGAGCTAGCTAATGTTAGCCACCTAGCTAGAATTTATAACGTATATTTTTTGCAAATACGTTCGCAAATGCGTAACATTTGCACATTTACAAAATGTGCAACATATCATTGCAATTGGAATTCATAACATATCATACTAAATTGGGTGAATTGGATTTACGTACAGAATAATACAAAATGCTCTGAGACCAGGTTGTAGCACAGCATGTGTTTGTTGTCTGTTTAAAGGGTGTATCTTCTCTGTATGGAGAGCTGGTGAAGACTTGTGGGTTGTAATGTTATCTTTATACAACACACCAGGCACCATAGAGCAGTGTAGAACTCTCCTCTACAGGAGATAATTACCTCCATATTACTGTAATTAAGATTTGGGCTGATTAATGAAGCTATTCTTGTTATTCTCCATGTGGGTCAGTTGATCTTGACTGTTCTAGAGATAAAGTTACAGGAAGGTAGAGACAGATATGAGATTGCTATGGAAAAATTGGTGGTGATATGAATGAATTGATTTTTGTATGCTTCCCTACTCTTGCAAAACATTGTGTGTTTGTGTGTTTCTGCTTGTCAGTGACGGCAACATATGGGCCCCGGCCCCACTACGGATTCTGGGACACTGTATGACGCAAACAGACACCTCTGGACCCTTCCTCACAGCGTGTGTGTTTATCTGCACATGTGTGATTGTATGAGAGAGAGCATATCTTTGTCAATTACAGTGTGTGTATGTGTAGCAGTGCAGACAGACAGCTGTCAGCAGGGTGCCCTTGGGAGGGCAGGAGAAGGAAGAAGAGGGAGATGAGGAGGAGGGGGGTATAGGAGAAGAGTAGATACAGTTGAAGTCGGAAGATTACATACACCTTAGCCAAATACATTTAAACTCAGTTTTTCACAATTCCACAATTTAATCCTAGTGTGTGTTCCACCGGGGCTTTTCATATTGCAAATGGAACCCAAGTCAACATCCAAAAGCAACATTTTGAAAAAAGAATAAAAAATAAAAAAACTTATCACCCCTTAAAAAAGTGCTTTCTGGACCTTTTTTCGAAATTCTTTCGATTTTTGTAATGTGTAAGAACTGTATGAGTATACTTTTGTCATCATAATTATTTTTTTTTTTAATTACATGCGCATAAGGCATATGTTTTGTCCATTTGCAATATGATTTCATAGGAAGTCAAAAGTCAAAAATGTCAAAATTTGGTAAAAAACTTCACACATCCTTAAAGTGCTTTCTGGACCGTTTTTCAAAATTCTTTCGATTTTTGTGTCAATTACACATGTATAAGAACTTTATCAACATACTTTAGTCATACTTTATTATGATATATATATATATTTTTACTTGTGCATAAGGCATATGTTTTCTCCATTTGGAATATGATTTCATAGGAAGTCAAAGTCAAAAGTCAAAAATGTCAAAATTTGGTAAAAGACTTCACACATCCTTAAAAAAGTGCTTTCTTGACCGTTTTTCAAAATTCTTTCGATTTTTGTGTCAATAACACATGTATAAGAACTTTATCAACATACTTTAGTCATACTTTATTATCATATTTTTTTATTTTTTTTACTTGTGCATAAGGCATATGTTTTCTCCATTTGCAATATGATGTCATAGGAAGTCAAAAGTCAAAGTCAAAAGTAACGATTTTCCTCCGTGCAACTGGTGATCTAAAATGTGCAACAACATTTTTTTGATTTTTTTTGTTTATGTTTCCTTACTTTTTCAAAGTCACTGTGCATTTGCAATATGTTTTAATGGGCAGGTACCATCACGAATTTGTCATGCTCAAAATTCAAACTTTACTTTGCTCAAACTATACCTTTGTCAACTTGTATTATCATATTTATTTTTGTTTTACTTGTGCATAAGGCATATGTTTTCTCCATTTGCAATATGATGTCATAGGAAGTCAAAAGTCAAAGTCAAAAGTAAATATTTTCCTCCGTGCACCTGGTGATCTGAAATGTGCAACTGGTGACCTGAAATGTGCAACTGGTGACCTGAAATGTGCAACTGGTGATCTAAAATATGCAACTGGTAACCCCCCAAAAAAATGTTTTGATGTTTTTTTGTTTATGTTTCCTTACTTTTTCAAAGTCACTGTGCATTTGCAATATGTTTTAATGGGCAGGTACCATCACGAATTTGTCATGCTCAAAATTCAAACTTTACTTTGCTCAAACTATACCTTTGTCAACTTGTATTATCATATTTATTTTTGTTTTACTTGTGCACAAGGCCTATGTTTTCTCCATTTGCAATATGATGTCATAGGAAGTCAAAAGTCAAAGTCAAAAGTAAATATTTTCCTCCGTGCACCTGGTGATCTGAAATGTGCACCTGGTGATCTGAAATGTGCAACTGGTGACCTGAAATGTGCAACTGGTGACCTGAAATGTGCAACTGGTGATCTAAAATATGCAACTGGTAACCCCCCCAAAAAAATTTTTGATGTTTTTTTGTTTATGTTTCCTTACTTTTTCAAAGTCACTGTGCATTTGCAATATGTTTCAATGGGCAGGTACCATCACGAATTTGTCATGCTATAAAAATCCTGCAGGAATGTGAAATTGACTGGCCCGATGAACTCGGGATGGCTTTGCAGTGATTCTGGGTCATCTCAATCGGTCGTTTGGGTTGATTTCAGAATGTCGCTTTTGGTGATGTTTTTTCACTATAGAATCATATTGCAAATGTACAAGAGTCAAGTGGACAAGAGTCCATCAGTCAATTAGATATCATTCTGACCACCAAACTGATACAAACTGACACCAAACCCACTTTTTCCAACTCGTTTAGTAGCCAACTATTACATACTTCAGAGCTGGCCCAAAATTCACAACGCCTTCGGTTCAAACCATAAAAAAACCATAAAACACGTAGTTACGTTCTAGCTGCGGGTCCATTTCTTATGTTATGTGTTGGCCTAGCTGAGGCGACCCCGAATCCCAAGTTTCGGCTCGATAGGTCATTTGGTGTCCGAGAAAAACCCTAATTGGTGCTGAAAATCCACTATTTTCCATGACTTGCTACGGGGTCCTTGAATGAGCTATCGGACAGAAACGTTGGGGTCTGTCTATATGGGCCGAGACGTTCGCAATGCACCTAGTCTTGCGACTCTGGGACATTTCTAAATGTCGTCATTTTCGTGATGCAAAAATGAATTGAAGTTATTGCAAATGTACGAGGCTGTTTCTCGGTCCGAGAACCTTCTAGAGCCACGTAACTCACCACGCACCATCGACGGGAGGTCTAGAACAGGTTTCTAAAGTTTCGGAACTCTAGGTCTGACTGTTCTTTTTTAGCTCCAACAAAGCTAACTATTGCAGCCACTGTCTGTCTCTACGCACCCCAATACGTCCCTCCTTCCAAGTTGTGTTTTAGTGTGATTTTTTTTTCCTTTGAATTTTTTTGGGAAAAATGACTGATTTACAGTTCATGGGGGTTGCCTAATCACACATATGAAGTTTTGGAAAGATCAGACTTTTTTAACCCTTCGAAACAGCCCCTGAGACACCAATTATGGCACTTCCGGTTGGCACAGGAAGCTATAAATCAACACATATCCTCATTGGGGTATGCTGTTACAGAATCCTGAGTTTTAAGTCCTTACGTTAAGAACTGACTGATTTACACAGGCTTGAATGCACTATGTCTATCAAACTGCAGGCAGGGTATGGGTAAACACTTTTAGGGTGATTTTAACCACTTCCGGTTGCTCCAGGAAGCTTAGATTCGACACAGGTAGACCTCATAGTGGCCTGATGGACTGGTACCGAAGACAGGTTCATACGGCATTCATAACCCACATAGGCCTCAGGTTGAATTTAGGGGTGCAGGCAATGTATTCCTATGGGGAGAGATGACACTGTAATCTGTGAAATCAAAAAACACTGTTTTACTGTTAAGGGTTAATGCCACACGGTCAAGGTTAGGCTTGTTCAGATCGGGAGGACCTTAGGAACATTCATGTGGTGGAATTTTTCTTCTCACTCTAACGGTTCTCTCACTCTCACCCAAAATCAAATGACATTGTGGGGCAGGCTTCATTTTGGGCCTACTATTCTAATGGTCGCTGCGCCTAGACCGAGCGAGCTACGGTCAAGCGGGATATCTCGTTGAACTCGGTACGGCCTAGGGATTATGGTAATGCCATTTCCTGCTCTCTGTGTCTTTAAGCACCGCACTTTATCACTCCATCCTTCCTGTGTGTGTGTGAGGGAGCTTTTCTTTGACATCTGTTGGGATTAATGACTGATTTACAGTTCAGAAGGGTTACCTAGTCACACATATGAAGTTTTGGAGAGATGTGACTTTTTTAACCCTTCGAAACAGAGAGTGTGACCCAATTAAAGGCACTTCCGGTTGGCACAGGAAGCTATAAGTAAACACATGTCTTGATTTACATAGCCACTTACAGAATCCCGAGTTTTAAGTCTTTACGTTAAGAATTGACTGATCTACACAGGGTTGAATGCACTAAGTCTATCAAACTGCAGGCAGTGTATGGGTAAACACTTTTAGGGTGATTTTAACCACTTCCGGTTGCTCCAGGAAGCTTAGATTCGACACAGGTAGACCTCATAGTGGCCTGATGGACTGGTACCGAAGACAGGTTCATATGGCATTCATAACCCATATAGGCTTCAGGTTGAATTTTGTGGTGCAGGCTATGTATTCCTATGGGGAGAGATGTCACTGTAATCTGTGAGATCAAAAAACCCTGTTTTACTGTGAAGGGTTAATGCCACACGGTCAAGGTTAGGCTTGTTCAGATCGGGAGGACCTTAGGAACATTCATGTGGTGGAATTTTTCTTCTCACCCTAACGGTTCTCTCACTGTCACTCAAAAGCAAATGACATTGTGGGGCAGGCTTCATTTTGGGCCTACTATTCTAATGGTTGCTGCGCCTAGACCGAGCGAGCTACGGTCAAGCGGGATATCTCGTTGAACTCGGCACGGCCTAGGGATTATGGTAATGCATTGCATTGCCTGCTCTCTGTGTCTTTAAGCACCGCACTTTGTCACTCCATCCTTGCTGTGTGTGTGTGTGTGTGTGAGAGCTTTTCTTTAACATCTGTTGGGAGAAATGACTGACTTACAGTTTATGGGGGTTTTGAAAAGATCTGACCTTTTTAACCCTTGGAAACAGCCACTATGACACCATTTAAGGCACTTCTGGTTGGCACAGGAAGCTATAAATAAACTCATATCCTGATTGGGGTATGCCTTTACATAATCCTGAGTTTTAAGTCTTTACGTTAAGAACTGAGTTATTGTGTTATTTCAGAAAATCATAGAAAATCACAGAAATGTCGCAGAGCTCCGCAGCACGTATGAACACCCTGCAACTGGATCTGTAACTGTTGAAAAAAAAAAACGCCTATTTGTGACCATCACCAATTTGTCGTTGTTCCGTTTCTCTTAAATGACGATAGATAAATGGCTGGTTCTTTCTTTATTGACACCGGAGGCTCCTTGACTTTGACCTGAAGTGGAAAAATAATTTCTCTATTTCCATTTTAAGCCTTTAATCCCAGAAAAATGGCCGTAACTCAAAAACCGTCGAGGCCTAGACGCCATCCCGTTCGGGGCCAACTGCCCATTATGCCAAACCTACGCTCACCAAGTTTCGGCTTCGAAATATTTTCCGTTTTTGAGATAAGGCCCCGTCGTGACTCGTGATGTTTTGCCAAATTGCCATATGATTCCGTATGCCATCTGGTGGGAATTTCCGGGATGGCGGAAAAACGGTCCAAAACTTGTTTATTTTATTTAACGGAACCCGAACGTCCGACAAAGTTCATTCGATGACTTCCCGGTAGGTCCGGCCCTACCGCACGGCCCGACGCCGACCGCGAATTTTACAAACGATTTCGGACGTCTGGTAAGGGACCGTACATTTGCAATATGGACTTTCTCACTGATCATACACGAAATGCCGAAATGTTCCCTTAAGGTATGTTAGGATCACCACTTTATTTTGAGAATGTGAAAAGTCAGATTAATAGTAGAGAGGGATTTATTTCAGCTTTAATTTCTTTCATCAGATTCCCAGAGGGTCAGAAGTTTACATACACTCAATTAGTATTTGCTAGCATTGCCTTTAAATTGTTTAACTTGGGTCAAATGTTTCGGGTAGCCTTCCACAAGCTTCCCACAATAAGTTGGGTGAATTTTGGCCCATTCCTCCTGACAGAGCTGGTGTAACTGAGTCAGGTTTGTAGGCCTCCTAGCACACACACGCTTTTTCAGTTCTGCCCACAAATTGTCTACAGGATTGAGGTAAGGGCTTTGTGAGGGCCACTCCAATATCTTGACTTTGTTGTCCTTAAGCCATTTTGCCACAGCATTGGAAGTATGCTTGGGGTCATTGTCCATTTGGAAGACCCATTTGCGACCAAGCTTTAACTTCCTGACTGATGTCTTGAGATATTGCTTCAATATATCCACATAATTTCCCCTCCCTCATGATGCCATCTATTTTGTGAAGTGCACCAGTCCCTCCTGCAGCAAAGCACCACCACAACATGATGCTGCCACCCCTGTGCTTCACGGTTGGGATGGTGTTCTTCGGCTTGCAAGCCTCCCCTTTCCCTCCAAACATAACGATGGTCATTATGGCAGTTATATTTTTGTTTCATCAGACCAGAGGGCATTTCTCCAAAAAGTACGATGTTTGTCCCCATGCGCAGTTGCAAACCGTAGTCTGGCTTTTTTTATGGCGGTTTTGGAGCAGTGTCTTCTTCCTTGCTGAGCGGCCTTTCAGGTTGTGTCGACATAGGACTCTTTTTACTGTGGATATAGATACTTTTGGACCTGTTTCCTCCAGCATCTTCACAATGTCCTTTGCTGTTGTTCTGGGATTGATTTGCACTTTTCGCACCAAAGTACGTTCATCTCTAGGAGACAGAACACGTCTCCTTCCTGAGCTGTATGACGGCTGCGTGGTCCCATGGTGTTTATGCTGGAGTACTATTGTAAACAATTGTAAACAATTGTTGGAAAAATGACTTGTTTCATGCACAAAGTAGATGTCCTAACCAATTTGCCAAAACTATAGTTTGATAACAAGAAATTTGAGGAGTGGTTGAAAAACTAGTTTTAATGACCCCAACCTAAGTGGATGTAAACTTCTGACTTCAACTGTATGTTTTTTAGGGGATAGATCAGCTATGAAATTAGAATAGATTTGGAGTTTATCAAATAACGTTAGTTGAAAAATGTATTATGTCCCATGTAAATGATAAATATTGTGAACACTTTCCTAATATTGAGTTGCACCTCCTCAGAACAGCCTCAATTAACCGGGGCATGGATTCTACAAGGTGTCGAAAGCGTTCCACAGGGATGCTGACCCATGTTGACTCCAATGCTTCCCACAGTTGTGTCAAGTTGGCTGGATGTCCTTTGGGTGGTAGACCATTCTGGATACACACAGGAAACTGTTGAGCGTGAAAAACCCAGCAGCGTTGCAGTTCTTGACACTCAAACCAGTACTACCATACCCCGTTCAAAGGCACTTCACTATTTTGTCTTGCATATTCACCCTCTGAATGGCACACATACACAATCCATGTATCAATTGTCTCAAGGCTTAAAAATCCTTCTTAACCTGTCTCCTCCCCTTCATCCATACAGATTGAAGTGGATTTAGGTGACATCAACAAGGGATCACAATTTATACTATATGTAATTGACAAATACTGTATTTAAAGTATATTTCCAAATCGCACTGGACTCCAAGTGTATTGGCCAATAAACCAATCATTCCTATCTTAATTCTAACCCTCAATGTCCACAGACTAACCTATTTCCTTTTGCAATACATCCTTCTATCTTTCTATTGAGGTTGCCCTAAAAAATAAATACTTTAACTAAGAGTATAATGATATTACCCATTGATTGACCGTGGTTTTTCAGTTCTCCTATAACAGTGCTGTTTATAGGTCCATCTGAACACAGCCAATATGACTTAACAACAACTCCTGGACCTGACTCTCAATGTGAGCCACTGAAGGACATGGCATTGGGACATCAAAAAATCTGTTCCCAACTATCTTGAATTGCATGCTGCATAGTTGTCAAACCTCTCGACCTTAAGTGACAATTTACTGTATACTAGTCATTTTAAGCCATGTACTGTATGTTTTGTTTATTGGAGTTAGACAAACCAATGTATTCCTTTCTCTTTTGAGTGATTTGCCTCTTCCGTTTCTGTGGCAGAGCTGCGATGTTTGCTATGGTGTTTTAATTGTGGAGTTCCCACAGGGACACTGTCACTCCATCAAACCCACAGTGATGCGTCCCGAGGGGGATATGGAGACTCGGTGTCTGGAGTAGCAGTTCCAACCCTTCAGGCAGATCTCGCTGCTCACACCCCACTGTCGAGCTCCAAAAATGGGCTTCCCCCTCCAGCATGTCTGGGCCACCCAGCTGGAGAGATGTTGGAGTCTTTTATGACAGAACCTGTTAATGAACATGATGTTTCGTGTTACTGATGTATTGTGCTCCATGTAGGGGGTCAAAATCAAAGGCAAATGGGTTTTCTGATGTTGTTTTCACTGAAGCAATCATTTATTTGTGTGTGTGTGTGTGTGTGTGTGTGTGTGTTCATGCTCGCATGTGTGTCCGTGTACTTGTCAACGATGGCAACATCTGGGCCTCGGCCCCACCACGGATTCTGGAACATACTGTATGACGCAGACAGACACCTCTGGAACTTTCCTCACTGTGTTTGTATGAGAGAGAGCATATCTTTGTCAGATACAGTATAGTGTGTGTGTGTGTGTGTGTGTGTGTGTGTGTGTGGCAGTGCACACAGGCATCTGCCAACAGGGTGCTCTAGTAGGGCAGGAGAAGGAAGAAGAGGGGGATGAGTAGGAGGGAGGGATATAATTGGAGTCCATCAAATAACATTAATTGCATAATTTCTAATACACTTTCTATACTGATAGATACAGTCTGGTGTTTTCTGTAATGACCTTAATGATCACTGTTTTACAGCCTGTGTTCGTAATGGCTGCTCAGTGAAACGACCTGTCCTGATTTGTTATAGACGCTTGCTAAAACACCTTAATGAGCAAGCCTTCCTTCATGAACTGGCCTCTGTAAAATTGTATAGAATCAGCTTGGTCCCCTCTGTCGAAGACACTTGGACCTTCTGTTTTAAATATTTTCAGTGGTATTGTCAACAAACACGCCCCATAAAGAAAATTAGACTTGAAAACAGGTTCAGCCCCTGGTTCGACCATGATCTGGCAGAGTTACTCCACCTCAAGTATTGCATTTAGCGAAAGGCTCGGCACACGCGTATTCAGGCTGACTGGTTCTCATTTAGGCAAATGAGAAAAAAGTTCACTCAGGCTATCCTGGAGAATAAACCATCCTCCTCGCAGCTGCCCATGTCACTTGATGTTGATGATGGGGTTGTTACTGATACATGTCTGAGATCTTTAATCACCACTTCATTAAGTCAGGATTCTTATTTGACACAGCCATGCCTCCTTGCCCGTCCAACATTTCCTCATCTCCCACCCCTTCTAATGCAACTATCCCTGATGCTTCTCCCTCTTTTTCCCCTGCCCCGCTACAAAATTTCTCCCTGCAGGCAGTCCGAGGTGCTGAAGGATCTCCTGAAACTTGACCCCAAAAAACGATCTGGGTCAGATGGTTTAAACCCTCTCTTCTTTAAGGTTGCTGCCCCTATCATCGCCAGGCCTATCTCCGACCTTTTTAACCTGTCTCCCCTTTCTGGGGAGGTTCCCATTTCTTTGAAGGCAGCCACGGTTCGTCCTGTATTTAAAGAGGGAGATCAAGCTGATCCTGTTATAGGCCTATTTCTATTTTGCCCTGTTTATCAAAAGTGTTAGAAAAACTTGTCAGTAATCAACTGACTGGCTTTCTTGATGTCTACAGTATTTTCTCCGGTATGCAATCTGGTTTCCGCTCAGGTTATGGATGTGTCACTGCAACCTTAAACGTCCTCAATGATGTCATCATTGCGCTTGATTCTAAGCAATGTTATGCTGCTATTTTTATTGACTTGGCCAAAGCTTTTGATACGGTAGACCATTCCATTCTTGTGGGCCGGTCAAGGAGTATTGGTGTCTTTGAGGGGTCTTTCAAATCAAAATCAAATCAAATGTTTTTATATAGCCCTTCGTACATCAGCTGATATCTCAAAGTGCTGTACAGAAACCCAGCCTAAAACCCCAAACAGCAAGCAATGCAGGTGTAGAAGCATGGTGGCTAGGAAAAACTTCCTAGAAAGGCCAAAACCTAGGAAGAAACCTAGAGAGGAACCAGGCTATGTGGGGTGGCCAGTCCTCTTCTGGCTGTGCCGGGTGGAGATTATAACAGAACATGGCCAAGATGTTCAAATGTTCATAAATGACCAGCATGGTCCAATAATAATAAGGCAGAACAGTTGAAACTGGAGCAGCAGCACGGCCAGGTGGACTGGGGACAGCAAGGAGACATCATGTCAGGTAGTCCTGAGGCATGGCCCTAGGGCTCAGGTCCTCAGAGAGAGAAAGAAAGAGAGAATTAGAGAGAGCACACTTAAATTCACACAGGACACCGAATAGGACAGGAGAAGTACTCCAGATATAACAAACTGACCCTAGCCCCCCGACACATAAACTACTGCAGCATAAATACTGGAGGCTGAGACAGGAGGGGTCAGGAGACACTGTGGCCCCATCCGAGGACACCCCCGGACAGGGCCAAACAGGAAGGATATAACCCCACCCACTTTGCCAAAGCACAGCCCCCACACCACTAGAGGGATATCTTCAACCACCAACTTACCATCCTGAGACAAGGCCGAGTATAGCCCACAAAGATCTCCGCCACGGCACAACCCAAGGGGGGGCGCCAACCCAGACAGGAAGATCACATCAGTGACTCAACCCACTCAAGTGACGCACCCCTCCTAGGGACGGTATGAAAGAGCCCCAGTAATCCAGTGACTCAGCCCCTGTAATAGGGTAGGAGGCAGAGAATCCCAGTGGAAAGAGGGGAACCGGCCAGGCAGAGACAGCAAGGGCGGTTCGTTGCTCCAGAGCCTTTCCGTTCACCTTCCCACTCCCACTTTCTCTCTTTGGCCTGGTTTGCTAACTACCTCAAATAGCGCAGTATATAAAGTCAGAAAATGTGCTCTCAGCCACTGCCTGTCACCAAGGGAGTACCCCAAGGCTCAATCCTAGGCCCCACGCTCTTCTCAATTTACCTCAACAACATAGCTCAGGCAGTAGGAAACTGGTCCTATGGACAGATATTCCAATCTTTGCTGTGGAGTTTTTCAGCTCCTTCAGGGTTATCTTTGGTCTTTTTGTTGCCTTTGATTAATGCCCTCCTTGCCTGGTCCATGAGTTTGGTGGGCGGTCGTCTCTTGGCAGGTTTGTTGTGGTGCCATATTCTTTCCATTTTTAATAATGGATTTAATGGTGCTCTGTGGGATGTTCAAAGTTTCAAATATTTTTTTATAACCCAAGCCTGATCTGTACTTCTCCACAACTTTGTCCCTGACCTGTTTGGAGAGCTCCTTGGTCTTTCATGGTGCCGCTTGCTTGGTGGTGCCCCTTGCTTAGTGGTGTTGCAGACATTAACTTTGTCTACACTGTATTTCTGATCAATTTGATGTTATTTTAATGGACAAAAAATGTGATTTTCTTTCGTCAACAATGGCATTTCTAAGTGTCCCCAAACTTTTGAACGGTAGTCTCTATATATATATATATATATATATATATATATATATATATATATATATATATATATATATATATATATATATACACGTTTCTTTCCTAATCGCACTGGACTCCAAGTGTATTGGCCAATCAACCGATGACTCCCTTCTTAATTCCAACCCTCAGATGTCCACAGATGAACCCATCTTTCCCAGTACACTACCATTTTACTATTTCCATTTGCAATACATCCTTCTCTTTTACTGTGATGTCTTATGAGGGTCTTGAACCTTTCTCTGTGTACCATTTCTACTGAGACTTCCCTAAAATGAAATACTTTACCTAAGAGTACAATCATATTTTTAATTGATTGATTGTGGTTTTTCAGTTCACCCAACAGTACTGTTTGTAGGTCTATCTGAACACTGACATTACGACTTAAACACTCCTGGACCTGATTCCAAAAGCAAGCCTCCGAAGGACAGATTATATATTTATTATGCTTCCTCGTGGCTGCACAGGGCTGACTGTTCAATGCCCAATATATTGAGCATTTTTTTTTATGGTGAGAATTGTATATAACAGTTTAAATTGAAATAAAGGGATTGATGCCTTGGTATATCAGTTCATAAAACCGATTCCATGGTAGTGGCGCATGGTAGTGATGTCTAATATGACTGTAAAGAAGTCTCGAGGTATTGCTGGCATGAGGTAGAGTACCTTATAATAAGCTGTAGACCACACTATCTACCAAGAGAGTTCTCATCTGAATTATTCGTAGCCATCTATTTACCACCACAAAACAAAGCTGGCACTAAGACCGCTCTCAACCAACTCTATAAATAAGGCCATAAGCAAAGAAGAAAATGCTCACCCAGAAGCGTCACTCCTAGTGGCCAGGGATTTTAATGCAGGCAAACTTAAGTCAGTTTTACCACATTTTTACCAGCATGTCACATTTGCAACCAGGTGGAAAAAATCCTAGACCACCTTTACTCCACTCACAGAAATGTATACAAAGCTCTCCCCTGCCCTCCATTTGGCAAATCTGACCATAATTCTATCCTCCTGATTCCTGCTTACAATCAAAAACTAAAGCAGGAAGTACCAGTGACTCACTCAATACGGAAGTGGTCAGAAGACGCGGATGCTCATCTACAGGACTGTTTTGCTAGCACAGACTGGAATATGTTCCGGGATTTATCCAATGGCATTGAGGAATACACCACCTCATTCATCGGCTTCTTCGATAAGTGCATCGATGACGTCGTCCCCACAGTGACTCTATGTACATATCCCAACCAGAAGCAATGGATTACAGGCAAAATCCACAACGAGCTAATGGCTAGAGCTGCTGCTTTCAAGGAGCGGGAGACAAATACGGAAGCTTATAAGAAATCCCGCTATGCCCTCAGACCGACCATCAAACAAGCAAAGCGTCAATACAGGATTAAGATTGAATCCTACTACACCGGCTCTGATGCTCGTCGGATGTGGCAGAGCTTGAAAACTATTATGGACTACAAAGGGAAACCCAGGCGCGAGCTTCCCAGAGCCTACCAGACGAGCCAAATGCCTTTTATGCTCGTTTCGAGGCAAGCAACATTGAAGCACGCACGAGAGCACCAGCTGTTCTGGATGACTATGTGATAATGTTCTCAGTAGCCGATGTGAACAAAACCTTTAACTTGTTATGGCTGCAATCCCAATACCGGGATCGATATGACAACTAACAATTTGAACTTCTTTTAAAAATCCACCTCTCTAAAAACAAGTCTCACACCGTTGCCGCCTGCTATAGACCAACCTCTGCCCCCAGCTGTGCTCTGGACACCATATGTGAACTGATTGCCCCCAATCTATCTTCAGAGCTCGTGCTGCTAGGCGACCTAAACTGGAACATGCTTAACACCCCAGCCATCCTACAATCTAAGCTTGATGCCCTCAATCTCACACAAATTATCAATGAACCTACCAGATACCTCCCCAAAGCCTTAAACACGGGCACCCTCATAGATATCATCCTAACCAATTTGCCCTCTAAATACACCTCTGCTGTCTTCAACCAAGATCTCAGCGATCACTGCCTCATTGCCTGCATCCGTAATGGGTCAGCGGTCAAACAACCTCCACTCATCACTGTCAAACGCTCCCTGAAACACTTCAGCGAGCAGGCCGTTCTAATCGACCTGGCCGGGGTATCCTGGAAGGATATTGATCTCATCCCGTCAGTAGAGGATGCCTGGTTATTTTTTTAAATGCCTTCCTAACCATCTTAAATAAGCATGCCCCATTCAAGAAATTTAGAACCAGGAACAGATATAGCCCTTGGCTCTCCCCAGACCTGACTGCCCTTAACCAACACAAAATCATCCTATGGCGTTCTGCATTAGCATAGAACAGCCCCCATGATATGCAGCTGTTCAGGGAAGCTAGAAGACATTATACACAGGCAGTTAGGAAAGCCAAGGCTAGCTTTTTCAAGCAGAAATTAACTTCCTGCAACACTAACTCAAAAAAGTTCTGGGACACTGTAAAGTCCATGGAGAATAAGAACACCTCCTCCCAGCTGCCCACTGCACTGAAGATAGGAAATACTGTCACCACTGATAAATCCACTATAATTGAGAATTTCAATAAGCATTTTTCTACGGCTGGCCATGCTTTCCACCTGGCTACTCCTACCCCGGTCAACAGCACTGCACCCGCCACAGCAACTCGCCCAAGCCTTCCTCAATTCTCCTTCTCAGTCAGCTGATGTTTTTGGACCCTTTATTTCTAAAATTATCTGCCAAAATTGTTGCCACCCCTATTACTAGCCTGTTCAACCTCTCTTTCGTGTCGTCTGAGATTCCCAAAAATTGGAAAGCAGCTGCGGTCATCCCCCTCTTCAAAGGGGGTGACACTCTTGACCGTAACTGCTACAGATCTATATCTATCCTACCCTGCCTTTCTAAGGTCTTCTAAAGCCAAGTCAACAAACAGATTACCTACCATTTCGAATCTCACCATACCTTCTCTTCTATGCAATCTGGTTTCAGAGCTGGTCATGGGTGCACCTCGGCCACGCTCAAGGTCCTAAACGATATCTTAACCGCCATCGATAAGAAATATTACTGTGCAGCCGTATTCATTGATCTGGCCAAGGCTTTCGTCTCTGTCAATCACCACATCCTCATCGGCAGACTCGACAGCCTTGGTTTCTCAAATGATTGCCTCGCCTGGTTCACCAACTACTTCTCTGATAGAGTTCAGTGTGTCAAATCAGAGGGTCTGCTGTCCGGACCTCTGGCAGTCTCTATGGGGGTGCCACAGGGTTCAATTCTTGGACCGACTCTCTTCTCTGTGTACATCAATGATGTCGCTCTTGCTGCTGGTGAGTCTCTGATCCACCTCTACGTAGACGACACCATTCTATATACTTTTGGCCCTTCTTTGGACACTGTGTTAACAACCCTCCAGGCCAGCTTCAATGCCATACAACTCTCCTTCCGTGGCCTCCAATTACTCTTAAATACAAGTAAAACTAAATGCATGCTCTTCAACCGATTGCTGCCTGCACCTGCCCGCCTGTCCAACATCAATACTCTGGGCGGCTCTGACTTAGAATACGTGGATAACTACAAATACCTAGGTGTCTGGTTAGACTGTAAACTCTCCTTCCAGACCCACATCAAACATCTCCAATCCAAAGTTAAATCTAGAATTGGCTTCCTATTTCGCAACAAAGCATCCTTCACTCATGCTGCCAAACATACCCTTGTATAACTGACCATCCTACCAATCCTCTACTTCGGCAATGTCATTTACAAAATAGCCTCCAATACCCTACTCAACAAATTGGATGCAGTCTATCACAGTCCAATCCGTTTGTCACCAAAGCCCCATATACTACCCACCATTGCGACCTGTACGCTCTCGTTGGCTGGCCCTCGCTTCATACTCGTCGCCAAACCCACTGGCTCCAGGTCATCTACAAGACCCTGCTAGGTAAAGTCCCCCCTTATCTCAGCTCGCTGGTCACCATAGCATCACCCACCTGTAGCACGCGCTCCAGCAGTTATATCTCTCTGGTCACCCCCAAAACCAATTTTTTCTTTGGCCGCCTCTCCTTCCAGTTCTCTGCTGCCAATGACTGGAACGAAATATAAAAATCTCTGAAACTGGAAACACTTATCTCCCTCACTAGCTTTAAGCACCAACAGAGCAGCTCACAGATTACTGCACCTGTACATAGCCCACCTATAATTTAGCCCAAACAACTACCTCTTTCCCTACTGTATTTATTTAATTTATTTATTTATTTATTTTGCTCCTTTGCACCCCATTATTTTAATTTCTTCTTTGCACATTCTTCCACTGGAAATCTACCATTCCAGTGTTTTACTTGCTATAATGTATTTACTTTGCCACCATGGCCTTTTTTTTTTGCCCTTACCTCCCTTATCTCACCTCATTTGTGGCCTCCAACTGCTCTTAAACGCTAGTAAAACCAAATGCATGCTTTTCAACCGTTCGCTGCCTGCACCCGCACGCTCGACTAGCATCACCACCCTGGATGGTTCCGACCTAGAATATGTGGACATCTATAAGTACCTAGGTGTCTGGCTAGACTGTAAACTCTCCTTCCAGACTCATATCAAACATCTCCAATCTAAAATCAAATCTAGAGTCGGCTTTCTATTCCGCAACAAAGCCTCCTTCACTCACGCCGCCAACTTACCCTAGTAAAACTGACTATCCTACCGATCCTCGACTTCGGTGATGTCATCTACAAAATAGCTTCCAACACTCTACTCAGCAAACTGGATGCAGTTTATCACAGTGCCATCCGTTTTGTTACTAAAGCACCTTATACCACCCACCACTGCGACCTGTATGCTCTAGTCGGCTGGCCCTCGCTACATATTCATCGCCAGACCCACTGGCTCCAGGTCATCTACAAGTCCATGCTAGGTAAAGCTCCGCCTTATCTCAGTTCACTGGTCACGATGGCAACACCCACCCGTAGCACGCGCTCCAGCAGGTGTATCTCACTGATCATCCCTAAAGCCAACACCTCATTTGGCCGCCTTTCGTTCCAGTTCTCTGCTGCCTGTGACTGGAACGAATTGCAAAAATCGCTGAAGTTGGAGACTTTTATCTCCCTCACCAACTTCAAACATCTGCTATCTGAGCAGCTAACCGATCGCTGCAGCTATACATAGTCTATCGGTAAATAGCCCACCCAATTTTATCTACCTCATCCCCATACTGTTTTTATTTATTTACTTTTCTGCTCTTTTGCACACCAATATCTCTACCTGTACATGACCATCTGATAATTTATCACTCCAGTGTTAATCTGCAAAAATGTAATTATTCGCCTACCTCCTCATGCCTTTTGCACACAATGTATATAGACTCTCTTTTTTTTCTACTGTGTTATTGAGTTGTTAATTGTTTACTCCATGTGTAACTCTGTGTTGTATGTGTCGAACTGCTTTGCTTTATCTTGGCCAGGTCGCAATTATAAATGAGAACTTGTTCTCAACTTGCCTACCTGGTTAAATAAAGGTGAAAAAAAAATAAATAAATAAAAATACCAGTGAAAATAGAGGGTGCCAAATTCAAACCACAGAAATCTCATAATTACAATTCCTACAAACACAGCCATTTTCCAGCTAAATATAGCATTCACAAAAAAACAGAAATAAAGATAAAATTAATCACTAACCTTAAATTATCTTTATCAGATGACCCTCACAGGACTTCATGTTACACAATACATGCATGTTTTGTTTGATAAAGTTCATATTTATATAAAAAAAATCTGAGTTTACATTGGCTTATTAGATTCATTTGTTCCAAAAACATCAAGTGATTTTGCATAGCCACATCGTTTCAACAGAAATACTCTTAATAAATGTAGATGATAATACAAGTTATACACATGGAAATATAGATATACGTCTCCTTAATGCAACCGCTGTCTCAGATTTCAAAAATAGTTTATGGAAAAAGCAACACATGCAATAATCTGTGACGGCGCTCAGAACAGAAGCCAAATTATCCGCCATGTTGGAGTCAACAGAAACCAGAAAATACATGATAAATGTTTCCTTACCTTTGATGAACTTCATCAGAATGCAGTCCTAGGAATCCCAGGTCCACAATAAATGCTTGATTTGTTCGAAAATGTACGTTATTTATGTCCAATTAGCTACTTTGATTGCGCATTTGGTAAACAATTCCAAAGTCAAAAAGCGCGTCCACTATAACGTGACGAAATGTCCAAAAGTTCCCTAACAGTCAGTAGAAACATGTCAAACGATGTACTGAATCAATCTTTAGAATGTTGTTTACATATATCTTGAATAACGTTCCAACCGGAGAATTAGAATTACTTCAGATGAGCGATGGAACGCAGGCATAGTGAATAGATGGTCAACTCGTGGCAGTTGTGACTATTTCCTGTGTCATTCGACCCCCCTTCACAAGAGAGTCATCAGACAAAGTTCTATTGACTGTTGACATCTAGTGGAAGGCGTAGGAAGTGAAAACTCATCCATATCTCGCTGTAATTTCAATGAGATTTTGGTTGAAATTCTGCCACCCCCAGAAAAGAAAAAAAACGGAGTGGAGTTTCTCAGGTTTTTGCCTGCTATATGAGTTCTGTTATACTCACAGACATAATTCAAACATTTTTAGAAACTTCAAAGTGTTTTCTATCCAATACTAATAATATGCATATATTAGCAACTGAGATTGAGGAACTGGCCGTTTACAATGGGCACCTTTTCATCCAAGCTACTCAATACTGTCCCTGCAGCCATAAAAAGTTAAACAGGTCAACATTCACAAAGCGCTGGGCCAAAAGGATTACCAGGACTTGTACTCAAAGCTTGTGCGGACCAACTGTTAAGTGTCTTCACTGACATTTTCAACCTCTCCCTGACTGAGTCTGTAATACCTACATGTTTCAAGCAGACCACCATAGTCCCTGTGCCCAAGGAAGTGAAGGTAACCTGCCTACATGATTACTACCCTGTGGCACTCACGTCTGTAGCCATGAAGTGCTTTGAAAGACTGGTCATGGCATACATCAACAGCATCCTCCTGGACACCCTAGACCCATTCCAATTCGCATACTGTCCCAACAGATCCACAGATGACTCAATCGCACTCCACACTGCCCTTTCACGCCTGGACAAAAGGAACACCTATGTGAGAATGCTGTTCATTGACTACAGCTCAGCGTTCAACACCATAGTGCCCACGAAGCTCATCACTAAGGTAAGGACTCTGGGACTGAACACCTCCCTCTGCAACTGGATCCTGGACTTCCTGACAGGCCGCCCCCCAGGTGGTAAGAGTAGGCAGCAACACGTCTGCCACGCTGATCCTTACCACTGGGGCCCTCAGGGGTGTGTACTTAGTCCCCTCCTGTATTCCCTGTTCACCCACGACTGCGTGGCCAAACAAGACTCCATCCATGAAGTTTTCTGACGACACAACAATGGTAGGCCTGATCACCGACAATGATGAGACGGCCTATAGGGAGGAGGTCAGAGAACTGGCAGTGTGGTGCCAGGACAACAACCTCTCCCTCAATGTGAGCAAGATAAAGGAGCTGATCATGGACGACAGGAAAAGGCGGGCCGAACCAGGCCCCCATTAACATCGACGGGGCTGTAGTGGAGCGGGTAAAGTTTCAAGTTTCTTGGTGTCCACATCACCAATGAACTATCATGGTCCAAACACACCAAGACAGTCGTGAAGAGGGCACGACAAAACCTTTTCCCATCAGGAGACTGAAAAGATTTGGCATGGGTCTCCAGATCCTCAAAAGGTTCCACAGCTGCACCATCGAGAGCATCCTGACCAGTTGCATCACTGCCTGGTATGGCAACTGCTCGGCATCTGACCGTAAGAGGGTAGTGTGAACGGCCCAGTACATTACTGGGGCCAAGCTTCCTGTAATCCAGGATGTGTATAATAGGAGATGTCAGAGGAAACCCCATAATCTTGTCAGACTCCAGTCACCCAAGTTATAGGACCAAAAGGCTCCTCAACAGTTTCTAGCCCCAAGCCATAAGACTGCTGAACAATTCATAAAATCGCCAACGGAAAATGTTTGTACACTCGCTGTTTGTTTGTTACCTATGCATAGTCACTTCGCCCCGAGCTACACGTACAGATTACTGCAACTAGCCTGTATCCCCACACACTGATTCGGTACTGGTGCCCCCTGTGTATAGCCTCGTTATTCTTATTGTGTTACTTTTATTATTACTTTTTATTTTAGTCTTCTTGGTAAATATTTTCTTCTTCTTGAACTGCACTGTTGGTAAGGGCTTTTTACTAAGCATTTCACGGTAAAGTCTACACTTGTTGTATTCGGCGCATGTGACAAATAAAGTTTGATTTGAAACATCAAAAATCTGTTCCCAACTATCTTGAATTGTTGTCAACCCTCTCGAATTTAAGTGAAACTTACACATTTTACGTTTTATACTAGTCATTTTGAGCCATGTACTGCATGATTTTTCATTGGAGTTAGACGAACCAATTCTTTTGAGTGATTTGCCTCTTCCATTTTTGTGGCAGAGCTGCGATGTTAGCTTTGGTGTTTTAATTTTGGAGGTCCCACAGGGACACTGTCACTCCATCAAACCCACAGTGATTCGTCCCAAGGGGGATATGGAGACTGGGTGTCTGGGTGGCAGGTGAGTGTTTTTCACCATGAATCTTGTTCTGAAGGCAGCTCTGCAGAATGATCTGATTTTAAATCTTAACCACACTGCTAACCCTAATGCCTAACCTTAAATTAAGACCAAAAAGCACATTTTTTGTTTTCATAAAAGTTTACAATATAGTAAATTTTGACTTTGCAGCTGCCCTATCTAAACGTCAACCTGCATCTGCATCTGGAGCACCAGTTCCAACCCTCCAAAAAGAGCTCGCTGCTCACACCCCACTGTTGAGCTCCCAAAATGGGCTTCCCCCTCCAGCATGTCTGGGACACCCTGCTGGATGGAAATTGGATTTTGACAGAAACTGTAAATTAACATGATGTTTCATGTTACTGACGTCATTGTTTTCCATGTAGGCGGTCAAAATCAAATGCTAATTGTTTTATGTTTTCGCTCAAGCAATAATTTATTTTAGTGCCAATATTTATGCGTGCAGTATGTTTGTGTGTGCAACTTTTTTGTGTGTGTGTGCTTGTGTGTTATGTGTGTTCTGAGTATGTAAATAAGCTGTTCTGTGGTGTGGCTTCTTTTGCACGTTTATGTGTTAGCATTAAACTTCCTACTCTCTGTCACACCACCATCTCCCCCTGCCCCCCCCCCCCCCTCCCCTCTCTGTTTTGTTCTGGTCTTATCTGTCCATCTTAGGGTGTGCTATATTTAGAGAGAGGACGCTATCTGAGTTTACAGCTGTGTGTGTAATGCTCTGACAGATCGACTGCATTCAAAGCAATCCCTTCTCCCTCTCTTACTGTATCCCGATTCCCCTCTTCCTCTCTCTATCCCTTTGCACCACCCTCCTCTATTCATATCTCCTCACCCTCCCCCTCAATCTCTTAATCTACAATTTCTTTATTTTAGCCTTCAATCTCTTTATTCCCTTCCCTTCCACCCTTTCCTTTGCCAATTCCCACCCCCCCTCTCTTCCACGCCCTCACCCCCTTTCTTTTCTTTCTCTCTCCATTCAATTCAAGAAGCTTTATTGGCATTAAAAGGGAAGAAACTCTATCTCTACATTATATTATGTCATGTTTCGTGTGGACACCAGGAAGAGTAGCTGATGCTTTTGCAGAGGCTCAGGGGGATACTAATAAATACCAAATACCAATCGGTCTTCCACTCCCCTCTCTCTCCATCCCCTTACTACTTTCTTCCCTCTCTTCCTCCATCTTAATTAGACGTAGTGCCAATCAGGTAAGCTGCTCTTTTCTCTCTCCCGCCAGGCAAGAGATGGAAACACTAGTTAATCCCTGCATAAACAAACATCAAACAAAAACACTTCAAATTTGGGAAGAGACAAGCAATTATCTCATATTACAGCCTTGAATCGATACGTAAACGTAACCTTAATCGTATTAATGAATAACAATGAAGGTGGTATAACAATGAAGGCTGAATTAAGAAAACATGTTTATGCAAATTCACCCTCTCATTAATCTCCACAGTTATTAACCGCAAACAGAGAAGCTGTATGGAAACATTCTACTCTACTCGTCAGTTCTCGTCCACTCATCCACTTACTGCTCCCCCACATATCTCTCTTTTTCTACCCTCCTCTCCTCTAATTAATACATTATGACATCTCTGCTTAAATGGTCACTACTACTTTATCTCCTTTCATTCTTTTCTCCCCCATCTTATGTTCCAATTTTGTTCTGTTGTATCTGTCTGACCATAAGCCCCTCCAAACACTTTCCCTCGTCCTTTCTCCCCCCTGTCGTCCTCTCCTCTCCTCTCCTCTCCTCTCCTCTCCTCTCCTCTCCTCTCCTCTCCTCTCCTCTCCTCTCCTCTCCTCTCCTCTCCTCTCCTCTCCTCTCCTCTCCCTCTTCCTCTTCTCCTCCAGGAGTCAGTGGTAGTAAACTAGTGTAGGTGAGTCTCAGGGCTAGTTCTGTCTATATGCAGATGTTGATCTTGTGTTCTTGGCGAGCCCCACAGCCTGAGCATGTATAAACTATGGGAGTTTATGGCGCATTGGACACATTATACAGCACCACCGGCATCGACGCTTCCACTCTCCTGAGCTCTTTCTCTCAACCAATAGTCACTCGCTTTTTAACTTGCTATTCCTGTATATTTATTTTTCGTTCCCCCCTCTTCTCCCTTCCTTCATGCCGCTGTGTATCTGCTTTTCCACCATTTTCTAATGTGCTAATGCTATTAGACCCAGCCTGTGTTTTATGAATAAATGCATTCAATTGCTTTGTTTTATTTCCCTTTGGGGATAATAAAGAAGTATCTGTACATAGTACAGGCATGGAAGCTCTCCAGTTTACAAGATTACTGCTCCATCCTTTCTTCTATGCTCTCTAACTCTCTCTCACTTTCTCTCTCCCCCTCTTCTTCTCTCTCTCAGCCTGTCCCTTGCTTTTTCCTCACCTATAGCTGAAGTGTGTTTGTTTAGGAAGGAAAGCTTCCGGCTCTCAACGGAGAGATTGAGAAGGAGGCGGAGCTTACGCTTTATGGTCACTCATATCTGACCTGTGAAAAAAGGCTAAATTTGTCACTATAAATGATTGGCTGATAGAAAAATTGACAGTGGAACTGGTATGGATGTGATTGGTGGCTTGATTGATCAGACAGGGCAGATTGAAAGTGAAATGAGATGTTAGGCTTGGTGTGTATGACATTTGTTGCTTATGTACAGACTTTGAGAATGCCCTGGATGGAATATATATACAGTACCAGTCAAAGTTTGGACACACCTAATCATTCCAGGGTTTTTCTTTATTTTTAAAATGTTCAGCATTGCAGAATAACAGAATAAAAGACATAAAAACTATGAAATAACATATATGGAATAATGTAGTAACTAAAAAAGTGTTCAACAAATCAAAATGTATTTAGATTTTAGATTCTTCAAAGAAGCCACCGTTTGCCTTGACAGCTTTGCACAATCTTGGCATTCTCTCAACCAGCTTCATGAGGTAGTCACCTGGAATGCGTTTCAGTTAAAAGGTGTGCCTGTTAAAAGTTAATTTGTGGAATTTCTTTCCTTCTTAATGCGTTTGAGCCTATCAGTTGTGTTGTGACAAGGAAGGGGTGGTATACAGAAGATGGCCCTATTTGGTAAAAGACCAAGTCCATATTATGACAAGAACAGCTCAAATAAGCAAAGAGAAACGATAGTCCATCTTTACTTTTAGACATGAAGGTCAGTCAATCTGGAAAATGTTAGGAACTTTTAAAGTTTCTTCAAGTGCAGTCACAAAAACCATCAAGCACTATGATGAAACTGGCTCTCATGAGGACCGCCACAGGAAAGGAAGACCCAGAGTTACCTCTGCTGCAGAGGATAAGTTCCAGCCTCAGAAATTGCAGCCCAAATAAATGCTTCACAGAGTTCAAGTAACAGACACATCTCAATATCAACTGTTCAGAGGAGACTGAATCAGGCCTTTGTGGTTGAATTGCTGCAAAGATGATGAGTCCAAATTTGAGATTTTTGGTTCCAACCGCTGTGTCTTTGTGAGACGCAGAGTAGGTGAACGGATGATCTCTGCATGTGTGGTTCCCACTGTGAAGCATGGAGGAGGAGGTGTGACGGTGTGGGGGTGCTTTGCTGGTGACACTGTCAGTGATTTATTTAGAATTCAAGGCACACTTGATTCTTCAAACAATGGTAATTTGATTTACACAACATGCCTACCACTTTGAAGATGCTAAATATTTTTTTATTGTGAAACAAAAATAAGACGTAAAAACATTAAACTTGAGCATGCATAACTATTCAACCCCCCAAAGTCAAGAGACACCTTTTGCAGCAATTACAGCTGCCATTCTCTTGGGGTATGTCTCAAGGCAAAACTGCTCCAGCTCCTTCAAGTTGGATGCGTTCCGCTAGTGTACAGCAATCTTTAAGTCACATCACAGATTCTCAATTGGATTGTGGTCTGGGCTTTTACTAGGCCATTCCAAGACATTTAAATGTTTCCCCTTAAACCACTCGGGTGTTGCTTTAGCAGTATGCTTAGGGTCATTGTCCTGCTGGAAGGAGAACCTCCATCCCAGACCCACAAACTCTAGAAGACTGAAACAGGTTTCCCTCAAGAATTTCCCTGTATTTAGTGCCATCCATCATTCCTTCAATTCTGACCAGTTTCCCAGTCCCTGCCAATGAAAAACATCCCCACAGCATGATGCTGCCACCACCAATCTTCACTGTGGGGATGGTGTTCTCGGGGTGATGAGACGTGTTGGGTTTGCATCAGACATAGCGTTTTCCTTGATGGCCAAAAAGCTACATTTTAGTCTCATCTGACCAGAGTACTTTCTTCCATATTGTTTGGGGAGTCTCCCACGTGCCTTTTGGTGAACACCAAATGTGTTTACTTATTATTTTCTTTAAGCAATGGCTCATTTCTGGCAACTCTTCCGTAAAGCCCAGCTCTGTGGAGTGTACAGCTTAAAGTGGTCCTATGGACAGATACTCCAATCTCCGCTGTGGAGCTTTGCAACTCCTTCAGGGTTATCTTTGGTCTGTTTGATGCCTCTCTGATTAACGCCCTCCTTGCCTGGTCTGTGAGTTTTGGTGTGCGGCCTTCTCTTGGCAGGTTTGTTGTGGTACTATATTCTCCATTTTTAATAATGGATTTAATGGTGCTCCGTGGAATTTTCTAAGTTTCTGATATTTTTTTATAACACAACCCTGATCTGTACTTCTCCACAACTTTGTCTCTAACCTGTTTGGAGAGCTCCTTGGTCTTCATAGTGCCGCTTGCTTAGTGGTGTTGCAGACTCTGGGGCCTTTCAGAACAGGTATATATATATATTGAGATCATGTGACAGATCATGTGACACCGAGATTGCACACAGGTGAATATTATTTAACTAATTATGCAACTTCTGGAGGTAATTGGTTGCACCAGATCTTATTTAGGGGCTTCATAGCAAAGCGGGTGAATAGATAAGCACCCACCACTTCTCAGTTTGACATTTTCTTGAATTTTTTTTAGACAAGTATTTTTTTTTATTTCACTTCACCAATTTTGACTATTTTGTGTATGTCCATAACATGAAATTACAGGTTGTAATGCAACAAAATAGGAAAAATGTGTGAATACTTTTGGGAGTGAATACTTTTGCAAGGCACTGTAATAGTTTAGATGTCTTCACTATTATTCTACAATGTAGAAAATCATGTAAAACCCTTGAATGAGTAGGTGTGTCCAAACTTTTGACCGGTACTATACATTATATGAGACTATATGGAGGGGCTGTTAGTGAGGTCATGTACTGGAATTATACAGAGACGCATAAAGCATATGTGAGCGCAGTGCAGGGGGTTTGTGTGTGTATGTGCAAGGGGTAGGGAAAGAGGGAGGGGAGGGAGAGCGAGAGAGAGAGAGAGCAAGTGTTAGATCTCAGTATGTGTGCGTTGCCCTGCATTGTTAGAAGCTGTCCACCGGTAGTGGTGCTGAAAGTGGAGTATGGAAGAAAGAGACAAGAAAGAGGACTAAACTAAAGCAGGATCATTTCTGGCACACGGAGCACACTGGATTGTCTATACAGGTTTTCTTTTGGAAGTTTGGAGTCATTTGTAAGGGAACATAACCAGATATATGATTTTCAAAAGTTGGATTCAGACATCAGACTTCTCTTACCAATCATGTCTGTTCCTTTCTGACTCTCTCACTCTCTCCCCCATTCACTATCTCTCTTTCAGTCAGAGACAGAGAATTGGAAAGATTCAGTGGGAAAGAGGAGGGGTATGTGACGGAGGGAGGGACGGAGGGAGAGATCAGGAAACAGAGGGTGAGATCACTGTTTTTTTCAGCCCAGGAAGAGAGATTCAGAAGAGGTCCTCCTCTGAACTGCGTATCTTCTTGAATAAATATCTATAAACTCCTTCGCCTTCAAACATAGACTGTACCTCCTGCTGCAGACCACATTGCCACCCTTTGCCCATTCTTGGCCTGCTTTGGCCCAACTTGGAGTCAGAATGGCAGGCTGTGCCAAGCGCTGTAAACAGGGACTGGTGAAGTTTGTCCTGTCCCTGCACAAACTCATCACAGGGACTCTCAAAAAAGGTATGTCACTGGCCTGTGTGTGTGTGTGTGTGTGTGTAAGCATGCATCCAAGGACAAGTTTGAGCATGGTCACGTGAATATACTGTTTGTACAGTATGGGAGTTTATAGGGTTTAAGTTGCTGTACCTGGTTGTGAGTGTCTGTTGTGGGGTTGTATGTACTGTATGTAAGTGCATGCGATTGTGTGGGGGTTTGTATACAGCTGAGTACATGTGTTTGTGTGTCAGTCCGTATAGAGTTTGCATGGCTTCTCTTGGATAGCTCCATCTATCCTATAGAGCAGGGATGGGGGCCTGACTGGGGGCCTGACCGGTGTCACACTTTTGCCCCAGGCCCAGCTAACACACCTGACTCCAATAATCAGGATCTTCAGTTTAGAATGCAATTAGTTTAATCAGCTGAGATGGGGGAAAAAGTCTGACACCACTCTGGCCCCCGAGGACTGGAGTTGCCCATCCCTGCTATCGATATATCTCCCCTTCCCCGACTCTCCTTATCCATTTCTCTTTATTCGTGTCACTATCTTACTCTATCACTCTCTCTTTCACCCTTCTCTCCCTCCCTCCCTCGCTCCCTCTCTCCTCCCCCTATCTCTGTCAGAATGATGTTCATTCTTGTATAAACAAGAGGTTGGGGGAATGAGTGCTAACGGAGGAGTGATAGAGAGCAATGTGTGTGTGTGATGAATGTGTGTAATAACATGTCGGCGTGGCAACGCAAGAGCGGGGCGGGGGAACACAGTGATGCTCTCACTATAGGATGAAAAGGAAGGGGTTTATTGTTGTGATTCATTGGATTATTGTGTGCGTGTTCATGTTATTGTGATTCATTATCTCATTCCTCTATTGTTGAAGGAAAGCAGGGCAAGAGGAAGAACAAAGAGCTCAATCTCAAATACAGTACTGTACAGTACATTATGAGCCTGGAGGACATACAGCACAAGCATACCTACACACACACACACACATGCACACCAACCTGGACTCAGAGGTATGATATTTTACAAATACCAATTTGTTGTGGCTAACGTTAGCTATGTGGCTAACGCTAACATTAGCTAGGTGGCTAACGTTAGCTAGGTCAGGGGTTAAGGTTAGTGTTAGGGGAAGGGTTAGCTAACATACTAAGAAGTTGTAAGTAGTAACAAAGTTGCTAAAATGCTAGTGTTGTCCGTGATGTCCGTTCAAGCAAAAAAACTCGACGTTCGCCTACCCAACCACCCTATATACCAAATGTGACATATCGTACTAGTTTGAGTGTCCCGGATTTACATTTTCTATGTTACGTCTAGTCTATGAGACCCGGCTGTGCGCACAGGCGTACTGCAATTTACTTTGTGCTTGGAGGGTGCAACAAACTTGACAGCACACACTGGTGGTAAAGCTGGCTCTGTACTCTGAGAGAGCGGGTAAAACTGGCCTCCAGGTCACACTGAGATGATGTCATTAGGGGCCTTGCAGAGGTTATGTTGTGTAACAAATGGCTCCTTAAAAGCTGAAAGCACACACGCACACACATACACACACAAGCACGGCACGCACAACCGCGCACACTCACACACAGTGATTAGGAAAAGAAAGAGACCAGGGTCTGCATAACGTCACACACACACATACACACACACTATCTCACTGGGCTGTCTCTGCACAATCTCAGTGCTCCACAGGGAACAAGAGCTATATCTGTGTCTTTGAACATTGGATTACACAATGGTCATAAAGGCAATGGGTGAGACAAAACACCACACATTTTGTCTTTGTTAGGTATATCGATTTTCTTTTGTGCACATTGCTTATCAATTGCTTCTTATTTCAGTTCAAACAGAGGACAAAAAGCACTAAGTCCATTGTATAATCATTAGTACAGACAGTTGCAAACCGTTGCAATTTGCAAATAAAACTAGAGTTTATATTGGACAAATTCATGTAGGTCCTTCCCCGTTCGTTCAGTTTGCGTCTGTTTAAGAAACGTTTGAAAAAGAATCGCCTTAATGATTAAGGCCCCAGGTCTGTCTGGGCTTTGGCTCACTGAGCAGTCACTGACAGAGTAACACTGACCTCTGCTGGTAGCTGTGTAGCTCTGCTATATGTCAGTTCCTTTCATGACAACTAGAGGTCCTGCTTCTCTCATTGGTTTACTATTGTGATGAGGTGCAGACTGCATGCTCATCATTGCTTACAATCATTGTCTCAAAAGACAAGTTAACAATTAAAAGATATGTAGATCACATAAATGCACTCATTCACACACTAATAGCCTACTGTAAGTCAATTTAAAATCCAAGATGGCGTAGCAGTCAGGCGTCTTTGTCTTCGTCGTGTCCTGTGTATATATCTATCTTTTTATATATGTTTTCTTCGCATATATTTTTATATTTTTCTTAACCCCAACTTCAACATACTCTCCTGCAGCCCACCTCCGACTTATTTTTCTCCATATCTTCGGATACCTACCGCAAGCTATGAACCTCTTCACCTGGATCATCGCAGCTAGCTAGCTGCTATCCGATTGGCTTCTCCTGGCTAACGTCTCTCTCCCGAAGCAAGCACCAATTAGCCTGGAGCTAGCCTATGCTAGGCCCATCTCCCGGCTAGCTGAAGAGGTCCATCAACCACTCCTTTGGCTTCAATACCTATTTTGCCAATTGGCCTGGACCCCTTTTATTGCCGATACGGAGCCCCACCGATCCATCATGACTGGACTACCGAGGTAATCCGCCCGAGGGTTTTTTTCAAGAGGCTCCTCTGTCGCGACGTCCCCTGAATGCCCATCTGCTAGTCTGATAGCCACGACCCGCTAGCTGTCTAGAGCGTACCGGACTGTTAGCTGAAGAGGTACATCAACCAATTTCTTGGGCTACTATAGCTATTTTGCCAATTGGCCTGGATCTTTTTACTACACGGACCCCTGCTGATCCATCACGACTGGTCTGCCGACGTATCCGCACGAGGGGGTTACAACAGACTTCTTCCGTTGCGACGTCCCTCTAGTGATTATTAGTGATTATTGTCTTATTTCACTGTAGAGCCTACAGCCCTGCTCAATATGCCTCAGCTAACCCTCTTGTCCCACCTCCCACACATGCGGTGACCGGAGCTGGTTTAATTGATACCTCTCTCATCATCACTCAATGCCTAGGTTTACCTCCACTGTATTCACATCCTACCATATCTTTGTCTGTACATTTTTCATTGAATCTATTCCACCACGCCCAGAAACCTGCAACTTTTACTCTCTGTTCCGAACGTACTAGAAGACCAGTTCTCATAGCCTTTAGCTGTACACTTATCCTATTCTTCTGCTCCTCTGGTGATGTAGAGGTTAATCCAGGCCGTGCAGTGCCTAGCTCCGCTCCCATTCCCAGGTACTCTCATTTGTTGACTTCTGTAACCATAAAGCCTTGGTTTCATGCATGTTAACATTAGAAGCCTCCTCCCTAAGTTTGTTTTATTCACTGCTTTAGCACACTCTGCCAACCCGGATGTCCTAGCCGTGTCTGAATCCTGGCTTAGGAAGGCCACCAAAAACCCTAAAATTTCCATCCCTAACTATGACATTTTCCGACAAGATAGAACTGCCAAAGGGGGCGGAGTTGCAATCTACTGCAGAGATAGCCTGCAGAGTTCTGTATTGCTATCCAGGTCTGTGCCCAAACAATTTGAGCTTCTACTTTTAAAAATCCACCTGTCCAGAAACAAGTCTCTCAACATTGCCACTTGCTATAGACCTTCTTCTGCCCCCAGCTGTGCCCTGGACACCATATGTGAATTGATTGCCCCCCCATCTATCTTCAGAGCTCGTGCTGTTAGGTGACCTAAACTGGGACATGCTTAACACCCCAGCCTACAATCTAAGCTTGATGGCCTCAATCTCACACAAATTATCAATGAACCTACCAGGTACAACCCCAAATCCATAAACACAGGCACCCTCATAGATATCATCCTACCCAAACCTGCCCTCCAAATACACCTCTTCTGTGTTCAATCAGAATCTCAGCGATCACTGCCTCATTGCTTGCGTCCGTAATGGGTCTGCGGTCAAACAACCACCCCTCATCACTGTTAAACGCTCCCTAAAACACTTCAGAGAGCAGGCCTTTCTAATCGACCTGGCCCGGGTATCCTGGAAAGACATTGACCTCATTCCGTCAGTAGAGGATGCCTGGTTATTCTTTAAAAGTGCTTTCCTCACAATCTTAAATAAGCATGCCACATTCAAAAAAATGTAGAACCAGGAACAGATATAGCCCGTGGTTCACTCCAGACCTGACTGCCCTTAACCAGCACAAAAACATCCTGTGGCGTTCTGCATTAGCATCGAATAGCCCTCCACGATATGCAACTTTTCAGGGAAGTTAGGAATCAGTATACACAGGCAGTTAGGAAAGCAAAGACTAGCTTTTTCAAACAGAAATTTGCATCCTGCAGCGCAAACTCCAAAAAGTTCTGGGACACTGTAAAGTCCATGGAGAATAAAAGCACCTCCTCCCAGCTGCCCACTGCACTGAGGCTAGGAAACACTGCCACCACCGATAAATCCACAATAATTGAGAATTTCAATAAGCATTTTTCTACGGCTGGCCATGCTTTCCACATTGCCACCCCTACCCTGGTCAACAGCCCTGCACCCTCCACAGCAACTTGCCCAAGCCTCCCACATTTCTCCTTCACCCAAATCCAGATAGCTGATGTTCTGAGAGAGCTGCAAAATCTGGACCCCGACAAACGATATCTTAACCTCCATCCATAAGAGACAATACTGTGCAGCTGTATTCATAGACCTGGCCAAGGCTTTCGACTCTGTCAATCATCACATTCTTATTTGAAGACTCAACAGCCTTGTTTTCTCAAATGACTGCCTCGCCTGGTTCACCAACTACTTGTCAGACAGAGTTCAGTGTGTCAAATTGGAGAGTCGGCGCAAGAATTGAACCCTGTGGTACCCCCATAGAGACTGCCAGAGGTCCGGACCTCTGGCAGTCTCTATGGGGGTACCACAGGGTTCAATTCTCGGGCCGACTCTTTTCTCTGTATACATCAGTGATGTCGCTCTTGCTGCTGGTGATTCTCTGATCCACCTCTACGCAGACGATACCATTCTGTATACTTCTGGCCCTTCTTTGGACACTGTGTTATCTAACCTCCAGACTCCAGACTTCAATGCCATACAACTCTCCTTCCGTGGCCTACAACTGCTCTTAATTGCAAGTAAAACTAAATGCATGCTCTTCAACCGATCGCTACCAGCACCTGCCCGCCAGTCCAAAATCACTACTCTGGACGATTCTGACTTAGAATATGTGGACATCTACAGATACCTAGGTGTCTGGTTAGACTGTAAACTCTCCTTCCAGACTCACATCAAACATCTCCAATCCAAAATTAAATCTAGAATCGGCTTCCTATTTAGCAACAAAGCGTCCTTCACTCATGCTGCCAAACATACCCTCGTAAAACTGACCATTTTGTTGGAAAAGAAATTGTGCTGAATTGTGTATATAATATAATTTTGAAAATAAATATGTTGATGTTTATAGAAACCCCATTTTGTTTTGGTTATGATGACACCTTCTGGACATTTAGGTTCACCATTTAGAGCTGCATTTAATGGCAACATGACGCTAGTCAGAGGGTGGGAAGATGGCAGAAACTAATGTTCTGTTTGAAACTGATGGCGAGTCGGCTGAAGATGAGAGCACAGAGAGTGAGAATGAGTGGACTACAGCGGCTAAAAAGAAAGGAAACAAAAGAAGCCAAGTTGTATTTTTAGTCGGAGTGAGGATTTAGATCAGTGTTACCTGGGAGATCCAGATGAAGTCTCTCCCTTCTCATGTAAAGCTAGGCTTAATGAGATACCTTGTAAGAGCTTGGTGCACAAGCCCCTGCAGTTTTATAAATGCAAAAGATTTGGACATGTGTCACGTCTATGCAAGAGGGAAGAATATCGTGGGCCAGCTGAGGTTACAGTGCCTTCGGAAAGTATTCAGAACCCTTGACTTTTTACACATGTTTTTACTGTACAGCCTTCTTCAATGAAATTTACTGAAAAAAAACATTTCCTCAGCAATCTGATACCCCATAATGACAAAGCGATAACAGCTTTTTAGAATTATTTGCAAATATAATACAAACAAAAAACAGAAATACTTTAAGTATTCAGACAATTTGCTATGAAACTCGAAATTGAGATCCAGTGCATCCTGTTTCCATTGATCATCCTTGAGATGTTTCCACAAATTCATTGGAGTCCCACCTGTGGTAAATTCAATTGATTGGACATGATTTGGAAAGGCGCACACTCCTGCCTATCTATATAAGGTCCCACAGCTGACAGTGCACGTCAGAGCAAAAACCAAGCGTGAGGTCGAAGGAATTGTCCGTAGAGCTCTGAGACAGGATTATGTCGAGGCACAGATCTGGCGAAGGGTGCCAAAAAATGTATGCAGCATTGAAGGTCCCCAAGAACACAGTGGCCCCCATCATTCTTAAATGGAAGAAGTTTGGAACCACCAAGACTCTTCCTAGAGCTAGCCGCCCGACCAAGCTGAGCAATCGGGGGAGAAGGGCCTTGGTCAAGGAGGTGACCAAGAACCCGATAATCACTCTCACAGAGCTCCAGAGGTCCTCTGTGGAGATGGGAGAACCTTCCTGAAGGACAACCATCTCTGAAGCACTCCACCAATCAGGTCTTTATGGTAGAGTGGCCAGACGGAAGCCACTCCTCAGTAAAAGGCACATAACATCCTGCTTGGAGTTTGCCAAAAGGCACCTAAAGGACTCTCAGACTATGAGAAACAAGATTTTTTGGTCTGATGAAACCAAGATGGAACTCTTTGGCCTGCCAAGCGTCATGTCTGGAGGAAACCTGGCACCATTCCTACGGTGAAGCATGGTGGTGGCAGCATCATGCTGTGGGGATGTTTTTGAGCGACAGGGACTGGGAGACTAGTCAGGATCGAGGGAAAAATGAACGGAGCAAAGTAATGGTTGGGAGCTGCGCAGTTGAATGGCTTTGCTAACATGTCCCATATGTAAAGGAATAAGGTGATAGAATACCCCCCCCCCCTCCCCCCATACGCACACACTCAAACAAGGTGCATGGCAGGTGGACTCCTGAGGTAGGGTAATGGTGTGTGTAAAATATTCATATGGCCTATGGAAAAAGAAAATATTTAATCCCAGTCTGTCTGCAAGGTGGCTCTCTGTCTATTTTGATTCCAGGACCAGGCTGTGACATTCAGTGGAACTATGTGACAGTACCTCCAAACTCAACAGAAGCTTGGAGAACTGTGTCTTTTACTCTGTTCATCACTACCAGAGCCACAGTATTCCTTAGAGGAATACCAAAGAAGAGAGTTTTTAAGTGTTGGGTTGTTTACTCTGTCTATTTTAGGAAGTAACAAAGAGATCAACAAAACCAACACCAGCTGGCTAGCACTGCTTTATCTTTCCACTTCAGTATGTTACAAGCTCAGTGTTGTGGCTGGTGCTGCATTGCCGCCTGAATGTTGCTGCCCTGCCTGACACATCTGATCAGACACACTGTTTTGTATTCCTTGCCACCCTCCTGTGCATTCCATGGAGATGGAGAGAGAGAGAAGTGAGAGAAAAAGTGTGTGTGCTTCTCCTGTGGAGGATGTGGTGGATCTAAAGTGCTGTCATATCACTTTCACGGAGCCAGAGAGACAGGGGGCAGAGGGAATGGGAAGGAACGACAGGGGGGGGGTGGATGACTCTTGCATATCCCAAAAATTTCACTTATCATTACCTTCCTCTTTCTATCTTCGCCTCCTTCCTCCCCTCCCAGCTCCCCCCCCCCCCTTATATTGTGACATGCCAGGACATAATCTGCAGCAAGATCTACTGTTCCTGACGTTTTCTGCGAACCAAATGCAGATTTTCTCCCCAACAAGGCAGTTCAAGATATCCTACAATTCTTTATTTCAATTTTACACACGCAGCCACATTAGAACACTGGCCTGAAATACCTCTGATTGAGTCGGTTTTGTCTGCCGTAGAGTAGGAAGTGCTGCTCATTCTCTCGTTCACCCGACCCACGGTGCCTACATAGTCTTTCTTCTCTGACCTTCCACGTTTCTCCCTCCTCTTGCTCTCCCTCAATGTCCTTTAACGCTCTGGTCCTTTGTCAACCTTTGCTGTTCTTGTTTGTATCATCCTAGAGACCTCGACACATTTTACGATGAGGAAGAGGAACGGCCGTTTTTAAATATTTTTGGAATGATTCCACGGTGTGGAAACACTGAATATGTAAGGCCCCACCACACTAACCTAATGGCTCTCCACTTAACGTGCCTAGAGTGGCTTAGCGTTTCACTGTGCTGAACCGCTTTCATACTGAATTTAATTGTACTTTATTTCTCCCCAAGTACGAATACAAACACGGATACAACGCTTTCAACATTTTCATGTACACACTTAGCACATATTTTTCTATCTAAAACTTAAAAGGGTTCTTTGGCTGTGCTCGTAGGAGAACCGATTGAAGAACCCTTTTTGGTTTCTGGTAAAAAAAAAAACTTTGGGGTTCCATGTAGAACCCTATCCACAGAGGGTTTTACCTGGAACCAAAAAGGGTTCTCATATGCGGACAGCCGAAGAACACTTTTGGAACCCTTTTTTCTAAGAGTGTTCACTGAATAGCAGGGGAAGAAGATCGTTTGAATGTGTCTGGCTGTCTATTCTGTCTATTTCAGGAAGTAACAAAGAGATCAACAAAACCAACACCAGCTGGCTAGCACTGCTTTATCTTTCCACTTCAGTATGTTACAAGCTCAGTGTTGTGGCCCTGTTGTCGTGTGCTAGAGTAGCTGGTGCTGCATGGCCGCCTGAATGTTGCTGCCCTGCCTGACATGTCTGATCAGACACGCACTGTTTTGTATTCCTTGCAAACCTCCTGTGCATTCCAGGGAGATGGAGAGAGAAAGAGAGTGTGTGCTTCTCTTCTATGTGAGGGTGGATCTAAAGTGCTGTCATATCACTTTCACTGAGCGGGAGAGACAGGGGGCAGAGGGAATGGGAAGGAACGACAGGGGGGGGGGGGGGGTGGATGACTCTTGCATATCCCGAAAACGTCACTTATCATTACCTTCCTGTTTCTATCTTCACCTCCTTCCTCCCCTCCCAGCTCCTCTGCCTCTTCCTCCATTCCTCCCCCTCTCTCTCTCGCTCTCTCTCTCTCCTGTTCTGATTGATTACCGTTGCTGAGGGAGCAGTGTGTTTAATGAGAGTGCTGCCCTAATGACTGTTATTGGCATTTATGCTTGTTGGCCTTAGAGAAGTCCTCGCTGCTGTAAATAGTTTTCTTTAGTAAAGTCATGCCGGGAATTTCAATAAGCTCTAGTCGATACACAGGACCATACCGTAGCAGTCCTGCCAGTACAGGACAGGAAGTCTAATAGGGATCACAGAGGTGTGTATGCTATGACGCTAATGGTCCTTTGTGATTTCAGGTCATTTTGTGTGGTTTCACTTCCTCATTTCTGTCGCTCATTTGGTAGGGCATGCATGGCGCTTGCAACGCCAGGATAGTGTGTGTGATTCCTGGGAACACCTGTACATAAATGTACACAGGTATCACTGAGTCGCTTTAAATCAGAGGCGGATGCTAAATGAAATCTATTTGGATTATATTATTACAATGCCAAAGTATTGGCATGGGTGTGTGGGTACTAGTGATCCCATGGGGTCTCCTGTAAATCAGAATGCCAGTGTTCTAATGTGTGTGAAAGCACTCCTGGTCTAATATTCATTTCTGTGTTTGAGAGCACTCCCTGGTCGTCCCATGTGGTTTTGTGTGTGTGATAACACAGGAGGTTTATTGTGGTCCCAGGCAGTCCCTTGTGTATCAGGTCAGTGGTGACAGAACGATGAGCAACACTCCAGACATGTATGGCTCAGTGTATCTGTACGTGTATCAGCACTCTGCACACACACGATAGCACATACCCACTTGAAATACGAGTACACAGACACTATGCACATGTATACGCACACTGCATACGCACAGACACAAGCAACACGCACACAAGCGCGCGCCAAGCCAGTCATGTGTGAGATAATCCCAAAACCACTCACAACAGGCAGACGGCGTGTCTGCAGAATAGCAAGAGGGGCTGAGAAGAGCCCCCTCCCCTTTCTCACTTCATATCTCTTTCTCTCTCTTCGTTTCTCACTCAGCTGCTTCTTGCATTACCTAGAGTCAAATTCTCATATGATCTTTTCATCAAACTGAATATATATCTTTCTCTCCTCCATTCCTTCTGCACCCCTCTTCCCTCTCTCCTCGAGGGTTTCTTCCCTCTCTCCTCCCGGGCTTTCAGCTTTCCCCTGTGAGGTAGAGGGAGATTGTGTCTGGCTTCTTGTTCCTCTGTAAGCAACAGTGTGTTCATCTCCCCACGAGGCAGACAAAGAGAGGAAGAGACGGAGAGGGAAAAAGAGGGGGAGTATCAGGCGTATGTAAAGAGAAAATGGGGAGAGTGTGAAAGGAATTGATAGAATGACAGGAAGCCAGTGACAGAGAGAGAGTAAGAGAGAGTAAGAGAGGGATAGTGTGTGAGAGAAAAAGAGAGAGAGCGAGAAAGAGAGAGCGACAGATGGCTGTAAACCCAGGGGTGTCAGTGTTGCCATACAGACAAAGGTAGCTCCGTAGTGCATTTGCTCTCTCTCTCTCTCTCTCTCTCATTCACACACACACTTACACACACAGGCATTACAACTGCGTAGGTGTCAGACGGAAGAGGAATGACACTGGCTGGCACACAGAGTAGCCTCATGTTCATATCTTAACGGAATCAGTTGTACCACACTCACACACTCAATCAATCGCACACACAAACCCAGTGTGCGGCCGTAAACATGGGTCTCGTCATGGGGACCTTTTCCATGCAATCCAATAAGCAGGATCGGACCTATCGGAAAGGTAAGACCTCCGTTGTTTATTCTCAGAGTTGTAAGCGGATCCAGTTCACTGTGGGTGTGAGAGACTTGGTCGTAGGTGTAGGTACTCCACTTACGTGAGTGTGTGTGGGCTACATTACGCACGTGAGTTTGCCTGCATATGTACTGGTATCCATTAGTGTCTGTATCCATTTGTGATGGGTTGTTTATGCGTATGGCGTTACATGTACATTGTGCGAGTGAATATGCAAATAAACATTGGATACCGGAGGAGAGCAAAGTTACAGTGAGGAAAACCAACTTAGTTCTCAAGTGCTAGCGTGTGTGTGTGTGTGTGTGTGTGTGTGTGTGTGTGTGTGTGTGTGTGTGTGTGTGTGTGTGTGTGTGTGTGTGTGTGTGTGTACACAGCACTCTGCTAAGGTAAATAGAGGTTCCCGATGTCTATAAAAGGTGATGCTATTCACTAGCCTCAACGTCTCTCCTTCTGTTCATTGAAGCAGCACCTGTGTACTGTCTGTTTGTGCGAGCACACACCTGTCTGTGTGTGCTTGAGTGTGTATTAGTCTGTCTGTTTGTCTTTAGGTTATAGGGGCGCCTTTCTAGTCCTCAGAAGGGGGCCGGACAAGAAGAATCCTTTGAGATGCTGTGTTGAGGAAATCACTGTAATCGGTCAGCCATTGCCTGTGGTGTGTCTACTGATGTCCAGACTGACTCTGTCACACACCAGTGGACCCAGAACTAAAGCGCATAGAACTCCCAGACGTAGAGCTATAAAATACTAGAGCAACAGGAACTAGGTCTACAAGGGCATTATCCATTACAATAAAGACACTGTCCATGATCTATTCCTCTATTTAATCAACACAGCTGAAACGGTACAGTTTCTACAGAGTTGGACTAGCAGTACAGAACATGTCATAACATGCTTACAGAACCTCCGCTTCAACTTCCAAGACGTCGCGTCAGTGTGGGAGTCCCAAAAGGCCGGAGAGATAGAGGTGAACAGAGGTTTGTAATGAGAGGGGGATAGAAAGAGAGGTAGAGTAAGAGGGAGGTGACAGAGTATAGGTAAAAGGGGGAAGAAGAGTGATTAAGATGGAGAGAGGTAAAGAAAGGAAAGAGGTTAACAGAGGTAGATAGAGGTGGAGAAAGAGGTGGTTAACATGGGTAGATAGAGGTGGAGAAAGAGAGGTGGTTAACATGGGTAGATGGACAGAGAGGTGGAGAAAGAGAGGAGGTTAACATGGGTAGATAGAGGAGAGTAACATGGGGGGGGGGGGGGGGGGGGGGATTTTTTTGTTGTTGAAAGTGATCATGAGATAAAAACGGCTGCATTGAACCTTTAACGGAGGGAGGGAGAGAGAGGGGGAGAGAGGTGGAGAAAGAGGAGATTAGCAAAGGTCAGGCTGAGAGATGAAGAGACATTATTCAGTACAGCAGGAGATCATAGCTCTGCTGTTGCTTCTGTGGAGCCTCTGGGAACGATGATCCTTTGTCTTCTGTCACCTCACAACACACTATTTCCAATAAGAATGATTTCCCCAGAGATGATAATAACAAAAATCCATAACATCAGCTAGGTTGTGACAGATTTCCATGCGAATATTCAAAAATACCAGAGTGGGCACACTATATTTCTTGTGGGAAAACCATCAGTAGAGTTGAAAATACGATGGAAACCCATTTTAAATGAACTTGTATTTTTTTATTCGACACATGGGAATTCAACCACAAAAGGTATTTTTACGTGCGCTCCATCGTCACGCACAACCTTTCATCTGCAAGTCAACTTGATGGAAACACATCTCTGGTGGAAAAAAATGTGTATATTATATTTATGCGGCATATAGAATATTCACATGAACATTTTTCCCCCAATTGGATGGAAACCGAGCTATAAAGAAATTATTCCACCCGTCCACCCCTCTCTTACTCTATCAAAAATGTCCTCATCCCCCTTCTCTCTTTCTCTCACCCCATCTTACTCTGTATTCAATCTCTCTCGCTCTCTCTCTCTCTCTCTCTCTCTCTCTCTCTCTCTCTCCGCCCCTTCTCTCTGCCTCGCTCTGTCTTTGAGGTCTGATAGGGACGTCCACGCTGCGTGCTCCCCTAAAGCTGATCTCAGGCTTTGAAGCGTTTGGGCTAATCAGGTAGAGTGAATGTGGGTCTATCTAGGGTAGAGTTTGTGGGTGTGTCTTTGGGTTAATATCCCCCTCAGACACAGACTGAAGAGGCTACAGCAGCAGCATTAGAGGAGCAACACATCTCCTCTGTGCTTCTAAAGCTTAATCAGTTACGCCCTCACCAACACCCCCCCCCCCCCCCCCCCCCCCCACACATCAAAAGACACCCACCAAAAGGAGCAATTAGAACTGCCAAATAGCTTTACTAGACACATGGCTCTATCCAGGGGTGATCATCCATTGCCCACAGCACTGTGCCTGTGTGTGTCTTTGTGTGTGTATGTGTATTTGCCGGTGTCTGTGCTTAATGAAGTTTTTAGTATTTAATTAGCTTGATGTGCGATTGTTTGAGTGGTTGCCAAGTTTAAATTCACTCTCTTCCACGATATTTGCCACGGTTTACGTTTTCAGTTTCCTTTCCTTTCATATCCAATCCCAGAGGAGGCTGAGTGCCCAGAGTCTGACATAGAGCCAGGCTTGTTCAATGATGTAAGAAGCACCCTGATTAAAGCTGGTCTGCTGAAACATGTTTTGGTTTAATGATAAAGAAACACTTTCTATTAAAATGTCATTATAGAAATCACTTGTGGTGTTCCGCAAGGTTTGATTTTGGGTCCGGTACGGTTGAGTTTATATATGTTACCCCTTGGGCCGTTATCGGAAAGCACTGCATTGATTTTCACTGCTACGTCGACGATACACACCTTCCCATTTCTGTGTCACCAGAGGATTTTATCTCCATGGATAAATTATTAGACTGTATTAGTCATTTATATACTTGGACGGCTCACAACTGCCTCCAGATAAATCAAGACAAGACCGAAGTAATTATTATTGGAGCCAAAGCACAGAGAGAGAATCTGGCCGCACATTTTAATTCACGGTAAATAACGATAAAACACCAGGTAAAAAAAACCTAGGTGTCATTTTAGATTCTGAACTCAATTTCGAATCACACATCAGGAATGTGACCAAAATAGCTTTTTACCACCTGAGTTTCTCTCTCAGGCCGTTTCTCTCTCAGGCTGATACAGAGAGACTCATCCATGTTTTTATTACAAGCAGGCTTGACTACTGTAATGCTCTCCAGTCTGGTCTACACAAGAAATCCATTGGTCAACTGCAAAACATACAGAATGCTGCAGCACGGGTACTGACCAAGACCAGATGGAGAGCACACAGTACACTGGTTTTAAGGTCTCTTCACTGGCTGCCTGTGAGTTTTAAGATTCCTTGATTGCTTTTCAAATCAATGCTTGATTGTGCACCCTAATACATATCAGATATGCTTTAAGTGTTGTACCCAGTAGGTCCCTCAGGTCCTCAGGTACTGGCCTTTTAACTATTCCAAAGCCTAGGACTAAGAGGCATGGAGAGGCAGCCTTTAGTTGTTATGCCCCCTGCCTCTGGAATAGCCTGCCAGAGACTCTGAGGGGAGACAAAACTGTGGACATGTTTAAAATAATTCTTAAAACACGCCTTTTTAGCTTTGCTTTTCCTCTGGGTACTTTTTTAGTCTAACAATTTTTATTCTTCTTCTGTTTTTCATCTTCTTCTGTTTGTTTTATGTTTTTATTTTCATCGTTTTTTATTTCATTTTTTTTCCCCTGTGAAGCGCATCGCGTTGCATTCATGGCTGAAATGTGCAACGTAAAGAAAGCTCGATTTGATTCGGTGGTCCCCGGGGAGAGTGGCTAAACACAGTATCTCCGACATGCCCGGGGAAGATGACCGGCAGACATTTTAGATTTCGAAAAATGATGCTGATTTGCTTTAATAATAACAGATTAGGGACACCCTGAATTATTCAAACACCCTAAATTTCAAGACGGAACTTCTAAGAGCGACGTCCCCAGCCCGGTGTTATTGTAATGAGCTGTGTGCTATAACATAGGTGTGGTGATTGATAGATGGCTTCATTGAAATGACAGAAGTGATACATGACATAGCTGCACTGTATGGTTCTGACACATACCATAACACTCATATTAATACTTCATGATTTAAAACATGCCTGTGGTGTTTTTCACCCCCGTTGTGCCGCTATACGTTTATCTTGTATGTGTTTCTGTATGCTTGAGTGATTATAGCTGTGTGTTTTAGTAGCTGGGGGGGGATATATGACGATATATGACGTGTCACTGTAAATGGCTGTGGCCATGACGATTATGATGTGAAGAGAGGCTTACGTGACTGCCCTAAACAGCAGGAGGTCAATGAGTCATGGTGTAGCTCAAACTGAGTTTTGCCCTTCAACTGAACTGTGTGTGTGTGTGTGTGTGTGCTGTCATCTCTAAGTTATGTGTGTGGTATCTCTTCATATGTGCCCTTATCCCCAACAGACCCATAGATTGACTGTCAGAATTGCTTTCCTCCCTGCTCCCACTCCCAACCCCACAAACAAATGAGAGAGCAAATCAGAATGGGAGGAGATGCTGTTCTGAAACCGAGTCCCCAGTCTGTCACAGCAGCGGGAGCAGAGAAATCACATCAGCCCCAGTTAGCCGAGAATATAAGCAAAGCGTGTCAAAGTATGGTGGCTCCCTTTCTCTCTGTCTCCCTCTCTGTCTTTCTCAGGGCGTTGGTGACAGATAAATGGGACTGGGATTCTGAATCAACCTGTGTTCAGCTACCTCTGCATTGCTTGCTCGTCGGGTTTTCAGGCTGCGTATCTGTCAAGCAACTACTGATGTGAAAAGGGGTTTTGTAAAATACATTTGATTGATTGACTGAATGAGATTTGAGATGGAAGGAAGGTTGATCATCTCTATGCTGGTAGAGACAAAGCCAGGTCTGAGACTCTGAGAGATACAGAGATACTGCTCTCTGTCTGAGCAGCAAGACTCGTCTTTTGGACTGTGAGTCAAAGGAAGAGATATTGATGTGAAATTGGTATTCTGAAGATAATGTTGAGGGCTCATGACGTCTGTGCTGGGAGAGATTAAAAAAACAAAGAGGGTTGGAAAGGAATGCATAACATGAAATTGATAGTCTGAAGAGATGTGTTCATGACTGAAAGCTTTTGAAGTATATCCTGCTAAATATATACTGTGTCCATTTTTGAAGACCGTGAAGTAAATTAATTGATATTGATGCAGAATAGATTTTCTGAGGATATAATGTACGATATCTACCCAGATGGAGATGCATATCTAAGGACTGATATCTACCCAGGTGGAGATACATATCTGAGGACTGATATCTACCCAGATGGAGATACATATCTGAGGACTGATATCTACCCAGGTGGAGATACATATCTGAGGACTGATATCTACCCAGATGGAGATACATATATGAGGACTGATATCTACCCAAGTGGAGATACATATCTGAGGACTGATATCTACCCAGGTGGAGATGCATATCTGAGGATTGATATCTACCCAGGTGGAGATACATATCTGAGGACTGATATCTTCCCAGGTGGAGATACATATCTGAGAACTGATATCTACCCAGGTGGAGATACATATCTGAGAACTGATATCTATCCAGGTGGAGATACATATCTGAGGACTGATATCTACCCAGGTGGAGATACATATCTGAGGACTGATATCTACCCAGGTGGAGATACATATCTGAGGACTGATATCTACCCAGGTGGAGATACATATCTGAGGACTGATATCTACCCAGGTGGAGATACATATCTGAGGACTGATATCTACCCAGGTGGAGATACATATCTGAGGACTGATATCTACCCAGGTGGAGATACATATCTGAGGACTGATATCTACCCAGGTGGAGATGCATATCTGAGAACTGATATCTACCCAGGTGGAGATACATATCTGAGGACTGATATCTACCCAAGTGGAGATACATATCTGAGGACTGATATCTACCCAAGTGGAGATACATATCTGAGGACTGATATCTACCCAGGTGGAGATACATATCTGAGGACTGATATCTACCCAGGTGGAGATACATATCTGAGGACTGATATCTACCCAGATGGAGATGCATATCTGAGGACTGATATCTACCCAGATGGAGATGCATATCTGAGGACTGATATCTACCCAGGTGGAGATACATATCTGAGGACTGATATCTACCCAGGTGGAGATACATATCTGAGGACTGATATCTACCCAGGTGGAGATGCATATCTGAGAACTGATATCTACCCAGGTGGAGATAAATATCTGAGGACTGATATCTACCCAGGTGGAGATGCATATCTGAGGACTGATATCTACCCAGGTGGAGATACATATCTGAGGACTGATATCTACCCAGGTGGAGATGCATATCTGAGGACTGATATCTACCCAGGTGGAGATACATATCTGAGGACTGATATCTACCCAGATGGAGATGCATATCTGAGGACTGATATCTACCCAGATGGAGATGCATATCTGAGGACTGATATCTACCCAGGTGGAGATACATATCTGAGAACTGATATCTACCCAGGTGGAGATGCATATCTGAGGACTGATATCTACCCAGGTGGAGATACATATCTGAGGACTGATATCTACCCAGGTGGAGATACATATCTGAGAACTGATATCTACCCAGGTGGAGATGCATATCTGAGGACTGATATCTACCCAGGTGGAGATGCATATCTGAGAACTGATATCTACCCAGGTGGAGATGCATATCTGAGGACTGATATCTACCCAGGTGGAGATACATATCTGAGGACTGATATCTACCCAGGTGGAGATACATATCTGAGAACTGATATCTACCCAGGTGGAGATACATATCTGAGGACTGATATCTACCCAGGTGGATATCTACCCGAAAGGAATGGAATGGATTCATTTGAAATGTGTTTTTTTTGTGTGAAGAGAAGTCTCAAGGCTCACAAAATCTAACTTGATAAAGGGAAGAGATGCACGTAGATGTGAAATCATTGGTCTTAAGGGGAAATGAGTGTTTCTGGGGTTTGAGGGATGAGTTTGACTGACTTCATCTTCATTGAGATCGGTATGTTTGTCCCCTACTGTCCCCCTTTTCTTGCCATTCCCAGATTCTCTCTCCTAAGTCACGTGTTTCCATACCTCCTCTGTCTCTCTGTCTTTTCCGTTCTTTCTCATCTCCTGTTCTGCCTGATTCTTCTTCCTCGCTCTCACTCTCTTTCGCTCTCTCTCTCTCTCTCTCTTTTGCTCTTTCTTCTTCCTCAGTCTTTTTCTTTCATCTCGACAGGGACCTTAATAAACAGTGTAGCTGTTTCTCAATCTGCCCGCAGGGATTCAACAAGCTTTTCAGAGGCACATACAATAACACACACACACACACACACGCACACACGCACAATTTGGCACTCCCATTACGACAGACACACACACACATTACGACACACACGCACACAATATGACACACACACAATACGACACACACACACTCTTTATGGGTGTTCCTCCTCCTTTCAGTAAAATGGTTACTAGCAAGAAAAACTATTATGTGTACCTCAGGGAAATGACTTTCCCTGTCATTGTTGAGTTAGAGAGATGGAGCAGGAGATAACAACTTGCCCAGGAGTGTTAAGTTAGGCTACACCTTGAGGAAGTAGTGTGGAGTGGGAGTTACTGTAGAGAGAGATAGAGAGATTTCTAGATAAAGGAATATAATGAAAGATAGAGGTGGAGACGGTTTCCTTGGAGGGATGAAGAGAGAGAGAGAGAGAACGGTAGAGAGAAAGACAGACTTGAAAGAGGAGAGCAGAGCCCACTAAAGTATTTGTGTTTTAGCGCTGAACCTCTTTCTATTTTCTGAACATGATGAGTGGTAGTGGACATGGGTCATGATGCATACCGTACGTGGTCGCAGAGGACACATGCTGCTGTACTCCTCAGAGACCTGGCTGCACTGTGATCATACATTCCTTTCTGTTCACACCTGGGGACAGAACGCACAGTACAGAAGGCATAGAGCGCACGCACACGTGTGTGACACTGCACAGGATATCACACAATAAATCACACGTTACAGTTTTTTTGCAACCCATAGGACCCATTTCTCGATACTTAGGTCACCGTTTCAAAACTCTTCTCACAGTGTGCACAACAGCAGTCTATGTGGGCTAAACTGTGGATCATTTTTTCATTGCTTTGGTACAAAATGCATTCAATGGCTACATCTTTCAAATTTCATGAATTCTTTTCTCACTCGGACACGACCACCAGCACAAACTCTATGTACCTACAGGCCAATTAGCACATGTTTACATACTCTTTTCAGAACCGTTAAACTTAAGTTCAAAATCTAACATAACACAAAACTGATTAAGACAGCAATTTGCTACATTTCTACAGTAATACTGTATTGAAATATATTCCACATCTAAAACATGAAATGCTATCAAAACAATTAGACCAACCACAGCTGATTCCCATTGTAGCTGAACACCCAGGTGTTAGTCTTTCAATTTCATTGCCATCTATACAAAAGGAGACATCTTAGGAATAATGCTGAACTGTAATGTAAACATGGTACCCAGCCAGCGATAGAGAAGTGGCTGACAGAGGAAGAAGAGTGGCTGGGAGAGGGAGAGGAGTATGTATGCGTGGTGGAAGAGGACTTGAGAGGAAGATCAAGAGCTGTAGTCTCAGATGAGATTAGGGCTACTATAATTGATCATGTAATAAATCATGGTCCATCAATGAGAGAGGCTGGTCTGAGAGTGCAGCCAAATCTGCAACGCTCAACAGTGGCATCTATTGTGAGACATGGATGGCAAAACAACAGGTACGATGTGCATTCTGCAAGGGCATCTGACTGAACTGCACATTACAGATGTCAATTGAGCAAAGCCTTCAAACCCACTTGTGTGTAATTGTTTTTGTATTTCTGCTTAGGACCCAACGGTTGCTTCCCACAGGCGGGAGAGGTAGGATTTTCACTGCTGTGCAGGAAACTGCAATCGTTGATATGGTCGTCAGAAACAATGGCATAGAACTCACAGAGATTCGGGACAGAGTGTTGGCAGACAACGATGCATATGGAAATATTCACAATGTAAGCATAACTATTTCTAGAGTCCAGAAACAACATCAAGTCAGGATGAAGCAGTTGTACACTGTCCCCTTTGAGGGGAACTCTGAACGAGTCAAGCAACTCAGGAACCAATACGTCCAGGTAAGATGACTATAAAATACAGAACTGGTTTTGAACAAAACCAAACAGGGCAGAGGCACACAATGGCATGTTTTTAGGTATAATGTAAACTACCGTGATAGCCTAACTCTTATGTTGCCATGTGGATTTATTTTAGAGAGTCATGGAGATTGAAGCCAGGCAAACACCCCACGTATTCATCTTTGTGGATGAGGCTGGTTTCAACTTGGCCAAAACACGGCGGCGAGGAAGGAATGTGATTGGGAAAAGAGCCGCAGTTCATGTCCAGGGCCAGAGGGGTGACAACATCACAATGTGTGCAGCAATATCCTCTGATGGATGGCTGTTACACAAACCACTAATTGGGCCATACAACACCGAGCGTCTCATTACATTCCTGGATGACCTCTATGGAAGGTTGTGCCAGGTGAGGAAAGGGTTGCAGCGAGGCGAAATCGGCCAACGTTTGTAATTGTATGAGACAACGTGACATTTCACCACTCCCATGCAGTCACAGAGTGGTTTTACAGCCCATCCCAGGATGGTGTCACGTTTCCTCCTTCCTTACTCTCCATTCCTCAAACCCATAGAGGAATTATTTTTCTCATGGAGGTGGAAGGTTTATGACCACCATCCACATGATCAAATGTCCCTCCTGGACGCAATGAATGCTGGATGCCTGGACAAATCTGCAGAAGACTGCCAGGGGTGGACCAGGCCAATAGATTAGTTCCTAGGTGTGTTGCCCAAGATGACATGAGATGTGATGTGGATGAGAACCTGTGGCCAAATGCAGAAAACAGGGTTGACTAGCACTGCTACTGTATCTGTATTGGTAGATGGTGTATATACAAATTCTTGTATTTTGGAATCACTCAATGCCAGAAAATGCCGTAAAACATATTGAAGCACATTGCATCATGTCTGATTCATTCCTGTAACATATACTGCAGTGAATTCTAAACAGTAGACAGCTGTCATTCTTGTTTTGTAAAGACATTTTACAAAAGAATACGTTGAGCAATGCTAACTGTTGTTGGTGTTTTTTAGGTCATTGTTTTGTGAGTGTCAAGGTGTGCACGTTGGGTGACGGAAGAATGAGTTGATTTGAGACATGTATGAAGTGTTTTGGTCGTTTTAGTGCATTTGGGATGTGAAATTAACTGCTGTGCCAAGCTGAAAGTTGATTAGGAGAACTATGTGAAGAGTTTGGAAAAAGTGACCTACAGTAAGTACTGAGAAATGGGTCCTAGCGATGATTTAAAAAAAAAACTGTAACATATCATGATCCCCCCTTCTCTCCACCTTGCTCCCTAACGCCTGTCTATTACACTTTTCTTTCTCTACATCCTCTCTCCCCTTCTCTTCCTGTTTCTCTTCCCTTTAATTTAAGTCCATCACCTCCTCATCCTCCTCCTTTTCCTCTCCCACCCTTTCCTCACACTCCTTCTCCCCCTCCACCTCCCTTCCTCTCGCTCTCCTCCTTTCTGTCTCCCTCTTCTCTCTCCTAGTGTGCGTTTTATAGATTAATGTATGTACTGGGGGATGTGATGATGCATGAACTGGGTGATAAGTGAGATGGTTGATGGATTGGAGGGCTGTGTGTGCTTCATGTACAAGCTATGATGGCTGGGGGTGGGGGAGAAAGAGGCAGGAGAAGATGTGACACAGGTCTCTGTTCACTTGAGAATTATTTGTGTGTGTGTCTGTGAAGGTGTTTGTGTGGCAGTATGATTATGTATGAAATCAATTTCGTTAACTTAAATAATTGGTGTGTGTGTGTGTGTGTGTGTGAGATTCTATCTGTGTGTTTGAGTGTCATAACAGTAGTGAAATCCGAATCATGATCTATGATTCAATGAATCAACCTCTTACTGATTCACGGATTTACTGATTCAATGATTCACTGATTCACTGATTCACGGATTGTTTGCCAGGGGATGAGGGAAAAGTGTGACACCAATCAGGCCCCCGAGGACTGGAGTTGCCCAGGCCTGCTCTAGAGTATTTTGGGGGTAGGAGCACAGCAGCAACTACTAATGTGTAACAGGTGAGGGAGAGGAGCTAAGCACCTCCACAGAGATTGAGAGGGTAGAAGAAAGGAAGAGGGGGTCGGTTCATGAGAGGGATGAGTGGAGAGAGGGAAGGAGTGGGGTAGGCAGTGGAAGTGAAAACTGTCAGACGTGACGAAACCTCTTCAGACAGAACGTAGACAAGGCTGTTACCATGACGACAACATGGGCGCAGTGGTGGGCACGTTAACCATGGGGGAGAGGAGGGGAGGCCGTCCAGAGGAGAGACACATGGGCATGTACACACACAACTTAAAAAAGAATGTTAGCACTCACATTCTCATTTATGAAAACAACACAACCAATATAAAGTCAAACACACACACACACACTAATAATCAGGTAACTGTGTCACTACACCATGGAAGCATCTGTTGAATGTTTGTGTGAGAGAGAGACTGAGGTAACAGGTGTGTAAAAACTAAAGAGCGAGAGAGAGTTTCATCAGGAAAGAGATAATGTATAGCTTAGCTAGTGTTCATGTCTAGGTGCATGCCCAGGTGGTGTCTGTGTGTTTGCATGTCCATGTGTTGGAGGTGGAAGGAAGTGACATTGTGTGTGTGTGCGCACAGCAGTGGAGGGGCGACACACACATGCACAAGGTATTTATCACTCTGCTCACACACTCTTTTCTTGCCTGTTACCTTGGAAGCACGGTCGTCATGGCAACAAAAGATGTCAGTTTTCGGGAGGGACAGGTCAGCGCAGTATTCTAAGACATGTGGGTCCAAAGTTAACCAAGGCCATATAGGGCATGTACTCACAAGTTAAGAGAGAGAAAGAAGTAGAGAGAGGGGGGGGGGGGGGGGGGGGGGGTGGAAAGGGAGAGGGGAGAGAAGGGTGTGTTGAGGACCTGTTGCTCTCCATTTTTAGCCAGAAGAAAATGTGCTTATTGCTCATTCTTTTGCATATTACTTATTGCTAATTTGCATACTTTTACATATTACTCTGTCATTCTAGGATATTTCCATATGGGCTATTGCCATATTGTAACATTATAACATTAAACTGAACAAAAATATAAATATGTAAAGTGTTGGTCCCATTTTCACAAGCTGAAATAAAAGATCCCAGGGGCCTCCCGGATGGCAGAGTGGTCTAAGGCAAGAAGCAGTGCAGCTTGGTTGGGTTGTGTTTCGGAGGACGCATGGGTCTCGACATTAGCCTCTCCCAAGTCCGTACGGGAGTTGAAGCGATGAGACAAGACTGCAACTACTACCAATTGGATACCATGAAAAAAGGGGTAAAAAAAATAAAATAATAATAAAAGCTCACAGAAATGTTCCATGCGCAGAAAATGCTTATTTCTTTCAAATTTTGTGCACAAATTTATTTACATCCCTGTTAGTGAGCATTTCTCCTTTGCCAAGACAACCAATGTTTTGGAGAATTTGGCAGTACGTCCAACCGGCCTCACAAACGCAGATCATGTGTAACCACATCCGGCTTCTTCACCTGCAGGATCGTATGAGGCCAGCCACCCAGACAGCTGATGAAACTGAAGTATTTCTCCACAATCTGTCAGAAACCGTCTCAGGGAAGCTCATGTGTGTGCTCTTCGTCCTCACCAGGGTCTTGACCTGACTGCAGTTCGGCATCATTACCGACTTCAGTGGGCAAATACTCACCTTCGATGGCCACTGGCAGGCTGGAGAAGTGTTCTCTTCACGGATTAATCCCGGTTTCAACTGTACCTGGCAGATGGCAGACAGCGTGTATGGAGTCGTGTGGGCGAGCAGTTTTCTGATGTCAACTTTGAGAACAGAGTGCCCCATGGTGGCGGTGGGCTTCAAGTATGGGCCGGCATAAGCTATGAACAACGAAAACAATTGCATTTTGTCGATGGCAATTTGAATATACAGAGAAAACGTGACGCGATCCTGAGGCCCATTGCCGTGCCATTTGTCCGCTGCCATCACCTCATGTTTCACCTATTGAGCATGTTTGGGATGCTCTGGACCCGACATGTACGAAAGCGTGTTCCAGTTCCCGCCAATATCCAGCAACTTCGCACAGCCATTGAAGAGGAGTGGGACAAAATTCCCAAATTTCATGAGGCAAATGGTGATCACACCAGATACTGACTGGCTTTCTGATCCACACCCCTACCTTTTTTGTTAAACGTATCTGTGACCAACAGATGCATATCTGTATTCACAGTCCTGTGAAACCTAACGAATAGATTTCCATTGACTGATTTCAATATATGAACTGTAAATTGTTGCATGTTGGGTTTCTTATTTTAGTTTAGTGTAAATCCCATTGGCTAACATATCACGTTTTATATTATGAAACACTGACATACTGTACATGAACACGTACATTATTAAATATCGTTTTTGTGTCTTGACATATCAATGGTGTGTGCTAGGCCTACTCTGTGTTCAATACAAGGCCGTGAGAACGTCAGATATCCCTTGTGACATGTTGCAGATAATGTGATATGTTTAAGGTGATTCTAGTCCTATTCTGGCAATGCATCGTCATGTCATGGCTTTATCATGACAACGCTGTGCTCTGGACGTGTATTATCCTGTTCTGTTTCTGGGTATTATCTCCCTGATGTTCTCTGCTGCTTGTTGTCTCTGTGACAGTGTCTGTTTGTGTGTCTTCTGGGACAGTCATTCTGACTGAGTCTCAACAGAGGCTTTTTGATGGCTTTTTCTCTCTGGTGAATTGTTCATTCCTTCTCTTCCGCCTCCATCGTTCCCTCCCTCACCTGGCCCCCTGAAGCAATGTTGTCTCCATCTTCTCTCTCCCCGCCACTCTCGCTCTCATACTTTCTGTCTTTTCCGCCATCTCTCTCTCGTTACCCTTTCCTCGTCATCTCTCTCTCGCTCTCTCTCTCTCTCCACATCTCTTCCTCCCTTGCTCTGTCAACCTCGTCTTTTTTTTTGCCCCCAATCTGTCTCCTTCCTCCCTCTTCAGTTGTGCTCTCGTATCTCTTGCTCATTCCACTCTTCTTTTTCTCTTTCCTTCCGTCTTTCTCTCCCACACACTTCAGACGGTATCATCTGCATCTTTCTCCTCGCTCTCATCCCAACCCTTCCACATCCCTCTTTTTTTCTCTCATCCACCTCTCCCATTCAATCCCCTTTCCCTCCCTCCCTCCCTCCCGTTCCTTCTCTCACCCACACTGTGGTGTAGACTTTGTATTGCAGGGTGTGAGAGTGCTTATTAACCAAGACATCCTGTGACGACGCCCTCAGTTGACTATCTAGTAGTGTATGTGTGTCTTCATCTGCGGACACCATATATGCAGAAGCCTTTCTTCTTGTCCATGGGGATGAGCGGACGGATGAACCCTTAATGCCTTTCACACTGACTGTCTCGTGGCATTAGCGTAATAATTAGTGCAGTGGTGTGTGTGTGTGTTTGCTGAATCTTTGTTTTTTAATGGGTGTGTTGCTTTTGCACTCTCTAAGAATGTGTGGAGATGCCACTCTCTGTGTGTCCGTTTTGGACATAGTGAGCCATTCAAAAGGCTGGTGATTACATACATTGGCAGTAGGGCTGCCTCAAATTTGACTGTGATTTATTGCCGTGTGTATGTTGGAGGTATGCTAATTTGCCAACCTGAAGTCGATAAAGATGCTTTAGTCAAATGGGATTTAAAAACGAGTATCTTATTTCCACTGGCTGTGAGTGTATGAGGTAAGGCTGTGGTAATACATTTGTGTGTGTAAAAGTGTGTAATATGTCTACGTTAGGGATCCATATATATAGTGCGTTCAGAAAGTATTCACGCCCCTTGACTTTTGCTCACATTTTTTTTTGTTACAAAGTTGGATTACAATGGACTTATTGTTATTTATTTTTTTTGTCAACGATCTACACAAAATACTATGTCGTGTCAAAGCGGAAGAAACACTCCATCATCCTGGGTACGTCTAAGGTCCCGATCCTGACTTAGGAATGTATGCCCTTCCTATACACGCCTTTCCTACGCACTTATCAGTATTTGGCGATTCAGACTTGCCTTATTGAGTCGCCAACAGAATATTCTCATGGAGTTTTCATTGAATGGGGTTTAAAAGTACATTTGTCTTCAGCCATCCCTTTAAATAAGGTGTGCTTTTAATTAGAATTTGGTCGACAGACTCATTAGAACACATTGAGAGAACAGGGTCAGAATATAGGCTGCCAAGAAAGAAAGCCATCTATGCATATTCGTCTCTGTTTCAGCACCAACTGGTAGATAGATACATTCATGTAGATTATTCAGTCACGTTTTAGGGTTAGGAAAGTACAAAAATGAACCTTTGCCCACAAAATAACGGTGACTAAAAAGTACAGTGGTTTGATTCACCCTGAAAGTTGCCATATTCAAGTTCAACCCACGAAATATCGGAAGGTGGGGGGAAAAGCGCACGATAGGGGTTGAACAAGTCCTATAAATCTACCCTGATCCTCATTGATCATACGACTACGATCCAGTCGTTATGAACTGTGCGCCAACCTGCTACGCGTGGTCTGAGTTCCATAATGATTCAAATAGGCTACATGTCCCAAACGATTGTACAACGTTAGCCTAATGTGATCCACTAATGCCAGCGACCCTCAGCAACAACTACAAGGATGTGACAGAGGGAAGAGAGGTAAACAGAATGGAATTATGCAAAAATACATGCGCGTGGGTATTACTAACGGTGGCTCCCGATAGTGGCTAATATTTAACATGTTACAAACGGTCAAATAAAATGGAGAAAAGCCCGTGCACAGAATCAAAACAAAGCGCATAGATCAACTCATCAGCCCTACTGATGTCTGTAGCATTAGTCTCCTCATTTCATCCGTGCAAATTACGAGGGCACACAATTCAAATTCAGAATAACGGCAAAACGGTTTATTTCCAATTTGACCATGGAAAATATGTCATGTTGATATGACTTTCAGTTTGCTTCCGTATGGCTAGTTTCACATTAATCCCCAGAGATCATAAGGAAAAATCATCTAAAACAATTACTATTTGTAATTACAATCCCCTTCTACAAACAGATTACTCATTTACCCAGCTCTTATCAATAGCACTTGCCAATTTATAAATAAAATTATAAATGTGCGCGGGGAATTCTGTTATTTCCATTAGGAAAAAGAAAGTAGATGCTTTTCCACTTGGAACCGGCAGGTTCGCTTGACCTTATTCATGGTTTCCTCACGTGTAAAGGTGGTGGAATTATGAGGGAATGAAGTCAAGGTCAGAATACGGTGTATCTGTAGACACACCTCCACCACAACTTCATTTATTCCATCTCCACCCAAAACGAATAGTGGGTGAATAGCATGCTCTTCTAATGCTACGTTCCCTTTAGACACTCTTAACTAGGGTCGGAATTGGGGCCTAAGAGTTTTGCACACCTGGATTGAACAATATTTGCCCATTATTCTTTCAAAAAGTCTTCCAAGCTCTGTCAAATTGGTTGTTGAGAATTTCTAAGAACATAATTCCACTTTGACATAACGGGGTATTGTGTGTGGATCAGTGACACAACATCTCAATGTAATCCATTTCAAATTCAGGCTGTAACACGACAAAATGTGGAAAAGGGGTGCGAATTCATTCTGAAGGCACTGTACCTGCTCAGTGTTGTGATGTCAGAGTAGTGGTTATGCTTCTTAGCGAGTGCTCCTCGCTGTTAAATGGCCAATGAGAAGCAGCTGTAGCCCTTGCCTGATTCAGATTATGCAAACGAGCGTCTCGTAAAGAAGGATTACCGGGATCAGTTTGAATAGGACGACAGAGGAGAAGAATAGGGATGCATACACTTATTTACATCACACGCTTATCCAGCGAGACTTACAGAAGCAATTAGGATTAAGTGCCTAGCTCAAGGGCACATTGACAAAAATAAAATCACCTAGTCAGTTTGGGGATTCAAACCAGAGACCTTTTGGTTAATGGCCCAACTTGCTTAACTGCTAGGCTACCTGCCGCCCATTCCATTGTAAGGAAACCCTGACAAGACATGCTCAAAGTGCTGAACAGGTTCTGGAATAATACCATTAGACCAATATGAAAGGAGGAAGTGGACAATGACAGTCAGGGATCTAAACTTGCAAGAGAGTCTGCCTCCCTCTGCTGGTAAATTTTAATTACTGCAAGTTGATTTTACTTTATTAATTTGTATTTTAGATTTTTATTTAACCTTTATTTAACTAGGCAAGTCAGTTAAGAACAAATGATTATTTACAATGACGGCCTACACATACAGTGAAATGTATTTTCTAGGTAAAAATAAAAGCTCTTGGCGTCACTGGTTGGTTTACATGGGGGACAATAACTTGTGTCTATTGTAATTGTGTGTCATTTAAAGGATATAACGTCAATTTAGCAAAGTTACCTTCAAGCAAGTTAAGCACAGCTCAGTGATGTACACACACACACACACACACACACACACACACACACACACACACACACACACACACACACACACACACACACACACACACACAGCTGGCAGGTTGAAGGTGAGTGTATCATTGTTCTGGTAGGTTCAGTGGTTCATCTCTCGCCCTGGAGGTGGTGTCCATCCTGAGAGTGAAGGACATTCTATTACTAAACAGAGAGAAAGGGGGAGGGAATGAGAGAGTGGGAAACTGGGTATAGGGGGAGTGAGGGTCACAGGCATGGTGCGAAGGTAAGAGGGAGAGAAAGAGATGGGCGAGGGGGATAAGGAGGGAAGAGGTGGAGAGAGAGCGAGGCAGGTAGAATGATAGTGGTTGCAGTCAGTGAGAGGAGACAGAAGTCTACAGAGAGGGGAAGGGGAGAGAGGGGTGGGATACGTCCTGTAGAAAGTTTACATACGTACCGCCAGAGCAGGGGAAGATAGGAGAACAGGAAGAAAGGGAAAACCCAACAGTAGACCTGATAGATGTAGAGATAAAGGATGGATAATGAGGGAGAACATGAGGCGAGCAGTCTCCATATCATAGCTATTATGCTTCTGATCTGCGGGGCGGTTAAACTACTGCACCTTGTGGGGGTCATCCATGTTGAGGGTGAGTAGTTACCACTGGCACCACTACTATGCTGAATATCAACCCGGATAGTGTGTCTCTTGACCGTGTTAGCCTGCTGAGCAAATAGAGTTAAAAGGTTGTAAATGTGTACTGTGTAAAACTCTGATATTACTTCCATATGAATGGAAGATAGTATTGGTGTCTATGACTATTGCTATATTATTATGGGCTAATAGTTGGACAATGGAGTAATTGTGTGTGTGTATGACAGAGAGAGAAAGAGAGAACACTTTTTTGGTTACTACATGATTCCATATGTTATAGTAGCTGTGTCCACACTTTTGACTGGTACTGTACATAAATGCCTTATTTCATATGGTGCTGTACTTACTATAAAGTCAGACCCGTTTGGTCATTACTAACATACACATAAATGTCTTATATCATATGACGCTGTGCTTACTAAAAAGTCAGACACCTTTGGTCATTAATAACACATACATAAAGGCTTAATGCAGTAAACACCAATGCATCAACACTTAGGAAATGATCACCAACAGCTAAAACGTATTGTCTTTCTTCCTGCTGGAGTTACTGCATGTTGGTTCCAACCTTAAAGGTAACAACAAAGAAAGTTAGCAGGTTTGTTAGGAAATGCCTTTGTCCCATCATCTGGATAAGACCATTTCTGTGCTGCGCCAGAAATGGGAAGATGGGGAAACTCCATTCAATTCCTATTATTATATTTATCTTTAATTTACAAATGTCATAACGTGACTATGAGACATGGCTGTATCTAGGGTGAATTGTATTTAGCCGAGCCTGCTAGCAAGCTACATTTAGGTGAAGTCACCGAAATGATTTAAAATAACAATTGAGGTAGCTACTGTATGTGATCTAACTCAAGACTTAACTACAACAAAATCATTTAGATTATAATACATAAAGCTTAATTAATTAATTAACTTTTTTTACTGTCCGGTGGCAGCACAAGTTGGCATTTGACGTTCATTCTCGTCACATGTTCAGCGTCTCATCCACAACACTAAAAAAGTACTTCCGGGTCAGGGAATTTACGAAATGTTCTAAATAAAAGTCTCACACGTAATAGTATAAAATATTCGATAACCATTCATGATATTTGAACAATTATTGTTGAAACATAAAATGATTAATATTTGTTCATATTTAAGTGACATTTGCATTACATTTGGGTTTTAAATAAATAAATGTCGCCAATGCGAATCGCTGTATATGGGATACATATTGGCTTACAGCAATAACTATCCTGGGTGCCGCAGTAAAAGTATGTTAGGGAATGCTCAGTAGGATCTCTAGGATGTATACTGTATATTGTGTCCTTTCGTGGGGCTCTGAATAATACGTAGTGTTCCTGGCCTTTTACTCGAAGCACGGCCACAATGCTAATATTTTACCATGAACACTGCAGCAGAAGCGAACTCCTTCCTCCGCTACTCTTTCCTTCACGTGAAGCTCCAGTAAGTAGAGTATGCCCATTCCGGTGTCATCCGAATCAAATCACATGTGAGCATAACGCACTACAGAAACCCTGCTAATCGAACAACAATGCAGGGCATGCTCAATGAATTAAAGGGCAATTACACTCAATTACAAATCTATGTTTCATTGATTTCATCCATAACTCAAAAGTCACCCCCTGATGTGGTTTAAGCATTGTTGTGAAGACAGAAAATCAAACGTTTTAGTTTGTCTATGAAAAAAAAACGTGGGAAAAATATTGGTTAAACCAAAAAAAACGGGGAAATCCGAAACCTGGGAAAACAAAACTAAGAAAACAGAATTTAGGGAAAAAAGAAGTAGGCAAAAAAATTTAATGGATGCCCTAACAATGATGTTTGATGCGAGAGACTGCACTTTAGAGTGTGTGTCATCTTGCAGCACAGCATTTTGGGGGGAGTTGAGGTCAAGTCCAATATTGACTATGCACCGAAGAGGGAAAGAGGTTGAGCCATCCTAAAAATGTCTTAGTGAAATATAATATAACATTTTGCAGACACTTTTATCCAAAGTGACCTACAGCCATGCGTGAATACATTTTTACTTATGGGTGGTCCCGAGAATCGAACCCAATATCCTGGCGTTGCAATGCTCTACCAAGATGCATGACGGGGTTAGAAATTCTTCGTGAAGCCTCAATTGAATATGATTTATAAGGCCTTTATTAAGTGGCGCTTATGTCACCCTTTATAAAGCACAGGTTTATGTCACATTTGACATAGTGGGTTATGCCACATTTGACATTTGACTGTGGGAATCATGTCCCACAGTTATGCCACATTTATGAACCCTTTTTATAAAGAATGACAAATGGTTATAGATGATTTGTCACACATTTAAGTAGTGTTTATGAAGGCTTTTTGAGGCCGTTATAAGCCGCACATAATTTAAAGCAGGCCCAAAAAAGGAATACTGCACATGAATAAATGTTTTAAGTTAACAAAAGTAGTATAGTTCGTATAAATTATCAAAGTTACGATAGATTGCCATAGATTAGCTGTTAATTACCAAAATTACTGCAGATTCCAGTAGCTTTGGTAAAATACCAGTAGCTTTGCAACCCTAGCTCTGTGTGAGGCTGGTTTTGTGTGTCAGTGCATGTGTGACAGTACAGTACCATTGAACAGTGCATCTGTCAGAGTGCCTGTAACGTAAGTGTCACTTGGCTTCCCAGGTGAGTTGTGTCTGAATTACCTCACTTCGGGCTGGAGTCAGCACTCTCCACCCCCTCACTAATGAGACACCGACAGAGACAGCTCTGCCACCAGGATGAAACCAAATGGCCTGGAGGAGTGTGTGTGCCCGTGTGCCAGTCTGTCCGTCCTCTGGTCCCCTCCCCTCTGGCAGAGGCAGTAATGAATTGTTAATGATCAGGTCACTGAGGTCACTCTCTCTACATTCCTGTCTCTCTTTTTCTCTCTGCTCCATCTCTCCCACTGTCCTATTGTGCCCTATCTTACCTGAACCACTCTATACTTCACCTCTCTCTCTCTCTCTTCCTATTTCTATTTTCCATGGCTGATAAAAATGCAACCTTTTGCGAAAATCTCATATCTACGGTATGTATGTCTCTCTCTCCAGATAAAATTGATGATGATTTTGAGATGAGCATTGTGTGTCATCGGCCAGAAGGGCTGGATAAACTGGAGGCTCAGAGCAACTTCAGCAAGAGAGAGCTACAAGTCCTTTACCGTGGCTTCAAAAACGTATGTAGTCAGTCTATACTTATCATTCCATTTCTCCATCACGTCATCACTCTGTGTCCGTCACCGATGTCTCTCTGTGGCTGATCTCTCTCTCTCTCTTTTTGTCTCTCCGTCTTTCTTTCTCTCTTTCTATTTCCACCGTAGGAGTGCCCTAGTGGGGTGGTGAACGAGGACACCTTCAAACAGATATACGCCCAGTTCTTTCCCCATGGAGGTAAGAAATTAGTTTGTGTCTCCATAACTTGTAAAGGTGTTGAGTTGTGTAGTGGGTGTGTTGTGTAAGCCCATAAAGAGTGACATGTATCTCTCTTCTCTCCAATGCTCTTCAGATGCCAGTTCCTACGCACACTACCTGTTCGACGCCTTTGACTCAGCACACAGCGGATCCATCAAGTTTGAGGTTAACATTCCTCTACCGCGTCTCAAATCCCCCCCCCCCCCTCACGATCCTCTGATCTGTTACCCTTCGTGCATTCCATGCTGGATCACTCTTATTCTCCTTGTGACCGTGTCTCGTTCTCTCCCTCCTCCAGGACTTTGTCATGGCTCTGTCCATCTTACTGAGGGGATCAGTGAGGGAGAAATTGACGTGGACTTTCAACCTGTATGACATAAACAGAGATGGCTACATCAACAAGGAGGTGTGTGTGTGTGTGTGTGTGTGTGTGTGTGGTGCACATGCAAGTGGGTACAGCATACAGTTTATGACTGGCTTTCTTGATGTCTACAGTATTCTCTCTGGTATGCAATCTGGTTTCCGCTCAGGTTATGGATGTGTCACTGCAACCTTGAAGGTCCTCAGTGATGTCACCATTGTTCTTGATTCTAAGCAATGTTGTGCTGCTATTTTTATTGACTTGACCAAAGCTTTTGATACGGTAGACCATTCCCTTCTTGTGGGCCGGCTAAGAAGTATTGGTGTCTCTGAGGGATCTTTGGCCTGGTTCGCTAACTACCTTTCTTAAAGAGTGCGGTGTACAAAGTCAGAAAATCTGCTGTCTCAGCCATTGCTTGTCACCAAGGGAGTACATAGCTAAGGCAGTAAGAAGCTCTCTCATCCATTTGTATGTAGATGATACAGTCTTTACTCAGCTGGAGGTAGTCACCTCATACAAGTACTCATACAAGTACTTGGGAGTATGGCTAGACAGCACACTGTCCTTCTCTCAGCACATATCAAAGCTGCAGGCTAAAGTTAAATCTAGACATGGTTTCCGCTATAGTAATCGCTCCTCTTTCACCCCAGCTGGCAAACTAACCCCGATTCAGATGACCATCCTACCCATGCTAGATTACGGAGACGTAATTTATAGATCGGCAGGTAAGGGTGCTCTCGAGCGGCTAGATGTTCTTTACCATTCGGCCATCAGATGTGCCACCAATGCTCCTTATAGGACACATCACTGCATTCTATGCTCCTCTGTAAGCTGGTCATCTCTGTATACCCGTCGCAAGACCCACTGGTTGATGCTTATTTATAAAACCCTCTTCGGCCTCACTCACCCCTATCTGAGATATCTACTGCAGCCCTCATCCTCCAAAAAAACACCTGTTCTGCCAGTAACATTCTGTTAAAGGTCCCCAAAGCACACACATCCCTGGGTCGCTCATATTTTCAGTTTGCTGCAGCTAGCAACTGGAACGAGCTGCAACAAACACTCAAACTGGACTGTTTTATCTCAATCTCTTCATTCAAAGACTCAATCATGGACACTCTTACTGACAGTTGAGACTGCTTTGCGTGATGTATTGTTGTCTCTACCTTCTTGCCCTTGGTGCTGTTGTCTGTGTCCAATAATGTTTGTACTATGTTTTGTGCGGCTACCATGTTGTTGTCATGTTGTTTTGCTACCATGCTGTGTTGTCATGTGTTGCTGCCTTGCTATGTTGTTGTCTTAGGTCTCACATTATGCAATGTTGTGTTGTCTCTCTTGTCATGATGTGTGTTTTGTCCTATATTTATATATTTTTATTTTCATTTTAAATCCCAGCCCCGTCCCCGCAGAAGGCCTTTTGACCTTCATTGTAAATAAGAATTTGTTCTTAGCTGACTTGCCTAGTTAAATAAAGGTTAAATGAAATAAAATAAATACATGTGTAGTACATTTCTAAATAATTGTGTGTTTTGTTTCACATTCGACATCCACTGACAGACAAACTGTGCTTTTGTGTGTGTTACAGGAGATGACAGACATCGTCAGAGCGATATATGACATGATGGGGAAGTACACCTACCCTGCCCTGAAGACAGACACTCCCAAACAACATGTGGATGCTTTCTTCCAGAAGATGGACAAGAACAGAGATGGAGTAGTCACTCTGGATGAGTTCATTCTGTCCTGCCAGGAGGTAAACTGGAGTTCTCTGGACTTCTATGACTATCAATGGCTCTATGCACACACTCACACACAATGCCATGGACACTCCAACACACACACACACACACACACACACACACACACACACACACACACACACACACACACACACACACACACACACACACACACACACACACACACACACACACACACACACACACACACACACACACACACACACACACACACACACACACACACACACACACACACACACACACACACACACACACACAAATGCTGCTGCTACTCTGTTTATTATCTATCCTGATTGCCTAGTCACTTTTACCAAATAAAATCTGATTTGATCATTAAACATCCCTCCCACTTAATCCTGTATAATACTATTGTAGTTTGAGGGTTTTAGATGGTGGGTTGATCACTCTCTATGTAGACGAACCCTGGATGGAAACTGACTACTCTTATGCAAATGTGATGATCAACTGACCCTTTTCACGGCCATTAGGCCAGCACTCTTCAACTCAACTATTTCCTGTACTCTTCTAACCATCAACAAACATCTGACCAATCAGAATAGAGTAAGGTAGTCGATAATCAATTATCATTACAATTCCAAACACTTTTGTGTAGTTAGTCATTTTAGAACTACACAACAGTGACTTAGAAAATAATATAACTTCTATAATAATCCTACACTATCATTTCTCCCTGCTGTTGGTCTTTACTCTTTACTAGAGACCACAGAGAAAGCGGTCATTCCCTCATTTTTTAAGCTCGGGCGGGGCGGGTGGAGAGAGCAGGGAGGGGACAGTAAGTAGACCAGAGCCATTGGTCTCACACCACTGCCATAATGCAGTTTCTCTGGATCCCTGCAAGGTTGGATCCCCTCCCCCCCACAAAAAAAATGTTTAACGCATCAGCCGGACAGGAACTCACAAACTATAGACTACCGATCACTGTCCATGGTGCTGAAATCGCTACATGTCTGTGCGGCTGCCTATTGAATCGATGACATGCTTTCTCTGGTGCCAGGGCATATGAGCCTATAGCTGTGCTTTAGCTAATGGATAAATGTTTATTGGTAGGCCTATTTGGTTGTAATTTTCTCATGTTAAGCCTAACATTTCATTAAAGCTGTACATGGTGTCGAAATGCTGCCGTTTACAGTAGACTGCTGGCTGGTGGCAATAATGTAATTGCTTGTTCAGTAATTAAAGTTGGACATTTTAACATTGCAGATTGTAAAATAAGTGTTTGATGCGACAGCTACCAATTGATTAAAAAAAAAATCTATTCCTGTATAGCCTGCCGGAACCTGCATGACATGAGCCATCCTCGGGCTCTCTCCCAGCTTGGATAGAAAGTTGTTATGCTTGAAGCCAGTCTTTTAATTCCAAATAATACAGTCAGTCCACCTTCAAAACACTAGCTTACTAGGGACGCTATGCAGTGTACTGTATATAGCTAGATACCGCGTTTAGTTGCTATTTAGATACACTTTTTAAAATCAAAATTACACATCAAACAGCCTTACAATTAAGAAAAAAGTACTTGGCTTGAGGATAAATTCAACCATTGTTTGTTGTTGAGCTCAGTGAGTTCTGTCTGGCTAATAGCCTACACAAATGGGCTGCGGTATTCAAGGTAAATTAAATTGAATCTAATTCAATGAAATTAAAGCCAATTTGAGAGACTCCCCTGGTCCGCTGAAGTCCTCCTTGCTTTCTCTCTCTCTGTGTCTTTCTTTTTCTCTCTGTTTCTCTTAGAATAAAGTATATTTGTGTCTGTGCTTGTCTCTCTTTTTCACGTAGAGGCCTATAGTAGCTACAGCATGTGACTGCGTTGCCTTGCATTTTTGTGAGCAAATGTATTCGCCACGGCCTGTAGGTCCAGGTTGCAGGCCCGGACATTGAGACATTGTGCATTGTATGTTCATGGCGCTGCACACAATGTAAACGTATTCTTGAATAATGCACGCCAAGATATATCAGTGATAATTGACGGTTGCGAAAGTGCTGTATTTGAAGCACCACTCCCTTCAACCCAGTTTTCCTGATGTTGTTATGATTTTCAAGCAGTTTTTTTTTTTACCATCCCTGTAACTGTTGCTTCTGCGGAGAGATTATTTTGTAAACTAAAACTCATAAAGAACTACCCAAGAAGCATTAGGCTTTCGGTCTGATATGCTCTTTTGAAGAACTGAGTAAGCGCCACTCATTGCACTATTTTTCAATACCTAGGGCACTTTTTCAGTCACATACCCGAAGCCCAAGAAACAAACATTTTGCTTCCGAGTACATATGTCAGTTAAAACAAGGTTTATGAATGAATTTTTGGAAGGTTACTGTCAAAATGATTTATTCAATGAAAATGTGGACATTGATGTCAGGCGCATGGGCCCCCACAGCTCATCATTTGTAGTTTTTTATGATTGCCACATTAACAGCTAATTAGTGTTTGATTTTGGGGGGGGGTAAATACAGGCAAATGTGTTGATAGAAGTTACCTTGTCCTAGAGAAATGTACACGGTTATCACAACTTCACACCCGGGTGTGCCTACACGAAACACAGCCCTTATTTTAAGTGTTTCTAAAATGAAACACAGCCCTTATTTTAAGTGTTTCTAAAATGAAACACAGCCCTTATTTTAAGTGTTTCTATGGGAAAAATTAATGGTGGAAATATTATTGGAACCATTTCCTTGTTTGACCGCTAGGCTTTTGGGGTATTATGACTCATAATGTGGTACTCTATTTTAAACTGCCTGAGTAAGACATTTTCATTTATAACCTCTTCTCAGTCTTCGTTGCCACCTAGTGGTACTTATGTGATACAGTCAGAGTACTACACTGAGCACTGTACAGTATGTGCAGTAGTGTAAAGATAGTTTAAAGTGAAGTTGTTTTTTGTGTTATCTGTACTTTACTTAACTATTTATATTTTTGACTACTTTTACTTTTACTTCACTACATCCCTTAAGAAAATATTGTACTTTTTACTCGATACATTTTCCTTGACACACGAAAGTACACGTTACATTTTGAATGCTTAGCAGGACAGAAAAATAGTAAAATTCAAGCACTTATCAACTGAACATCCCTGGTCCTCCCTACTGCCTCTGATCTGGTTGGACTCACTAAACACACATGCTTCATTTGTAAATGATGTCTGAATGTTGAAGTGTGCCCGTGGCTTTCCATAAATTAAAAAACAAGAAAATGGTGCCATCAGGTTTGTTTAATATAAGGAATTTGAAATGATTTAAACTTTTACTTTTGATACTTAAGTATATTTTAAAACAAATATTTTTAGACTTTTACTCATGTAGAATTTAACTGGGTGACTTTTACTTGAGTCTTTTTCTATGAAGATGTTTTTAAATTTTACTCAAGTAGGAGAGTTGGGTACTTGTTCCACCACTGTGTATGTGAAAGTTCAGAGGTGTTACTGTTTTTTTTCCTCATGATCAGCTTTCTCCTTTTTTTTTCATACTTTCTTCCCCAGGATGAAAACATCATGAGGTCCCTGCAGCTTTTCGAAAACGTCATATAAATGAAACAGACAAAAGAGACACAGTGGGAAAATGAAAGAGAGATAGGAAAGACCTTTGAACTGTGAGAAGAAAGAGCAGCCCACCATTTAATGGCAAAAAGGGACACACATAAACTTTGCTGTCAGCATGGTTATGAGAGGTACTCAACACTGGCTGCCCAGCAACAGCTATATGCATCTGCCGTGTGGCACAGTGTCTCACCATCACGTTACAATGGCAGTGACCAATCAACGGGCTGGGTTATGACCCCTCCCACTGACCTCTGACCCCTTGTACCTGTTTTTGATCTTCCTGTGACCCTGTAATCTTTCACCCTTGGTCCGAACTCTCTCAGTCTTGTTCTGTTGATGTTGTCGTCGTTGTTATGGTTACTGTTCTCCCAGAGAGTGTATATAACACCTGTTAATAAGACATACTGACATTATAGAGACATACACACACATATTAAGACATACACACATACCTACACTGTGTCAGGCCGGGATTCAATCCGAGGTGCACCATAGAGTGAGCTCTTTGAACGTTGGGGAAGTTGCCCTTAAAAGTTGCACTGTCGACAGCTGCTCTATAACACTCCTTGGATTGAATCCTGGCCTCAATTTCGCCACAAATTCAGTTTACAGATACAAATTGAGGACATTTCCTGTACATTTTCATTTGTAGAATTCATGTGATCTGTATTTGACCACAACATATTAAGAAATGTACATTTAAAACAAGTCAGTCCTAACCCCGCTAAATGCAGCACTCCTACTGTATGTGTGTTAGTGTTAGTCAATGTTTTTCGTGTTGTGGTGCCTTGTGTCATTGTGTTTTTGGCTTCTATCTTTCTGTCTGCACTGAGCTCCGTTCATCTGCCTCTTTGTCTGTCAATCTGGCCAGATGATATTTTGAAGTAGTGCTGAGTGAATAACCGAAATGTTGGTTTATTTTCCGTTTGTAAATAACTAATTGACTGACATTGGTTCCATTATTTGAATTCCATTTAGTTGTGCACCATTTGTGCCATTTCTCTAGAGAGATTTCTCTCTGAGACATGTTGTCCAGCTCATCAGAGTTAAGCGCCGAAACCGTGGTAATGAACTACATTGACCAGAATCCATTGCCTACAGCTAGCTGCCTCCTGTTCTCATTGGTTCTTTGTCGGGCAAGCCTGTGTGGCCCGACAGACAGACACAGAGAGATAGGAGAGGGCTAGAATCCGGTTGCTTACGTATCTCTACCCGACAATGCATCTAATTGATTGATAGTTGTCATTTAGCAGTGTTAAAACTATGCCTTATCTACTTTATAGAACTACTTCAAATGTGATTTCATCAGACAGCTAACCAGCTATGTAAACCTGCTATCCGGAAGGATGACTCTGGGGGAACAGAGATGGATGGCTGGCAGCTACAGCCTAAGCAGAGATGAGATGATGACTTGTAATAAAATACTAAGTCATCAAATGAAATTAAAAAGAATATACACAACAACTGAAATATTTTATTAAAGTAATGTGAACAAGGGATGGTTTGTTAATAAGTGATATGCAGTAACTGCATATCTTAGTGTCACCATACTAAAAACAAATATGTAATGTACATAACCAAAACATTTAATTTACTGTAAGTCAAGTCATGTGAATAAATGATGGTTTAGAGCCTAATAACTGATAGTAATAAGCTGTCACTCACTACCATCAATTATTTTATTCATTGTTGTTACAGCATTGAACATTGAACAATGCATTTATTGTAAAGAAAAGAAGAAAAAAAAGAAAACCGGGATTATTTTTCAAAAACCAAAACTGAACCGACCTCAAAAAACGCTATTCGCTCAGCACTGTTTTGAAGTGTATTCTTGTGCTTGTTTTGTGCCAATATGGGTGTGTGCATGGTATCCTGTGGGACATTACAACTGTGCAGTAACAACTCTCAAGGGGAGGGAGAGGGAGAGGGAGAGAGAGAGGGAAAGAGAGAGAGAGAGAGAGAGAGAGGGAGAGAGAGAGAGAGGGAGAGAGAGACCTTGTCACTGAGAATACAGGAATGAAAGCCATGACATGGGTGGTGATGACAATAGCCTAATCAATGTGAAGACTTACTGACAACAAAACACAGAATCCCTTATTTCACAGTCCCCTATTACCTTACCTTCCCCTATACTTTTATACAATATCAAGATTCATGATCAGCAAAGCACAGAGAGGTGAGACTAACAGACCGAGAATGACAGACAGAAAGGGGAAGAAAAAAAATCACATCAGTGTATATTGAGATGTTGTACAAAATGATATTTAACAATAAACTTTTCAAAGAAAGTAGTGACCTTTTTGAAGTGTCTTCTTTAGCAAGGGGGAGAGGCTGTGAGCAATTAAAGCTTTTCATTCATGTCTCTATGTCACACAAAAACATAAACAAAATGATCTCAAGTGAAGAGTTTATATCGTTATTTACATATGTTTACATCCTAAGTACAAATTATGAAACATTTACATCCTATTAGGAAATGTGTCACAAATGAAACTTTAGAGGATGTTTTAGTTTCATTACCAACATGACATGCATCCTTCTGCCCCCCTGTCCAATTCCTCCCTCTATATATCCCTCTACCTTACACACACTCCTCCTCCTATCCTTCCCTGTCATTTTTAGTCTACAACCTCAGTCTTTAGCCATAGAGTCACAGTGTGGAATGTGACATAAGGGGTAAAAACACTTGCGGAAACTGGTAACGGTGCTTGTGTAATGTCGACAGTGCAGTCATTCATTCAGGTTGAGGGTGTGGTCCTATCAGACGCCTAGTCTCTACACAATCTCAAAGGGGCATCACACTGTCCATACCCTCCATTTTGGCACCAACAAATCATCTAGGATCAGATCAGATCACCCCAATTGGACGGATGAACAAATGTGTGACCCTGGAACAGAGGTTGGGGGAGTCTTCCTCCTACTCCCTCTCCTCGGCCCAGGGCTGCATGTTCTGCAGGGCGTACAGGGAGGAGTTATGTGAGCACAGTGGGTCGGAGCCTGCTGATTCGCCGAGGGACTTGTGGAGGGCGTCGGCCTGCAGTTGCAGGATCAGCCGATTGGCCTGTTGACGCTCAGCCTCCCTTTCCTCCGCTGTCTGTCTCCTGAGAGAGCAAAAAGAGAGAGCGATTAATTGCATAAAATTGAATTATGAACAAAGAATACTTATATGTTGACATTCAGCGATGGTCAAACTTAGGTAGCCTATAGTGGTCATTTATAAACCCCCTCAACTTTCCATATGAATCTACAGTTTATTTTGTCTTATAACACAAGTGTAAAAAATTGGCTTCACAGTGCATAGATCATAGCGACTCTCCTGAACAAGCCCATAATACGCACACTAGGCAACTGGAACAAGCTGGTAGATCCCAAATGTTTCTTCCCAAAAGACGATGGGAATATCCTGTAGGCCTACCACCAGCAGAACCAGGAATAGAAATCAGTGGCAGGAACAAACATGATGGTAAGAACATCCTGCGTCTGTTTGCCTTTAGTTTAAAATCCTCTGCAATTACACATTCACACAACCCAAAAAATATTAGTCCCCCATTAAGGCCTAGCTAAAACGAACCTCCTCCCCAGACCAATTGCACATGAGCGGAAGGGACTGGTGAATGAGATTTGAAAACATGTCAAACGAAGAGGTAAAACATAGATTTAGATATACATCACATCGTTGCACCTGTCCTATTTATGGTGTCTGTGAGAGCATGGGCAGCGCCATTGAGGCCATGTCTATTTTGAAGTAGACCATTTTCATCTTCTACTACTTCTATGACTTGGCAAAGAAACTGAAAGGGTGCATACTGTCAGCTGTAGTGTGCTGTTTGAAAAGGTATAAAGTCAAGTTTGGCGATTTAGTGCCATCTGCAGTTGTGGAATGTTTGCCCACTAGTGTAATTCATTGGCTGATCCCTCCCGGTGACCTGGATGGAATCAATCATGTGATCATTCCTGAACCCATAGGAAGTCCCACCCAGTTGACTACTTCAAAACAGGGAAAGTCATCAATGGCCTGCCCATGCTAAAACAGGCTTTTGGGCACTAGAGCCCTGTATCCATCTCCATGGGCGCAACTTCACTGGTGACGGGGGACATTGCATTTTTGGTCCCCCCAATTTTATGTGTAATACAAAACGAGGCAACAGTGTGTTTTAGGACCATGCGGATGCCTCCGAGCAGTCGGGTAGGCTGTTTGGAGTGTTTATCCAACTGAATTAAAAAATATGTTATAATTATGCCCCCCCCCACTTCTGAAACCAAAGTTGCGCCTCTGTCCCTCTATATGAGGTCAACTCAAGGTTTGAGTAAACAGTTCAATTAAGCTCATGGATCAACTGACCTCCATTTTGTCCGTCGGTTCTGGAACCAGGTCTTGACTTGCGCGTCCGTCATCTTCAGGCTCTTGGCAAGGGTGGCCCGCTCGGCGCTCGCGAGGTACTTCTGCCGGTGGAAGCGCTTCTCCAACTCACAAATCTGCACACGGGAGAACGATGTCCGAGGCTTTTTCCGTTTGGGCGGCGTGCGGTTCTGGTATGGATGACCTATTCGCCTGGTCACCGTAAATGGCACGAGAGCTGATGGAGGGAGCAGAAAGACAGACAGATTGGAGGTTGAGTTTACGCAGTGGAAAAGTGAGGTGAGCCTCCAACTTTGTTGTACAGTTGATAAGGTTTGGTAGTAGGCCTACATAATCCTCACCCGAAAACAAAGGTTCGGCTATAAATGTTTAGAATGTTTATTATATAGGTTCATTTGGCGTCTGAATAAAACCGAGCAGTTCTGTTTTATCCGGTTATTTTATGTGGATAAAGATATCATTGCTGTCTGGCTATTGAAGTTAGGCTTGCCTCCTCTAGCGTGAACAAACAATCACATGAAATAGCCTAGTAAATACAGGGAGTAAATACTTTTGGCTTCAGTTCTGGGTGCCGAATTGGAACATAACAAATGTATATAAATCAATAGTATTATGGCCAAACATTCAAACTATGTGAGACCACTCTTGGCGAGAATGTTTTCGAGTTTTTCATATATCTTTGTCTAAACTGTTGGGTGTGAATTATGGCGAAAAAAAGTTGTGGAAAATAATGACTCCCAACATAATTGCTGTAATGTTATTGTTTATTATGTTTTCCTATTTCACGTGGTATGTTAATAGCTTTTTAATTTGTAGCATATAATTGATTGAAATTGCATTGTAAGAATCCACCAAAATAGCATGTTTATATTTTATTTTATCTCTCTGTAAATGCCTCCATTTTCATTGACTTCCAATTAGGGTTTAGGGTCTTCTAGCACCAAATTATTTGTTTGAGATTTTTCTCACTCATTTCGTTTTGAAAGGCCAATTTGATAGACCAATTCAATATTTGTGTGATTTTCGTTGCTATAGTATAGGCTAAGTATTGTAATATTCACATTGGCTAAATGATTAAGAGAAATAATGAAACAGGCTACAATTTCAGTAATATTGCGTGGGCCGAGTCTGCTAAATGACTACATTAATAAAACATGTAAATCTACATTTTTCTTTTGTATGCATAAAAGGTTGAAGATTTAATTAATGTGCCTTGTTATTTTATTGATCACATCATCTTTATTATTTAAATGTTTATTGCTGTATCTTTCTCGTTGTTATTAGTCTTTTCACGTTTTCTAAGCTTATTGCGCGCTTATTGTAAGCTAAGCTGTTTTGAACACATTGAAAGTAAAATTGCCATTACGGGAAACATAGATAACCGAAATCACTGCGCATGAAATTGTGTATTTAGTTTTTCAATTACATTATTTGATGCTAAGGGTTCTATCGGAAAGTTACCTGATAACCTTTCCTTGGCGAACCTATTCCCGACCCACGGGTAACACAGGCCTCCATACCCGGGTACAGCGCTCATCAAGTGCGGCGGCCCGGAGGTAGTCAACGGTCTGTGAGCAGGCACCCGGATCACTCCTCTGCTACCCAGGCTACAGTTCACTCCGTACAAACCAGGGTCCTCTAACTGTGGTACCATGCCGGAGAGGGAGATGGACAGCGCAGTGTAGGAGGCAGCGCTCCCTCCAGTTGGGCTTCCCAAACGGTAACCGTCTCCACTGCTTGTATCCGAACCGTATCTGCTGCTGGTCCGTCCGGTCTCTGAGTCAGCACCGCTACTGAGTATCTGGTCGATACCGAAGCTGATGGGTTCGTGCTGGGCCGCTTTGGGAGGAGGACTTGGGGCGCTGGGTGCGCGCTCCATCCTCACCTTTCAATAGACTGTGGGATGGCTGGACTGGATGGAAATTAAATTACGAGGTTAAACGGCCGGTTTGTGCCAAAGAGAAGATGCCGTTGGCTCCAATGTCATCTTCCTTTCAAAATCCGACCGTCTGCAACTTCGGAAAGGCCTCCTTCAGATCATCCTCGGGAGCGCCAGTGGAAGTTTGATGTGCGTTTGGAGACGTCTATGACGCTCTACTCCCTGCGTCAAAACATCTTGGTCTTGCTGTTTCCCCCCAAAAGCCCCATTCCCGTGCTTCTATTGGTTGATGCTGTCAACGCCTTGACTGTTCATTGGTTGTAATTTTAATGACTGATTGAAGCATGGTGGGTATCACTTGGCACCATACTCCTTCCTAGCTCTCAGAGTTGGTCAATTTAGTGCCATATCAGAGCATCGATTTCTTAACCTTTTAATTTGACCTGTTTGGACAATCCTTCACTTGACATTGAGGGTTTACAGGTTTTCAAAGGGTGATCCGAGTCCATGTTTTCTAATCTCTATTTTGCAACCATTGTCCCGGTCTCCATGGACATGCAGTATGCTGCAATATAATATTTCCATTGAACTGAAATAATAGACAAATGTTGCAACACTTAGGCCTACCTATATTTATATTTCCTATTGCCTTTCCTATTTGTATAATATTCCGTTTTATCGTTGATTATCTCAATAGCTCTTGTCTCTTTATTGTGTATGCCTTTTTTTTTCTCTCTGTGGTATATCTGTGATCGGCAAAACAGTTCATAACGCTTCGTGTGTTGTGGGCTGTGCGTCTCTCTCCGGACCAGTATGGAGTAGTGGAGATTAATGCAGGCAGTTCAGTCGTATTATAGATTTTTTTCTATGAGAAACACGAGAGGGCCTTTATTAACACAAGAGTTTCTCTCTATTCGTCATGGATTGAAGTGGTCCTTGGTTAGGGTCATTGGTTTAAGGTATAGAATAAGCGAGGCATCACCTCTCAGTTATGATTACGAGCATCTGTTCACAGCTACAGTTTACTCCTCTTCTGTAAGTAAACCAGTGGGTTATGTCATACACACGCCAGGATTAATAATTATAATAGGAATAATGCTTTAAGTCCTTAGAAGGCCTAAACTATACCACCGCTGTGCCACATCAAATGTTAATAAAAGGGAATTGTGTGACGAGGCCACGGGCTAGTACAGATGAAGTGGAGGGTCGGCATGGTCGCTTGAACCTGCTGCCCATCAGACGCAATGAAAAGACGGACACAATGAACTGTTTCTCGAACCCTGGCTAGAGCCTTGCTGAACTGGGTTCCTGTCCTCATCTCTAGTGCTGATATAGGCCTAGTCTTTCACCTATTTAACATTTTCACCTAACTTATTTACAATAGCCAAGGTTTTCAACACAGGTTTCACTTTTTTTATTTTATTATTAATTAGCTTATAATTGAACCCTATATTTTGGGTTGCAATACGTTTAAATTTCGACACGCATAGATAACTGTCACTATAATGAATAAGACTGTTTTCATAATTAATTTCAACTCGATCAAATTTGTTCCACGAATAAATTGAGGTTATCTTGTTGTTTGTTTCTTGACCAATGCACATTAGGCTGTTCTGTTCCATCGCAACATTAAACGTTTTTGTTTTCTTATTAAACGTGCGTTAAGGATTTCAGATTCATCCTGTGGAAATTTCTCTATGAATAATAATGATTTAGTAGTAATTATTTTGAAGTAGTTTACAATACATATGTTATCTGTAAACGAATAAACGAGGTATCAAAAAATTCAAACTTGAGGTGGTTATTTAGCAGTACGGACTGGCAGAATTGGCTTGTTTCCCACGCCATATGTGACCCCGTTGGTGGCCATATTTCCATGGGGAAGAATTGGACTCTAGTAACTCTCATTTGACCGTACACATTTAGGCTACTGTCTATATAGTTATCAGGCTATGTCATATTAAAATCATAAACACTTTTCCTTGTGTATGTTGTTCATAGGTTTATAAAATGATATGTTTGATATATATTTATTTTTTAGATTGCATGCATTCGATTTAGATTTATATGACAATCTGTACGCATATACCATTGACTTTTTTCTATATATTTTTCGTATTTTTTGCTACACTGTGGATTCTGGAACGCGGCGGAAACCGTGCCATAGGCTAGGCGCCACTGGAAATGGAATGAGCGGACTGGGACCGGGAAGCGGTGGTCCAGGGGTCGTGGGTGTAAATGAGTTTGTGTAATCCTCAGATTTTCCGAGATTATGTCACATTAGCCCCGATGTACCCCGGAAAACCACCCATGATGTCACTAATTGCGGAAAAAGCTTTTGGTATTTTATTAGGATCCCAATTAGCTGTTGCAAAAGCAGCAGCTACTCTTCCTGGGGTCCACACAAAACATGAAACATAATACAGAATGACATAATACAGAACATCAATAGACAAGAACAGCTCAAAGACAGAACTACATACAAGCAACTACATATAAGCATCATATGTATGGATTCTATAATCACAATTAGGTTTATAAAATAACAATAGCCGTAGTAAATCATTCAAATACTAGAAATAAATAAATACGCAAATGGATACAAAACATATTAACTTTATAAAAAAAAGAGTGTGCTTGATTGACAATGACATCAATGGAGTTGGCAAGAGCACAGACAGATCAGGGAACAAGACTCCATGTAGATATACCTACTTTCGAACAAAAATGTTAAAGCCTTTAACAACAATTATATAATAGTGGTTACAAAAGACAACAATGCCAATACTATAGTAGGATAAAATAATTGTAACACTTATAATTATTAGTCGAGTAATTGGCGTAACACTTGACTTTGGCGAGCTCTCTTCATCTAAATGACCCTCTGCTAGAACGTCAATTCTCGTGCAAAATTGCAAAGCCAATTTATTCAGCTGGCATTCTGGTTCTCTGGAGAGATTTGCTCCAGTCCAAAGAAAAGGGAACAAAAGACTGAAAGCGTGCGATTTGTTTGAGAAATTACCACTTGATCTGCATAATCGAGGTTCGGGCTCGTGGCACCCGCGGGCTCCATTTTTATTGCACGAGTCTCCACTGTTATCAATTTCACGAGCGGGCTTCTGTCTCTCTTAGGGACGTGATCGTCTTCTTTTGAATAATGAATGACGCGTTTTTCTGTCGTCACTAAAGTGCCCGTGATGTTAGAATATGAAAAGGCAGCCGTAAGTAATAGTGCATTTAAAGAGGATCTACAAATGTTTTATTATGATATGTAGAAAGAGAGGGAAAACGGGGAGATGAGTGTGGGATAGGAAGGAGAGAGGGGACTAGAGAGATGTGTTTTATTGCAATAGAACCGACAGTGGTAGAGGACGAGATTGCCTCGCAGCCAAATGGAGTTGCTAATGAAACCTTACCGCTCCTAACGATTCTTTTCCTGCCGTCCTCATGAAATATTTAAAGTGTTTAATATACATATTAAGCTCCAAGACATTGGCGCTGGCTACTGGGCAACAGGCAGCTATAGCAATCAATGAAGCTTCAGTCATACAACATTTATTGGGGCTATTTCACATTAGCCTACACTGCTTGACAGAATAAATCTCTGTTTACAACGAAAGAGAAAGATAATGTTTGCTCTTTTCCATGCTCAGTGTATGGTGTTCCCAGTGTGGGAATTGTGTTGCATGCTGACATGCTCAGTGGGATGATTCAATAGGTCGGAGATGGTGGAACGGGATCTCCAGTCCCTTTGGGGACGAGGATAACCCTGCCTGTGTTAGAGCATGAAACACAGGACTATGGGGTGGTAGGGCTTTGCCCTTGTGGGTACAGGACATGTACAAAGTCCTTAGTAGGCAGGCTACTATTGGCTAAAATAGGTTTGGAAGACAAAGCCAATCACAGAAAATGATTGTTTTATTGTATATATTTTGAGCATTTATTTTGAGATATTTGTTGAGTGTTGTGCTCTTGGTTTGTAAAAACAAAGGGAAGGATGGGGTTTGGCTGAGATCAAGTGTGTGAGTGTGTGTGTTTGTGCGTGGAACATTTGTCTGATGGTTGAATGCACGTCTGCCTCTTCATGCTGGTTAGACAGAGACAGCGAGAAAGAAAGAGAAAGGGGGGAGAGGAGGAGGGGGGCAGGAAGGTAACCACACGATCTTGAATTAAAGGGATGGATGGAGAGGAAAAGGATGGACCAGATTGAGATGTAAGAGAATCGGCATTAACACATTAATGAGTATCACATGGCTTTGGTTAGTGTCTGTCTGTCTGTCTGTCTGTCTGTCTGTCTGTCTGTATTGCTAGATGTCTACCTGACTGCCTCTCTGTCTGCATGACTGTCTGTCTCTCTGCATCCCTGCATGTCTGTCTGTCTATCTGTCAACCAATCTTCCTCTGTCTGTCTGTCTGTCTGTCTGTCTGTCTGTCTGTCTGTCTGTCTGTCTGTCTGTCTGTCTGTCTGTCTGTCTGTCTGTCATAGTTTTTAGACCCAGACACCCCGATGTTTCAAAAAGCATCACATTTCAAAATGCATTTGGCTGTCCTTGACAAATGACTAATGAAATTAATTAGTGAGCACGTTAGCGAGTGTGTAGATGTGTCAGACTTGATTTGTGTGTGTGTGTGTGTTTGTGTGTGAGCAGCTGAGGCGACCTGCAGGCCCCTTGGTCCTGTGTTAATGTGTTAATTCATTAGTGTTCATCTCAGTATCATTGTGTCAGAGCAGCGCTTACCAGCCCTCTCTGTTCTCTGCGCTTCATAAAAGCCGATTATCCTGCGTGTCGCCGTTCTGCCCATTCTTCTGCCTTTTGACCTCCTCACCCCTCCTGTTGCCTACCCGCGGGGTGCTGGTGGAGGGGAGAAGGGGGGAGGGAGAGGGACCAGCTGCCACCAGCCGTAGTGCTCCCCTCCCTGATAGAGGAGATACTCCAGTCCCCTGCTTCGCCTGGCCTGCACTGCCACCAGTCCCACCTGTCCTGCCCCAGGCTGCAGTCTGACACACACACACACACACACACAAACACACACACACACACACACACACACACACACACACACACACACACACACACACACACACACACACACACACACACACACACACACACACACACACACACACACACACACACACACACACAAAGACAGACACAACACACAAACTTTCATATATTTCCCTGCACACACGTGTTGGTCTGAGGTGTGACTGAGTGAGAGAGAGGTAGTATGTTAATGGGAGAGATAGTATGTTAGTGAGTGAGAGAGAGGTAGTTTGTTAATGAGAGAGATAGTATGTTAGTGAGTGAGAGAGAGGTAGTATGTTAGTGAGCGAGAGGTAGGATGTTTGTGAGCGAGAGGTAGTATGTAAGTGAGTGAGTGAGCGAGAGGTAGTATGTTAATGAGAGAGATAGTATGTTAGTGATCATGGAGCTCTATTTCTCTATTGATTTCCCATTATTTATCAGAGGTAGTCCCTGGTGCGTCATTAGTGTGTATCAGAGAGAGAAGGAGAAACTAATACCAGTCACTCACACCAGCACAGGGCTATCAGCTTACCCTCCCTCAGGGCAGGGAGAAGGAGAGTGTGTGTGTGTGCGTTCGTGTCTATGTGGTATGGGTTAACAGATGGGTCTGGATACTGTTGGTAGTGGAGCAGTGGAGATAATCATTTTCCTGTTGAACCCACACACTTTTCTCCTCTTTTTACTTCTCATTCCATTCTAGTTCTTTGCCGTCTGCCTTTTTAACCATGTAAAGAGAGAGAGAGAGAGAGAGAGAGAGAGAGAGAGAGAGAAAAGGGGAGAGATAGAGAAAGAGATGGAGAGAGAGAGAAAGGGAGAGAGAGAGAGAGAGAGAGAAAAGGGGAGAGATAGAGAGAGAGAAAAGGGGAGAGATAGAGAGAGAGAGAGAAATAGAGATAGAGAGAGAGAAAAGGGGGGGAGAGAGAGAGAGAAAAAGGGAGAGATAGAGAGAAAAAAGGGAGAGAGAGAGAGAGAGCGAGAAAGAGAGAGAAAGAGGGAAAGAGAAAGGGAGAGAGAGAGAGAGAGAGAAAGAGAGAGAAAGAGGGAGAGAGAGAGAGAAAGAGGGAGAGAGAAAGGGAGAGGTAAGTAGGTTTCCTAGTCTCACCTGGACCGGTGGGATTTTCCCTCTCCCTCCCTGTGGATTCAAAAGGATGGCTGTATAAGTGAATTTGGAGTGAACATCATTTATCATATTCATTTTACACCCATGTGATTATAGTACCCCCTCTCTCTACACACACACACACACACACACACACACACACACACACACGGATGGGGGTGACCCAGGCCTGCCTCCCCTGCTGACCCCCAATCTGTTCCCCAACCTCTCACCACCAGAGACCGGGGCACACCAGGAGAGTGAGATATATAAACACACACACACACACACACACACACACACACACACACACACACACAAGCTTATGAGCATGTGTAATTCTGTGTGTGTGTGTGTGTGTGTGTGTGTGTGTGTGGTTTTTGGCATACAACACATGTGTGCGTTCTGATGGATATTTTCTCGGACAGGACCATGTGTGTGGACAGAGTGTGTGTGTGGACGGGGAGTCTGTGTGTGTGTGTGTGTGTGTGTGTCCGTACCCTCTGCCCCCTCCCACTGGTGTTAATTGATTCTCAGTGCACTCTGCTGATTGGTGTGAGGACCCCTAGGGGTGGGGAGAGTATCCAGCTGCCCCCTCCCCATCTCAGTGACCCCCCCACACACACACCACACACCCTCAACCATTGATACTGTACACACACTGAAACACAGTCTTCAATGGGGATCTCCCACTGCAGTGAAAAGGAGGTTGGCTGACACAGTTCAGCAGATTGTGCTACAAACAGAGAGAGAGAGAGAGAGAGAGAGAGAGAGAGAGAGAGAGAGAGAGAGAGAGAGAGAGAGAGAGAGAGAGAGAGAGAGAGAGAGAGAGAGAGAGAGAGAGAGAGAGAGAGAGAGAGAGAGAGAGAGAGAGAGAGAGAGAGAGAGAGAGAGAGAGAGAGAGAGAGAGAGAGAGAGAGAGAGAGAGAGAGAGAGAGAGAGAGAGAGAGAGAGAGAGAGAGAGAGAGAGAGAGAGAGAGAGAGAGAGAGAGAGAGAGAGAGAGAGAGAGAGAGAGAGAGAGAGAGAGAGAGAGAGAGAGAGAGATAGAGAGATTGTATTGGACCATTCAGGTTCTTCATGAATAACTTACCAGAGATGTGTGTGCTCTCACCTGTGTGTGTGCCTGTGTGTGTGTGTGTGTTTGTGAAGATGAATGTGTGGTTATTAATTTCCAGCAGTGCCCTCTGGGTGAGATGTTATTATAAGTCTGATTACCACTAATCTCTTATTAATTGCCATCAGCTATTACACAATGGCCATATATCCGGCTGATTTGTGTAATGAATTTAGCAATGTGCATTTTTTAATCGCTGCAGGTGGCTCATCAGTCTGTATGCTAATGCAAAAGTTTTGTCTTTCTGTTTGTGTTTGTGTGTCTGTGTGTGTGTGTGTGTCCGTTAGGCTTGGGCGGTATACTGTATATACCATATACCGGGGTATTTGGAAATAGGCACGGGATGGTTTTTCAATACCGTCAATACCGTTGAAACTATTTTTCATATATTTTTTAATAAATGTGAATATTTGTAGCCACTTTTTAATTAAATACCTGCAGTCAACAGTGCAATGCTGTATTCCTCATTTCACCTGTCACATCATTTTTTAATTATGAAACTTACTAGTTGTCCCCAGTCATGTGGTGTTTGTTTACAAGCACACAACGACGAGAGACCAGAGCCTTGTGAGTCACTCACTGTTGTGCAGCACGAGCCAGGTGATCTAGTTACAGTATGGAATTTACAGCTAAATGTTTTGCCAGCTAAATCTTTTATAACTTTTTAAAATGTGCTAAATGCTCTGCAGTTGTGCATTTGGTCTGCTAATTTAGCAGCTAGTTAGCTATCTAGCTAGTGGTTAGCTTCTTCCAAAATCAAGCTTCGCTTGGTATCAGCAGAGAATCCCCTCCTGGATTAAGAGCTTTGCTGTCTAATATTTGTTTTGTGCAGCAAACTGTTAGCAGCATTTTTGAGTAAATTGTATAACATTATGAACTGGGATGTCTGTCCTGCAAATAGTTTAGGTCAGAGACAGTATAAAATGTTCACAATGCACTTGATAGCAATTAGTTAGCATTTTCTATGGGATTTTACATGTACTTTTTAGCATTGCTAACCTTTGGATTACAGAGGCTCAGTGGGGTTTGAAAATAGTGCCCCTTGTGTTCAGGGTCTGTATTACTGAAAATCCCGGGATGGCACAAGGTCAGTATGACAATCTGGGTACTACCCAAGCCTAGTCTCTGTGTGTGTGTGTGTGTTTATGTTTGTTTGTATGTGTGCGTGTGTGTAGCCTACGTGTGTGAGAGGAAGGGGACATTAAAGAACAAGTATAAAGACACTAAACTTGTTTTCTTTGTTTTTTAAAGTCTTGACTTTAAACATGGTTGAAATGACCAGTGTTGTTGGATAATGCAGAATCCCAATCTCTAACACAGAGAAGCCCTCTGGACAGCGATAGCTCATCGTTCCAGTGATTTAATCACATGCTGGAATGTATGAGTAGAATAGAGAGAAAGAGAAAGAGAGAGAAAGAGAGAGAGAGAGAGAGAGAGAGAACAAGAGAGAGAGAACGAGAGAGAGATGGATAAGTAGAGAGATAGAGTGTGAGAGAGAGAGAATGGGAGAGAGATAGTGAGAGAGGAAGATATAGGCTTGGCTTTGCTGTGATAAATAGCCCAGGCTCTCTCTATTGCATTAGCCCGGCTAACCGATAGATTGCAGTCCGAATGGGCAGAGACACATACAATAGGTTTCTCATATAAAGTTGCATATTAAATTCCTTCACAGGACTGCACCCTGTAAGCATGTTTCAGGGAAAAAGGAAAGAGAGACAGATAATAGATAGTGGAAAGAGAGGGGGAGAGAGAGAAAAAAAGGCTGATTTAGGAAAAAAGAGAGGAAAAAGAAAGGAAGAGAGACTGAGATGGAGAAGCACAGGGTGGGAGGGTGAGGGGAGAAAATATTCTGTCTGTAACTTTCTTTGTACATCTTGTACATACCGGTATGTGTGTTTTGTGTTCTCTCTAAACATCTATGTGTGTTCCTCGCTGTTCTGTGTTATTGCTAACAACCTCTTAATTGCTTTCTAACTCATTAAGATGCTGATGTTTTAATAGTAATTAATCCATCATTTGTCCATATGCAAATATGGACCATAGAGAGTTCTTCTCCAAACAGTATCTGTCCCTTAATCCAGTGTTAATGCAGAACCCTAGTGGAAGGAGACAATGTGAAGCTGCTTCACTGTTAATTGCCTACTAACTACATTTAATTACACGGCTATGTCTGTGGGAGTTGGCTCATCAGAAAAAAATAGCTTCTTGAAGTTGATTGGAGTTTAACTAAACAATCCATCCTTCTAAATCTTTCAAGGGAATCCATCCTAAATGTTTTGGAAGATATCTTGGTGTTTGTAAATGTTCAACAAATGATGGTGGCAAGTGTGAATTGTGCTACATAACTCCACTATCTGATCTCTGCCTATGTCCCAATCTGTCTTTTTGTCTGGTCTCCTTTCGTTCTCTCTCTCCCTCCTTCCCCCCGTGCTCTCCACCCCTCCTCTCTCCAGATCTTATTAACTCATTAACTTTTTTCATTATTTTTAATAAAAGATGAGTTATGACTCCAGCCTCTCTGGGGCGCCGTATCCTTCCTCTTTCACTGTCTTTCACTTCTACTGCTCTCCTCCCCTCTTCCCACTCTTCTCCTGGTCTCATCTGCTTCTTCCTCTAAGGCCTAGATTCAATCAGATCAAGCATTGAACCGGCGATAGCAGACACCCGTTTCGCGGATGTTTTTGGCGGTGTCAGAGGTGGAATTGCGCTGGAGTTGTCAAATCGGTGAGCAGTTGCTCTTGGGCCATCACCAGTTACCACAGCCGCAAAGTCATAAACCCCGCCTATTCCCACAATTTCTATTTTTAAAGGGGAACTGCACCCACTGATTTGGCCTTTTTTCTTTAGTGTTTCTCCTCATGGAATGCTGACGGCCATGTCAGAAGCCAAACTAGAGTTGGTACAGCCAAGAGGCACCCATCTGTTAGAACGTTGCCCTCAGCTGTTCCCCCCCCCCCCCCCCCCCCCCCCCCACTCAATCACAACAAACAATCAAAACTAACAAGTTCAATAACTACAGGCAGATGTATGGTGATGTGCTGGCGGAAGCTTTCGACGGGTCAGTATCCTACAGAGTAACATGAGAAGAATGCAGTTGCTGAATTTATGTAGGTATTCTAAACTACGTGATTCGATAGTTTTCAAATGTAGTAACAGGTCCATGTGGGATAAACAACCCTTTACATAATACCATAGAAGCAGTGTTGTGCTAATATAACTAATGTGCACCTTTCCCATTTCATTGACATTCCCAGCTAGGTAACTAGCTAGTTAGGTAGTTAGCTAGCTAGTTTTTTAACGTCAGCTATGCTAGCAATGATAGTGATAATGATTATGAAAATGTACAAAACCAGATACTACTAATCAGCAGTCTATGGTCTAGCTACCAGTATAGTCACCACCATTCCAACCACCTATTCCGTCCGCATGGCAGGGTACTAGGGTCCTTTCACAGAGCATGCAAACCAGAGTTGGCTGTGGTCAAGCCCTATAGAGATTTGCAGTCTCAAGCGGCCGTGATCCTTTGGGGGTAGATGAAACAAAGGAGCCCCAATCATGAAGCGGCCGAGGTGCGAGGTGCCGAGGTGCGATTTGCACATGGAGGTTGGCAAAAGGGGCCGAGGTGCGATTTGCACATGGAGGTTGGCAAAAGGGGCCGAGGTGCGATTTGCACATGGAGGTTGGCAAAAGGGGCCGAGGTGCGATTTGCACATGGAGGTTGGCAAAAGGGGCCGAGGTGCGATTTGCACATGGAGGTTGGCAAAAGGGGCCGAGGTGCGATTTGCACATGGAGGTTGGCAAAAGGGGCCGAGGTGCGATTTGCACATGGAGGTTGGCAAAAGGGGCCGAGGTGCGATTTGCACATGGAGGTTGGCAAAAGGGGCCGAGGTGCGATTTGCACATGGAGGTTGACAAAAGGGGCCGAGGTGCGATTTGCACATGGAGGTTGGCAAAAGGGGCCGAGGTGCGATTTGCACATGGAGGTTGGCAAAAGGGGCCGAGGTGCGATTTGCACATGGAGGTTGGCAAAAGGGGCCGAGGTGCGATTTGCACATGGAGGTTGGCAAAAGGGGCCGAGGTGCGATTTGCACATGGAGGTTGGCAAAAGGGGGCTTGAATTGTTGACATAATTGTAATCCAAACCCAACCTTAATTTACTCATTACTCCAAACTTTAGACGAGACTGACTTAATGACCAAAAATTATCCTATTTACACTTTGTAGTCAATTCTGGCATTGAAAAAATGTTTCTGACTCATATCGATGCTAACCCTAACCCACATAGGCTGTTTTTAAAGGGATTAGTTGGTTTTTAGGGTCAGACGCTTTTTTAAAATCTGATTTTAAACCTATCCCTAACCTTAACCCTTAACCCTGACTTTGTGGCTGTGGTAACTAGTGACATCCCTCCTCTGGAGATCCTTGTCACAGAAGCCACACCCGCCTCACTCTCGTTAGAAGATCAGAACAAGGAAGCGTAGGCTATATAGAAATGAATAGGGACTGAATGTTATTTACAGTATTATAAGGGTTACATGGAGAATATCGAACCTCTCTGACATGAAAATGGATGACCCTCCCGTGTACCCAAAATAATAATTAAAATACAAAGTGGAAAGCAGAGAACATGCCTATTGTTTACCCTCACTTCTTGGACAGACCAGGGCCTAATATATGCCATTTTAGAAACTGTTCTTTGTCCTGTAAGCATTTCATGGTAATGCAGGAATTTTTATAGCACACGTGGCTGCGGACCAGAAGGCTGTGGGCTTGCAGACCACCGTGAACAAGAGGAGGGGTGGAAATATCTCCTTTATAGTAAATTAAATATCTCCTTTATAGTAAATTAACAAAAAAATGGCTTTTCATTAACATTCTACAGTGGGGCAAAACCCGCTAATACTTATTTTCCACCATAATTTGCAAATAAATTCATTAAAAATCCTAGTGTGATTTTCTGGATTTTTTTTCTCATTTTGTCTGTCATAGTTGAAGTGTACCTATGATGAAAATTACAGGCCTCTCTCGTCTTTTTAAGTGGGAGAACTTGCACAATTAGTGGCTGACTAAATACTTTTTTGCCCCACTGTATGTCATTTTACGGATTAGAGGAATCTTTTTTAATACCACTGTAATGGCTTTCTTCGGGTGAAGGAGAGTCGGACCAAAATGCGGCGTGTAGATTGCGATCCATGTTTATTCAACAATGATGAAACATGAACTGTACAAAAACAATAAACGTAATGTGAAAACCAAAACAGCCTAAACTGGTGCAAACTAACACAAGACAGTTACAAGGACACTAAGGACAATCACATACAAAACACTCAAAGAATATGGCTGCCTAAATATGGTTCCCAATCAGAGACAACGATAAACACCTGCCTCTGATTGAGAACCACTTCAGACAGCCATAGACTTAACTAGAACACCCCACTAAGCTACAATCCCAATACCAACACACCACATACAAAAACCCATGCCACACCCTGGCCTGACCAAATAAATGAAGATAAACACAAAATACTTCGACCAGGGCGTGACAACCACACAAATGACTGAAATCACAGAGAGATAGGCCTATGTGCTCATCTATTCATATTTCTCCAATGTCAAATCGGCGTGTCTTGTTTGCAATGAAGCGGTCCCTGTTTGCAAATAACAAAATCTGAGACATCATTAGGAATCTGAGCATGGTCATTTCAAAAGATAGGCCTACCTTTCCACCTCAGACAGAGTAAGCCTACCAATGCAGAAAAAAACGTACACTTTAATTAACTACTGGCTACTTTTCTTCTGTGGTTTAACCCAACAAGAGAAGGTCACAAGTGTTTCCCTAAAAGCTGTCTGGGTTTAAACATCTTCTATTGTACAGAAAGTGAATAGCTTAATCTATTGACAGTGAGAGAATTAGATTACTTCCCAAGCCAAGTCATGTTTTTGTCTCCTCGGCTATAGAACATTGTAGCTCAGCCTCTGAATGCCAAAGAAATGAAACAGTGATATTCTCATATGCACTGGAGTCACAACAGCTTGTTTTTAGCATAAAGCATTGCGGACCGAAGCGCTGTTATAAATCACTTTATATTTTTCGGATCCGTTTTATTTTCTTAAAAAGCTTAAGCTAACAAGGGGTAGGTAGGTCTGTGCAGGTCTATGCAGGTCTATGGCACCTCTAATACTCCCACAATTCCAGTCTTGGTTTTCACTTACCTTCACGGAGATAGGCTATATAAAGAGTGCATGGTGGGTAGAGGAATTGACCGACAAAATCTATAGATGTAGCAGCCTATAGTCTAATTTTGTCTGTCAAACAGGTAGGCCTACCTTATGTGCTTAAATAGGAAGAAATAGGCTCCAACACAAAGCCCTCCTGTTGTTCGTAAAGTCTAAAATAAAGACGGTTGAAATGCCTTCTCAGCACCACAAATGCTTCTTCAAGTTTCAGCACCACAATGTATGTTACTCAAATCTGCCTTTTTGTGAGGTAGAGGTCGACCGATTATGATTTTTCAACGCCGATACCGATACGATTATTGGAGGACCAAAAAAAGCCGATACGATTAATCGGCCTATTTTTATTTGTTTATTTGTAACAATGACAATTACAACAATACTGAATGAACACTTTTATTTTAACATAGTATAATACATCAATCAAATCAATTTAGCCTCAAATAAATAATGAAACATGTTCAATTTGGTTTAAATAATGCAAAAACAAAAGAACAGAAGAAAGTAAAAGTACAATATGTGCCATATAAAAAAGCTTACGTTTAAGTTCCTTGCTCAGAACATTAGAACATATGAAAGCTGGTGGTTCCTTTTAACATGAGTCTTCAATATTCCCAGGTAAGAAGTTTTAGGTTGAGGTTGTTATAGGAATTATAGGACTATTTCTCTCTATACCATTTGTATTTCATATACCTTTGACTATTGGATGTTCTTATAGGCACTTTAGTATTGCCAGTGTAACAGTATAGCTTCCGTCCCTTCCCTCACCCTTACCTGGGCTCAAACCAGGAACACATCGACAACAGCCACCCTCGAAGCAGGATTACCAATGCAGAGCAAGGGGAACAACTACTCCAAGTCTCAGAGCGAGTGACGTTTGTAACGCTATTAGCGCGCACCCCGCTAACTAGCTAGCCATTTCACATCGGTTACACCAGCCTAATCTCGGGAGTTGATAGGCTTGAAGTCATAAACAGCTCAATGCTTGAAGCATTGTGAAGAGCTGCTGGCAAAACGCGCAAAAGTGCTGTTTGAATGAATGCTTACGAGCCTGCTGGTGCCTACCATCGCTCAGTCAGACTGCTCTATCAAATATCAAATCATAGACTTAATTATAACATAATAACACACAGAAATACGAGCCTTAGGTCATTAATATGGTCAAATCCGGAAGCGATCATTTCGAAAATAAAACGTTTATTCTTTCAGTGAAATACGGAACCGTTCCGTATTTTATCTAACGGGTGGCATCCATAAGTCTAAATATTCCTGTTACATTGCACAACTTTCAATGTTATGTCATAAATACGTAAAATTCTGGCAAATAAGTTCGCAACGAGCCAGGCAGCCCAAACTGTTGCATATACCCTGACTCTGTGTGCAATGAACGCAAGAGAAGTGACACAATTTCCCTAGTTTAATATTGCCTGCTAACATGAATTTCTTTTAACTAAAAATGCAGATTTAAACATATATACTTCTGTGTATTGATTTTAAGAAAGGCATTGATTCGTGCAACGATTATGCTTTTTTCGCAAATGCGCTTTTGTTAAATCATCCCCCGTTTGGCGAAGTTGGCTGTCTTTGTTAGGAAGAAATAGTCTTCACACAGTTCGCAATGAGCCAGGCGGCCCAAACTGCTGCATATACCCTGACTCTGTTGCACAGAACGCAAGAGAAGTGACACAATTTCCCTAGTTAAAATAAATTCCTGTTAGCAGGCAATATTAACTAAATATGCAGGTTTAAAAATATATACTTGTTTTAAGAAAGGCGTTGATGTTTATGGGTAGGTACACATTGGTGCAACGACAGTGCTTTTTTCAAGAATGCGCTTGTTAAATCACCCGTTTGGCGAAGTAGGCTATGATTCAATGATAAATTAACAGGCACCGCATTGATTATATGCAACGCAGGACAAGTTAGATAAACTAGTAATATCATCAACCATGTGTAGTTAACTAGTGATTAAGTTAAGATTGATAGTTTTTTATAAGATACGTTTAATGCTAGCTAGCACCTTACCTTGGCTCCTTGCTGCACTCGCATAACAGGTAGTCAGCCTGCCACGCAGTTTCCTCGTGGAGTGCAATGTAATCGGCCATGATCGGTGTCCTAAAATATCGATTACCGATTGTTATGAAAACTTGAAATCGGCCCTAATTAATCGACAATTCCGATTAATCGGTTAAACTCTATTGTGAGGTCAATAACGCTGATAAATAATCCTACATCATGGGCAAGAAACACACATCGATATATAGCTTTATCAGCAACTCCTTCTAAAAAACTGAGACATATTAACATTTCATCATTTACAAATGACATAACCCTCCCCTGGACTAGATGTAAAAAATACTATACCCTCCTCTTTAAGACTTCTGAGTGGCGCAGCGGCCCCTGGTTTGAATCCAGGCTTCAATCCATCTCTTACTCAAATCCTAATGAGGTGTACCTTACAACTCAAGTTCCGGTGTTGAAACTTGTAAACAAGGCTGCATGGGATTTCTGTTAATGCAACTCCATGAACATTGGCAATGGTCACTTTAGGTGTAATGCCGGAAGCCACTTGTGGATTTGACAGCTCTAAAGCAGTTCCACCTTTGACACACCAAAACAACGGCTATGCGGATGTTGGCTAAAGCGGATCTGATTGAATGAAGCCCTGAAACCCAAACTGACCTCCATATTGTAGTTGAGAACAGGCACTCGTATCTGCCCATTCCCCTCACTTACCTCTATATCAGTAGGCATTCTTTAGACATGATTCATGTGCTTTGTCGACTCGACGGATGGATTGTGGAAATGGAGAACACTGATTGTAGCCTGCTGTGGTTAGAAATGAGATGACAAATATCAGATTCCAAGACAATTTCTGCCTCATCAGAATGTTTGTAGACACATCTCACTCACAAGTCTCCTCCTTGGGACAGTCATTAAGGTTGATAGAGCGCCCGGTTTCTGTCCTTGAGTTTTGTAGGCCTGACATTGATTTTAGTTTTAGTTATCGTATATTTCTACAGACTGGGCGAGGGGGAGGGGGGGTAATTTTGGTTGAATTTTCAATATTACTTAGTTTATCCTAATCAATAATGGTCTATTTTATTTTGGGTAGATGTTTGCTATGTAAAATTATCCTTACTGTATAGCTGTCTCTGTAGACCTAGCTATGAGGTTAGCACTAGCCTACTAGCATTCCCGCTAATTCTTAAACAGTGTATTTCTTAAAGGTATTTCAGTGCCAGCTCAATGCTGCTTCTGTAAGCGACAGGAGGTTATTGTGTGCAGACCGGTGTGGCGGTAGGCCACGGATGGTTTCTTGGAACTGATGGCTTTTATGGTTGTCTGTAGATGGAGTACAACTCCATCGAGTTGTCGCGTCGGGGACAACTGTAGCATTTGAGCTTTTCCTAACCTTATTCCAGTTCTCCTAACCTGCTATTTTAATTTTCCTAACCTGCTGCGTTAGTTCTCATAACCTGCTGCGCAAAGTCACTTCCATCTAGCCACAATCGTATAAGCCATCAGTTGTGAGAAACCATTAGTACCAGCACACCGGCAGGTTGGGCCTAAGCGACTGGCTGTTGATGTGTGCAGACCAGCAATATGCCACATTTCTTTACAAACTAAAAACCTCTGTTAATTTGTCCTAAAAAACAAGTTATGTTCCTTTTTTTTCAAGAACTTTACTTTTATTTTTCATCCTTTTTGTACAAGGTTCTGATTAGGCTACCATGAGAGAGCTCACGAAGCAAATAAATGCTATACTATTATTAGAATCCTTGACTACTGTGGTAAATACCATTGACTGCACCACTCCACCCCCACCATTCAGTACCATCCCTGGATGTAGGGGATATACCTTCACAACCTTACAAGAACAGAGATGGCACTCTGGTTAGAAATTACAAATATTGGATTCCAAGACTTTCTGGGACATATTTTAGTCCAGTACATGTACACACACATACATGTATAACAACATCATAGAGCACACATATACAGTAGCTGCACAATCATACAATTCCCCATAAAGATGAAACACTGTCAAATAATGTTTTTTTATTTTTCTCTCAGAAGACTGATTATTTTGATATAAATTAAATAATTGCTAAGCGTCTAGTCTCCTTGTCAGGTTGTGGTATCATATTCCATTGATTGGGGGCAAAGTATCTGCTACATTGGAAGCCCTCAGGTTCATACGACTAACAGCAGTGGTTAGAGTCCACTACCAAGCTGGGAAGAGAGTTTTAGTCTTTCTGTCTCTCTGTCCATCCCGTGATATTTCTTTCCAGGTATCAGTGTTCGAGAACAAAGTGACTCGTGGCTTTCCCCAGTCACTGCTCATTGGTTGAAGGGATAGAAATAGACTCTGATAAAACATTTTTGGTTGGAAGTCCTCTGTATCCTTGTTCTGGATTGCGTGTGATATTTTGGATGAGTTCCTTCACATTCGTAGCCTGCTCTCCTTTCTGGAGATGGCCAAATAGTCCCTGTGTCCTGGAGGAGAACATAGAGTAGTGGTTCACTTTTATGAACATTTTATTGGAAAGGAAAAAGACGCAACGTTTTCTCACCGTAAAAAAAACATCTTATGTTATTTGTGTAACTATTACAAGATTGAACTTTTGGCTTTCATCCATGGCCTTCTTATGAACTCATGAATAACTTCAGGGTGTGTCTTACTTGTCAGTGATGTGATTGACCCCTGGGCTAGGTGTGTGGGTCAGGCTGGCTGGGCTCAGCGTACATGACTGGTGGGACACTGAGTCCTCCTCACAGTTAGATGCAGGGTCAGCAGGATCTGACACACAGGACACAGAATGGTATAAGGTATCAACTGTTTAATAATACAAATTATTAAACAGATAATTTTGTGCTTTTTTTTTAGCTCAGTAGTGATTTCCATTACCTGTCGTTGCCGTTGGCGACAGCGGCCCCGTTGCTGTGCTGAGGAGACGGCGTGGCCGTTCCTCTGCTGACTTCCTGTAGCATCATACCTGTCTCACTTGGCCCCGCCCTGCAGGAAGAGGTGTGTCCACACAGCAGATCCACCTCCCCTCCACATACTTTCCCCCCACCTGAGAGGGATACAAGACCAGAAGACAAGAATTGTATATTCTGTCCACGCAGTCTCACCATTGACCGAGTCTGTAATATATTAAATTGATTTTTATTTGGATTTCATGTAATGGACATAGACAAAATAGTCCAAATTGGTGAAGTGAAAAAAAATTACTTGTGCGCCCATACGTATTCACCCCCTTTGCTATGAAACCCCTAAATAAGATCTGGTGCAACCAATTACCTTCAGAAGTCACATAATTAGTTAAATAAAGTCCACTTCTGTGCAATCTAAGTGTCACGTGATCTGTCACATGATCTCAGTATATATACACCTGTTCTGAAAGGCCCCAGAGTCTGCAACACCACTAAGCAAGGGGCACCAACAAGCAAGCGGCACCATGAAGACCAAGGAGCTCTCCAAACAGGTCAGGGACAAAGTTGTGGAGAAGTACAGATCAGGATTGGGTTATATAAAAATATCTTAAACTTTGAACATCCCACGGAGCACCATTAAATCCATTATTAAAAAATGGAAAGAACATGGCACCACAACAAACCTGCCAAGAGAGGGCCGCCCACAAAAACTCATCGACCAGGCAAGGAGGGCATTAATGTGAGAGGCAAGAAAGAGACCAAAGATAACCCTAATGGAGCAGCAAAACTCCACAGCGGAGATTGGAGTCTCTGTCCATAGGACCACTTTAAGCCGTACACACCACAGAGCTGGGCTTTACGGAAGAGTGGTCAGAAAAAAGCCATTGCTTAAAGAAAAGAATAAGCTACCACATTTGGTGTTCACCAAAAGGCACGTGGGAGACTCCCCAAACATATGGAAGAAGGTACTCTGGTCAGATGAGACTAAAATTGAGCTTTATGGCCATCAAGGAAAACGCTATGTCTGGTGCAAACCCAACACGTCTCATCAGCCCGAGAACACCATCCCCACTGTGAAGATTGGTGGTGGCAGCATCTTGCTGTGGGGATGTTTTTTTCCAGCAGGACAATGACCCTAAGCATACTGCTAAAGCAACACTCAAGTGGTTTAAGGGGAAACATTTAAATGTCTTGGAATGGCCTAGTCAAAGCTGAGACCTCAATCCAATTGAAAATCTGTGGTATGACTTAAAGATTGCTGTACACCAGCGGAACCCATCCAACTGGAAGGAGCTGGAGCAGTTTTGCCTTGGGCAAGAAACTTGCAGCTGGAATTGCTGCAAAAGGTGTCTCTACAAAGTATTGACTTTGGGTGGGTGAATAGTTATGCACGCTCAAGTTTTCTGTTCTTGTTTATGTCACAATAAAAAATATTTTGCATCTTCAAAGTGGTAGGCATATTATATAAATCAAATGATACAACCCCCCCCCACCCCAAAATTAATTTTAATTTCAGGTTGTAAGGCAACAAAATAGGAAAAATGCCAAGGGGGTGAATACTTTTGCCAGCCACTGTAGCACTCTCGTCGGTAGCCATGGACTTATTTGAAAGTCTGGTCATGGCTCACATCAACACCATCATCCTGGAAACCCTAGACCCACTCCAATTCGTGTACCGCCCCAACAGATCTACAGATGACGCAATCTGAAATACACTCCACACCGCCCTATCCCAACTGGACAAAAGGAACACCTATGTGAGAATGCTGTTCATTGACTACAGCTCATCGTTCAACACCATAGTGCCCACGAAGCTCATCACTAAGCTGGGACTAAACACCCCCCTCTGCAACTGTATCCTGGACTTCCTGGCAGACCACCCCCAGGTGGTAAGGGTAGGCAACAACACATCTGCCATGCTGATCCTCAACACTGGGGTCCCTCAGGGGTGTGTAATTAGTCTCCTCCTGTACTCCCTGTTCACCCATAACTGCGTGGCCAAACAAGACTCCAACACCATCATTAAGTTTGCTTACGACACCGGAGTGGTAGGCCTGATCACTGACAACGATGAGAAAGCCTATAGGGAGGAGGTCAGAGAACTGGCAGTGTAGTGCCAGGACAACAACCTCTCCCTCAATGTGAGCAAGACAAAGGAGCTGATCGTGAACGACAGGAAAAGGCGGGCCGAACAGGCCCCCATTAACATTGACGGGGCTGTGGTGGAGCGGGTAGAGAGTTTAAAACTCCTTGGTGTCCACATCACCAACAAACTATCATGGTCCAAACACACCAAGACAGTCGTGAAGAGGGCACAACAAAACCTTTTCCCCCTCAGGAGACTGAAAAGATTTGGTATGTGTCCCCAGATCCTCAAAAAGTTCTACAGCTGCATCAAGAGCATTCTGACCGGTTGTTTCACCGCCTGGTCTAGCAACTGATCGGCATCTGACCATAAGGTGCTGAAGAGGGTAGTGCGTACTGCCCAGTACATCACTGGGGCAAGCTTCCTGCCATCCAGGACCTATATAATAGGCGATGTCAGAGGAAAGCCCATAAAATTGTCATAGACTCCAGTCTCCTAAGTCATATTACTGTTCTCTCTGCTACCACACTGCAAGCGGAATTGGAGTGCCAAGTCTAGGACCAAACAGCTTCTAACACCAAGACATAAGACTACTGAACAATTAATCAAATGGCCACCGGACTATTTACATTGACCTGAAACCCCCCCCCCCCCCCCCCCCCCCCCATTTGTTTTGTACACTGCTGCTACTCAGTGTTTATTATCTACTTCACCCCTACCTACATGTACAAAATTACCTCAACTAACTTGTACCTCTGCACACTGACTCGGTACCGGTACCCACTGTATATAGCCTTGTTATTGTTATTTTAAGGGCTTGTAAGTAAGCATTTCACGGTAAGGTCTGCACTTGTATTTGGCGCATGTGACAAATAAAGTTTGATGTGATGTGATTTGATTAGACACCAGAAAAAAAAGGCTTTTGGAGTCATGAGTTATTGTGTATGTTCCTTCCCAGTGTATGTTGTCTTTTCCCTTGTTCCTTTTACCTGTCATGAATGTGTTGGGGTATGGTGGCCGGCCCCTCCCCCTGCCGTAGCCGTAGTAACCACAGCGCAGCAGGCGGGCGTAGGCGGACCTAAAGTCTCTGTTTAGGGCAGCGTAGAGCAAAGGGTTCAGAGCTGAGTTGATGTACCCCAGCCACTGCACCACGGGGTAGGCTGCTGGGTAGTTCTGCTTCTTCAGACCCATAATGGTAAACAGGGTGAAGTAGGGCAGCCAGCACACCACGAAGACCCCGATCACTGCTGCTAGAGTCACTGTGGCTTTGTGTTCCCGTAGAGCCACCGCTGTTACTGAGGTGAGTTGACGAGGGGCTGACGAGGAGCTGTTGTTGTTGTTAAGTCTGGGGCGCGCGTGGATGATGCGCCTGGCCTGCGCCCGAGCGATGCGAAGAATACGGTGGTAGGTCCAGCACATGATCAGCAGGGGGAGGTAGAAGGTTAAGGAGGAGTCCACGACAGCGTACGATGGGTTCAGCTCAAAGTTACACTCTGTCATGTTGTCCCCCTGGCCGCGATTCTGCACGTTGCCGTCCACCGTGTTCCATCCCAGGTGGATTGGCAGGAATGACACTGCTAGCGACACCGCCCACACCAACGCCATAGCAAAGGCAACTCGCCTCGGCAACACCAGTGAGGAGTATCTAAGGGGCGCGGTCACGGCCAGGTAGCGGTCCAGGCTAATGGCCAGTAGCGTGAGGATGGAGGCGGTGCACAACATAACATCCAATGAGATGTAGATGTTGCAGATGGTCGGCCCCAGAGGCCAATCGCTGAGCTGGAGGAGGGCGGAGAAAGGCAGGACAAGCATGCCAAGCAGCAGGTCAGTGATGGCGAGGGAGACGATGAAACAGTTGGTGAGGCAGCGGAGACGTCGTGTGGCGCAGACGGCCAGACAAACCAGGACGTTACCACACACTGTCAGCAGGATGAGCAGGGACAGGAAAACACCGAGTATCACCATAGACAGCATCCTCACTGGAGTCCCAGTCCCAACCCTAACCCCTCCCTTACACCCAGTCCCAACCCTAACCCCTGCCCTACAACAACTCAGTCCGGACTAGTGGATAAATCCTTTAGAGAAGCTTCATCTGGGTGTGGCTGTATCCATACTGATGTACGTGGATGGAGATTCATCTGTGTGTTTGAGCTATTTTCCTTGGTATGTTTGTGTATATTTGATATATATATATATGTATATGTCCAATTGCATTGGTTTCTGGATGGAGAGGTCAGTGTATCACAGGTCCTCTGAGTGAAGGGGCGATGAGGAGTCCGATGGTTGGTCCAGCATGTGACGATGGGCTGTAGAACACCGCCCTCTGTTGGTGACTGGTCCACACTGCTCCATGTTATCCATATCACTCAGCTTTCTTTCGCATTCAGGTCACAACTTCATCTAAAAACACAGAGCAACAGAAAGTCAGACAGCCCCAAAAACAAAGTAACATGGCCGCTATACTGCAAGGAGATACTTTACCGAGCTACTTACAAGTGCAAGTACTTCCACTATCAGAAAATAGGAAGCAAATTTAAGCAAATGGCAGCAGACGAATATTGCTCACTTACTAAGCTATCAAGATTAGTGAGATGGAAAATGAGGGCAGCAGTTACACATGTCTAGTGGTGGAATATTCAATAAGAGAGACTGATAAGATAACCTGTGTGTGTGTGTGCGTGTGTCTGTGAATGTACGTCAGTAAGTCGCAAGGGGTGTTTGCTCTCCCTCCCTCTTCTGCTTAAATGGACATTTGGGACATGCTCCAGGTTTGGAATGTAGAAGTCTAATCACTCAAACAGTATATCATTTACCACCACATGGCTAGAGTGGTAGAGGGGTTGGGGGAGGGATAGAAATGGGGGGGGGGCAAGGTTGGTGGAGAGGGTAGAGAGGAGGGTGGAGCGAGAGAGAAAGGGGAGAGATAAGAAAATATGAAGAAATAGGAAGAAAGACAAAAAGATATGAAGAGATTGTTTGCCTTGACTCTGACCACACATGGAAAGGCACCAAATTGAAGACTCATCTCTTCAGACAGACTTATTTCTCAGATCCCCCAAACATACACGCATTCTCACCATAACATATACCTCTACCAATCACACACACACACACACACACACACACACACACACACACACACACACACACACACACACACACACACACACACACACACACACACACACACTCTGCTCTCTCTCAGATTCATCCACTCTATGTTTTACTGGAGGACTCTTGGCAAAGCTTCTTTCCAATAGTGTATGTCCATATCTGGGCAGCCCCCAATGTCTATTGCTGTCCTGACAGACCCCCACGACAGACTGCCTTCCCACAGACAAGGCACAAAGGGGTGTGTCTGTATGTCTGTTTGACTCACAGTCTGTGAGAAAGCATACAGCGCCTTCAGAAAGTATTCAGACTCCTTGGATTTTTCCACATTTTGTTACGTTACAGCCTTATTCTGAAATTGATTAAATAAAAAAAATCCTCAGCAATCTACACACAATACTTCATAATGACAAAGCGAAGGCAGTTTTCTTTAAGAATTTTTTTACCATATTTACATAAGTATTCAGACCCTTTGCTATGAGACTCAGAATTGAGCTCAGGTGCATCCTGCTTCCATTGATCATCCTTGAGATGTTTCTACAACTTGATTGGAGTCCACCTGGGGGAAATTCAATTGATTGGACTCGATTTGGAATGGCACACACGTGTCTATATAAGGTCCTACAGTTGGCAATACATGTCAGAGCAAAAACCAAGCCATGAGGTAGAATGAATTGTCATTAGAGCTCTAAGACAGGATTGTGTTGAGGCACAGATCTGGGGAAGGGTGCCCAAAATAATTCTGCAGCATTGAAGGTCCCCAAGAACGCAGTGGCCTCCATCATTCTTAAATGGAAGAAGTTTGGAACCACCAAGACTCTTCCTAGAGCTGGCCGCCCGGCCAAACTGAGCAATCTGAGGAGAAGGGCCTTGATCAGGGAGGTGACCAAGAAACTGATGGTCACTCTCACAGAGCTCTAGAGTTCCTCTGTGGAGATGGGAGAACCTTCCATGTTAAGGTGAGTGAATGAGGACCCAAACGCGAACTAACTTAAACAGAGCTTCTTTAATAACCAAACGTAGGTAGGCTCAGATAGACCGGCAGATTCCGACAGGACAGGACAAGGTTACAGCAAACAGGACGATAGTCTGGTTCAGGCATGAAACACAACAAACAAGAATCCGACAAGGACAGGAACAAAAACAGAGAGAGATATAGGGACCTAATCAGAGGGAAAAAGGGAACAGGTGGGAAACGGGGTGAATGGGTAGTTAGGAGGAGACAAGGCACAGCTGGGGAAAAGAGGGGGAGAAAAGGTAACCTAACAACGACCAGCAGAGGGAGACAGGGTGAAGGGAAAGGACAGAAACACACAACATGACAATACATGACAGTACCCCCCCACTCACCGAGCGCCTCCTGGCGCACTCGAGGAGGAAACCTGGCGGCAACGGAGGAAATCCTCGATCAGCGCACGGTCCAGCACGTCCCGAGAGGGAACCCAACTCCTCTCCTCAGGACCGTACCCCTCCCAATCAACGAGGTACTGGTGACCACGGCCCCGAGGACGCATGTCCAAAATCCTGCGGACCCTGTAGATGGGTGCGCCCTCGACAAGGATGGGGGGGGGGGGGGGGGAAGACGAGCGGGGGCGCGAAGAACGGGCTTAATACAGGAGACATGGAAGACCGGGTGGACGCGACGAAGGTATCGCGGAAGAAGAAGTCGAACTGCGACAGGATTAATGACCCGAGAAATACGGAACGGACCAATGAACCGCGGGGTCAACTTGCGAGAAGCCGTCTTAAGGGGAAGGTTCTGAGTGGAGAGCCAAACTCTCTGACCGCGACAATATCTAGGACTCTTAGTTCTACGCTTATTAGCAGCCCTCACAGTCTGCGTCCTATAACGGCAAAGTGCAGACCTGACCCTCTTCCAGGTGCGCTCGCAACGTTGGACAAAAGCCTGAGCGGAGGGGACGCTGGACTCGGCGAACTGAGATGAGAACAGCGGAGGCTGGTACCCGAGGCTACTCTGAAAAGGAGATAGCCCGGTCGCAGACGAAGGAAGCGAGTTGTGGGCGTATTCTGCCCAGGGGAGCTGTTCTGACCAAGACGCAGGGTTGCGAAAAGAAAGACTGCGTAAGATGCGACCAATAGTCTGATTGGCCCGTTCTGCTTGACCGTTAGACTGGGGGTGAAAGCCGGAAGAGAGACTGACGGAAGCCCCAATCAAACGGCAAAATTCCCTCCAAAATTGAGACGTGAATTGCGGACCTCTGTCCGAAACGACGTCTGACGGAAGGCCATGAATTCTGAAAACATTCTCGATGATGATTTGTGCCGTCTCTTTAGCAGAAGGAAGCTTAGCAAGGGGAATGAAATGAGCCGCCTTAGAGAACCTATCGACAACCGTAAGAATAACAGTCTTCCCCGCTGACGAAGGCAGTCCGGTGACAAAATCTAAGGCGATGTGAGACCACGGTCGAGAGGGAATGGGAAGCGGCCTGAGACGGCCGGCAGGAGGGGAGTTACCGGACTTAGTCTGCGCGCAGACCGAACAAGCAGCCACGAAACGACGCGTGTCATGCTCCCGGGTGGGCCACCAAAAACGCTGGCGAATGGAAGCAAGCGTACCCCGAACGCCAGGGTGGCCGGCTAACTTGGCAGAGTGAGCCCACTGAAGAACGGCCAGACGAGTAGGAACGGGAACGAAAAGAAGGTTCCTAGGACAAGCGCGCGGCGACAGAGTGTGAGTGAGCGCTTGCTTTACCTGCCTCTCAATTCCCCAGACAGTCAACCCGACAACACGCCCCTCAGGGAGAATTCCCTCGGGGTCAGTGGAGGCTACTGAAGAACTGAAGAGACGAGATAAAGCATCAGGCTTGGTGTTCTTAGAGCCCGGACGATAAGAAATCACGAACTCGAAACGAGCGAAAAACAGCGCCCAACGCGCCTGACGCGCATTAAGTCGTTTGGCAGAACGGATGTACTCAAGGTTCCTATGGTCAGTCCAAACGACAAAAGGAACGGTCGCCCCCTCCAACCACTGTCGCCATTCGCCTAGGGCTAACCGGATGGCGAGCAGTTCGCGGTTTCCCACATCATAGTTACGTTCCGACGGGGACAGGCGATGAGAAAAATACGCGCATGGGTGGACCTTGTCGTCAGAGAGGGAGCGCTGAGAAAGAATGGCTCCCACGCCCACCTCTGACGCGTCAACCTCGACAACGAACTGTCTAGAGACGTCAGGTGTAACAAGGATAGGAGCGGATGTAAAACGATTCTTGAGGAGATCAAAAGCTCCCTGGGCGGAATTGGACCACTTAAAGCACGTCTTGACAGAAGTAAGGGCTGTGAGAGGAGCTGCCACCTGACCGAAATTACGGATGAAACGACGATAGAAGTTCGCGAAGCCGAGAAAGCGCTGCAGCTCGACGCGTGACTTAGGGGCGGGCCAATCAATGACAGCTTGAACCTTAGCGGGATCCATCTTAATGCCTTCAGCGGAAATAACAGAACCGAGAAATGTGACGGAGGAGGCATGAAAAGTGCACTTCTCAGCCTTCACAAAAAGACAATTCTCTAAAAGGCGCTGGAGGACACGTCGAACGTGCTGAAGATGAATCTGGAGTGACGGTGAAAAAATCAGGATATCGTCAAGGTAAACGAAAACAAAGATGTTCAGCATGTCTCTCAGGACATCATTGACTAATGCCTGAAAGACAGCTGGAGCGTTAGCGAGGCCGAAAGGAAGAACCCGGTATTCAAAGTGCCCTAACGGAGTGTTAAACGCCGTCTTCCACTCGTCCCCCTCCCTGATGCGCACGAGATGGTAAGCGTTACGAAGGTCCAACTTAGTGAAAAACCTGGCTCCCTGCAGGATCTCGAAGGCTGAGGACATAAGAGGAAGCGGATAACGATTCTTAACTGTTATGTCATTCAGCCCTCGATAATCTATGCAGGGGCGCAGAGACCCGTCCTTCTTCTTGACAAAAAAAAAAACCCGCTCCGGCGGGAGAGGAGGAGGGGACTATTGTACCGGCGTCAAGAGCTACAGACAAATAATCCTCGAGAGCCTTACGTTCGGGAGCCGACAGAGAGTATAGTCTACCCCGGGGGGGAGTGGTTCCCGGAAGGAGATCAATACTACAATCATACGACCGGTGTGGAGGAAGAGAGGTGGCCTTGGACCGACTGAACACCGTGCGCAGATCGTGATATTCCTCCGGCACCCCTGTCAAATCACCAGGCTCCTCCTGTGAAGAAGAGACAGAGGAAACAGGAGGGATAGCAGACATTAAACATTTCACATGACAAGAGACGTTCCAGGAGAGGATAGAATTACTAGACCAATTAATGGAAGGATTATGACAAACTAGCCAGGGATGGCCCAAAACAACAGGTGTAAAAGGTGAACGAAAAATCAAAAAAGAAATGGTTTCGCTATGATTACCAGAAACAGTGAGGGTTAAAGGTAGCGTCTCACGCTGAATCCTGGGGAGAGGACTACCATCCAGGGCGAACAAGGCCGTGGACTCCCTTAACTGTCTGAGAGGAATGTCATGTTCCCGAGCCCAGGTCTCGTCCATAAAACAGCCCTCGGCCCCAGAGTCTATTAAGGCATTGCAGGAAGCTGACGAACCGGTCCAGCGTAGATGGACCGACAAGGTAGTGCAGGATCTTGAAGGAGAGACAGGAGTAGTAGCGCTCACCAGTAGCCCTCCGCTTACTGATGAGCTCTGGCTTTTACTGGACATGAAGTGACAAAATGGCCAGCAGAACCGCAATAGAGACAGAGGCGGTTGGTGATTCTCCGTTCCCTCTCCTTAGTCGAGATGCGGATACCTCCCAGCTGCATAGGCTCAGCTCCCGAGCCGGCAGAGGAAGATGGTAGTGATGCGGAGAGGGGGGCAACGGAGAACGCGAGCTCCTTTCCACGAGCTCTGTGACGAAGATCAACCCGTCGCTCAATGCGAATAGCGAGTTCAATCAAGGAATCCACGCTGGAAGGAACCTCCCGGGAGAGAATCTCATCCTTTACCTCTGCGCGGAGACCCTCCAGAAGACGAGAGAGCAAAGCCGGCTCGTTCCAGCCACTGGAGGCAGCAAGAGTGCGAAACTCAATAGAGTAGTCAGTTATGGATCGATTGCCTTGACATAGGGAAGACAGGGCCCTGGAAGCCTCCTCCCCAAAAACAGATCGATCAAAAACCCGTATCATCTCCTCCTTAAAGTCCTGATACTGGTTAGTACACTCAGCCCTTGCCTCCCAGATTGCCGTGCCCCACTCACGAGCCCGTCCAGTAAGGAGAGATATGACGTAGGCGACACGAGCAGTGCTCCTGGCGTAAGTGTTGGGCTGGAGAGAAAACACAATATCACACTGGGTGAGGAACGAGCGGCATTCAGTGGGCTCCCCAGAGTAACACGGCGGGTTATTGATTCTGGGCTCCGGAGATTCGAAAGCCCTGGAAGTGGCCGGTGGATCGAGGCGGAGATGGTGAACCTGTTCTGTGAGGTTGGAGACTTGGGTGGCCAGGGTCTCAACGGCATGTCGAGCAGCAGACAATTCCTGCTCGTGTCTGCCTAGCATCGCTCCCTGGATCTCGACGGCTGAGTGGAGAGGATCCGAAGTCGCTGGGTCCATTCTTGGTCGGATTCTTCTGTTAAGGTGAGTGAATGAGGACCCAAACGCGAACTAACTTAAACAGAGCTTCTTTAATAACCAAACGTAGGTAGGCTCAGATAGACCGGCAGATTCCGACAGGACAGGACAAGGTTACAGCAAACAGGACGATAGTCTGGTTCAGGCATGAAACACAACAAACAAGAATCCGACAAGGACAGGAACAAAAACAGAGAGAGATATAGGGACCTAATCAGAGGGAAAAAGGGAACAGGTGGGAAACGGGGTGAATGGGTAGTTAGGAGGAGACAAGGCACAGCTGGGGAAAAGAGGGGGAGAAAAGGTAACCTAACAACGACCAGCAGAGGGAGACAGGGTGAAGGGAAAGGACAGAAACACACAACATGACAATACATGACATTCCAGAAGGACAACCATCTCTGCAGCACTTCACAAATCAGGCCTTTATTGTAGAGTGGCCGGACAGAAGCCACTCCTCAGTAAAAGGCACATGACAGCCCGCTTTGAGTTTGCCAAAAGGCACCTAAAGACTATCAGACCATGAGAACAAGATTCTCTGATCTGATGAAACCAAGATTGGAGGAAACCTGGCACCATCCCTACGTGAAATCATGGTGGTGGCAGCATCATGCTGTGGGGATGTTTTTCAGCGGCAGGGACTTGGAGACTAGTCAGGATCGAGGCAAAGATGAACGGAGCAAAGTACAGAGAGATCGTTAATGAAAACCTGCTCCAGAGAGCTCAGGACCTCAGACTGGGGCGAAGTTTCACCTTCCAACAGGACAACAACCCTAAGCACACAGCCAAGACAATGCAGGAGTGGCTTTGGGACAAGTCTTTGAATGACCTTGAGTTGCCCAGCCAGAATCCGGACTTGAACACGATCAAACATCTCTGGAGAGGCCTGAAAATATCTGTGCAGCAAATCTCACCATCCAACCTGACAGAGCTTGAGAGGATCTGCAGAGAAGATTGGGAGAAACTCCCCAAATACAGCTGTGCCAAGCTTGTAGCATCATATGCAAGAAGACTTGAGGCTGTAATCGCTACCAAAGGTGCTTCAACAAAGTACGGGTAAAGGGTCTGAACACTTATGTAAAAGTGATATTTCAGTTGTTTTATTTGTAATAAATTAATAATACATAATAAAATAACATATTATTAATAATAAAAAGCAGTTTTTGCTTTGTCATTATAGGGTATTGTGTGTAGATTGATGAAAAAAACAACATTTCATGCATTTTAGAATAAGGCTGTAACCTCAGAAAATGTGGAAAAAGTCAAGTGGTCTGAATCCTTTCCGTAGTCACTGTATATCTGAGATACTGTACCTACTGCATCCCTCATCCTCCACATACAGAAAACCCTCGTTCTGCCAGTCACATTCTGTTAAAGGTCCCCAAAGAACACACGTCCCTGTCGCTCCTCTTTTCAGTTCGCTGCAGCTAGCGACTGGAACGAGCTGCAACAAACACTCAAACTGGACAGTTTTATCTTCATCTTTTTCTTCAAAGACTCAATAATGGACATTCTTACTGGCAGTTGTGGCTGCTTCACGTGATGTATTGTTGTGTCTACCTTCTTGCCTTTGTGCTGTTGTCTGTGCCCAGTCATGTTTGTACCATGATTTGTGCTGCTACCATGTTGTGCTGCTGCCATGTTGTGTTGCTACCATGTTGTTGTCATGTGGTGTTGCTACCCTGCTGTGTTGTCATGTGTTTCTGCCTTACTATGTTGTTGTCTTAGGTCTCTCGTAATGTAGTGTTATGGTGTCTCTCTTGTCGTGATGTGTGTTTAGTTCTATATTTTTATTTTTAATCCCAGCCCCCGTCCGCGCAGGAGGCCTTTTGCCATTTGGTAGGCTGTCACTGTAAATACGAATTTGTTCTTAACTGACTTGCCTAGTTAAATAAAGTGTCATTAAAATAAATTAATACAAATACATATTCAGTACATCTGTGTGTTCAAAGAACTATTGTGTTCACGTTTCTCTATGTGTATTTCTGAATTGATTTGACTTCGGTATCTTATCAGTGTGTGTTGGAATTTGAGAGAGAAAGTGTATGATATGATTGTCTAAAATATGAACACAACACCTCAATACAATGTAGAACCAGGAACAGATATAGCCCTTGGTTCACTCCCAACCTGACTGCCCTTGACCAGCACAAAACATCCTGTGGCGTTCTGCATTCGCATTGAATAGCCCCCGCGATATGCAACTTTTCAGGGAAGTTGGGAACCAATATACACAGGCAGTTAGGAAAGCAAAGGCTAGCTTTTTCAAACAGAAATTTGCATCCTGTAGCACAAACTCTAAAATGTTCTGGGACACTGTAAAGTCCATGGAGAATAAGAGCACCTCCTCCCAGCTGCCCACTGCACTGAGGCTAGGAAACACTGTCACCACCGATAAATCCACTATAATTGAGAATTTCAATAAGCATTTTTCTACGGCTGGCCATGCTTTCCACCTGGCTACCCCTAACCTGGTCAACAGCCCTGCAACCCCCACAGCAACTTGCCCAAGCCTCTTCCATTTCTCCTTCACCCAAATCCAGATAGCTGATGTTCTGAAAGAGCTGCAAAATCTGGACCCCTACTAATCAGCCGGGCTAGACAATCTGGACCCTCCCTTTCTAAAATTATCCGTTGCAATTGTTGCAACCCCTATTACTAGCCTGTTCAACCTCCATTTCGCATCGTCTGAGATCCCCAAAGATTGAAAAGCTGCCGTGGTCATCCCTCTCTTCAAAGGAGGAAACACTCTAGACACAAACTGTTACAGACCTATATCTATCCTACCCTGCCTATCTAAGGTCTTCGAAAGCCAAGTTAACAAACAGATCACTGACCATTTCGAATCCCACTGTACCTTCTCCGCTATGCAATCTGGTTTCAGAGCTGGTCATGGGTGCACCTCAGCCACGCTCAAGGTCCTAAACGATATCATAACCGCCATCGATAAGAGACAATACTGTGCAGCTGTATTCATCGACCTGGCCAAGGCTTTTGCCTCTGTCAATCAGCACATTCTTATCGGCAGACACAACAGCCTTGGTTTCTCAAATTACTTCCTCGCCTGGTTCACCAACGACTTCTATAGACAGAGTTCAGTGTGTCAAATTGGAGGGCCTGTTGTCCGGACCGCTGGCAGTCTCTATGGGGGTGCCACAGGGTTCAATTCTCGGGCCGACTCTCTTCTCTGTAAACATCAATGATGTCGCTCTTGCTGCTGGTGATTATCTGATCCACCTCTAAGCAGACGACACCATTCTGTATACTTCTGGCCCTTCTTTGGGCACTGTGCTAACTAACCTCCAGACGAGCTTCAATGCCATTACAACTCTCCTTCCGTGGCCTCCAACTGCTCTTCAATGCAAGTAAAACTAAATGCATGCTCTTCAACCGATCGCTGCCCGCACCTGCTCGCCCGCCCAGCATCACTAATCTGGACGGCTCTGACTTAGAATACGTGGACAACTACAAATACCTAGGTGTCTGGTTAGACTGGAAACTCTCCTTCCAGACTCACATTAAGCATCTCCAATCCAAAATTAAATCTAGAATTGGCTTCCTATTTCGCAACAAAGCATCCTTCACTCATGCTGACAAACATACCCTCGTAAATCTGACTATCCTACTGATCCTTGACTTTGGCGATGTCATTTACAAAATAGCCTCCAACACTCTACTCAGCAAATTGGATGCAGTCTATCACAGTGCCATCCGTTTTGTCACCAAAGCCCCATATACTACCCACCACTGCAACCTGTATGCTCTCGTTGGCTGGCCCTCGCTTCATACTCGTCGCCAAACCCACTGGCTCCAGGTCATCTATAGGTCTTTGCTAGGTAAAGCCCCGCCTTATCTCAGCTCACTGGTCAGCATAGCAGCACCCACCCATAGCAAGCGCTCCAGCAGGTATATTTCACCCCCAAAGCCAATTCCTCCTTTGGCCGCCTTTCCTTCCAGTTATCTGCTGCCAATGACTGGAACGAATTGCAAAAATCACTGAAGCTGGAGACTCATATCTCCCTCTCTAAATTTAAGCACCAGCTGTCAGAGCAGCTCACCTGTACATAGCCCATCTGTAAATAGCCCATCTAACCACCTCATCCCCATACTGTTATTTTTTTTCTTCTCCTTTGCACCCCAGTATCTCTACTTGCACGTTCATCTTCTGCACATCGATCACTCCAGTGTTTAATTGCTAAATTGTAATTATTTCGCCACTATGGCCTATTTATTGCCTTACCTCACTTATCTTACCTCCTTTGAACACACTGTGTATAGACCTTTCTATTGTGTTATTGACTGTATGTTTGTTTATTCCCAGTGTAACTCTGTGTTGTTGTTTGTGTCGCACTGCTTTGCTTTATCTTGGCCAGGTCGCAGTTGTAAATGAGAACTTGTTCTCAACTGGCCTACCTGGTTAAATAAAGGTTAAATACATTTTTAAAAAGAACGTGATACGGCCAGTCGGACACGCAATGGTTGCGCTCAAGTAAGTTGACCCACAATGGCTGACGTCATTGACACATATTGTTAGTCAGAGCTATAGTAGTAAGACACAAAATGGCTACTCTCTGTGATACACATTGGATCAGTCACACCTGCGGTAGTGTACATCCTGTCTGTGGCGGATTGCAACTTTGAGGAGAATGTCAGACTTGTATATACAATTGAAGTCGGAAGTTTACATACACCTTAGCCAAATACATTTAAACTCAGTTTTTCACAATTCCTGACATTCAATCCTAGTAAAAATTCCCTGTCGTAGGTCAGTTAGGATCACCACTTTATATTAAGAATGTGAAATGTCAGAATAATAGTAGAGAGAATGATTTATTTCAGCTTTTATTTTCTTCATCACATTCCCAGTAGGTCAGAAGTTTACATGCAATCAATTCGTATTTGGTAGCATTGCCTTTAAATTGTTTAACTTGGGTCAAATGTTTCAGGGAGGCTTTTACAAGCTGATGTCTTGAGATGTTACTTCAATATATCCACATAATTTTACTCCCTCATGATACCATCTATTTTTATGAAGTGCACCAGTCCCTCCTGCAGCAAAGCACCCCCACAACATGATGCTGCCACCCCCATGCTTCACGGTTGGGATGGTGTTCTTCGGCTTGCTAGCCTCCCCCTTTTTCTTCCAAACATAACTATCGTCATTATAGCCAAACAGTTCTATTTTTGTTTTATCAGACCAGAGGACATTTCTCCAAAAAGTACGATCTTGGTCCCCATGTGCAGTTGCAAACTGTTGTCTGGCTTTTTTATGGCGGTTTTGGAGCAGTGGCTTCTTCCTTGTTGAGCTGCCTTTCAGGTTATGTCGATATATAGGACTAATTTAACTGTGGATATAGATACTTTTGTACCGGTTTCCTTCAGCATCTTCACAAGGTCCTTTGCTGTTGTTCTGGGATTGATTTGCACTTTTCGCACCAAAGTACATTCATCTAGGAGACAGAACGCGTCTCCTTCCTGAGCGGTATGACGGCTGTGTGGTCCCATGGTGTTTATACTTGTGTATTATTGTTTGTACAGATGAATGTGGTACCTTCAGGCATTTGCAAATTGCTCCCAAGGATGAACCAGTTGTGAGTTGTGGAGGTCTACAATTTTTTTTCTGAGGTATTGGCTGATTTCTTTTGATTTTCCCATGATGTCAAGCAAAGAGGCACTGAGTTTGAAGGTAGACCTTGAAATACATCCACAGTTACACCTCCAATTGACCCAAATGATGTCAATTAGCCTATCAGAAGCTTCTAAGGCCATGACATCACTTTCTGGAATTTTCCAAGCTGTTTAAAGGCACAGTCAACTTAGTGTATGTAAACTTCTGAGCCACTGGAATTGTGATACTGTGGATTATAAGTGAAATAATCTGTCTGTAAACAATTGTTGGAAAAATTACTTGTGTCATGCACAAAGTAGATGTCCTAACCGACTTGCCAAATCTATAGTTTGTTAACAAGAAATTTGTGGAGTTGTTGAAAAACTAGTTTTAATGACTCCAATAAATGTAAACTTCCGACTTCAACTGCATGTTCGAATACCAATTGTTGTTGTGTCATACAGAGATGAGTTGACGTGTTATTGTTAGATAGCCTTGGTCATTGTCCCAAATTACACCCTATTCCCTACACAGTGCACTACTTTTGACCAGAGCCCTTTAGGAACCCTATGGGCCCTAGTCAAAAGTGGTGTACTATATATGGAATAGGGTGCCATTTGGGACTTAGACAGTATAATGAGACAGTATAATTAGTGTTTAGTATTTTTTGGGGGGGGGGGGGGGTCTTTGTATACATTGTGACAGGACAAGGATTTATGCTAAGTGGAAGTGACCTCACATGACCTTTTAGATGATCTACATTCCAATTCTCTTGACCTGAGTCTATTTGTGTTATTTCAGGACCATTGAAAGGTGAAAGGACTGGATGGGTTTGAATCAGTAGTTTTAAGGGAAGCAAAGGAACAATTTATCTACCTAACCATCCTGCTAAAGGAAGCCATTCTTGCATAGAAAGTTGGAATCCAGCCAAAGAGTTTCAGCTGTGTTTTTTTCTCTAGAGCTGGGCCTGGAATGACTAATGAGACTTTTTCATTTTTTGACCTTTATTTATCTAGGCAATTCAGTTAAGAACAAGTTTTTATTTACAATGGTATTCTAGGAACAGCAGGTTAACTGCCTTGTTCAGGGGCAGAACAACAGATTTTTACCTAGTCAGCTCGGGGATTTGATCTAGCAACCTTTCGGTTACTGGCCCAATGCTCTAACCACTAGGTGACCTGCCACCCCAAAGTGCCAAGAGAGTATGATTGGTGAGATGCTTTCAATACCAATTGAACAATTTTGTTAATGTGATCAAACACCTGTGTCTTAACCAGAGATTTGCCTGAGAACCGAGCTGTCAGGTAAGCTGTTTGGAGTGTTTATCCAACTGGATTTAAAAATAAAAAAATGATAACCAGATGTAGTTGTTCCTGTTTCTATTTCAGCCAAATCCCCTCTATTTCTACTGGAATAAAGACACAAACAGATCCGTCGGGTTTCACTCCATAGACAGATCATCCACTCACACTCCCTCATTCTCAGGTCCAGAGAATTGGTGACCTCTGTGCTTGCCATTGTGTTCCCAGTTACGTGCAGGTTACGTGCACACTGTGTAACAACAGCGCATGTGACTGGCTGAGTGAGTTGAAAAGTAATTTTTGGTAGCTTATTAATAAGCTTCAGAACAGATCACCTATTAAATGGGTTTTTGAACTTGGTCAAAAACAGGTCTTAGAAATAAAGTAAAACCTCCTGAGGAGGTTATGTGGTAGAATTTGACCGTTTAATAGGTTAGTATTTTTGTTACCGCCATTAAGTATAGATCTGATGTCACCTGGTACAAATGTACTCACTTGTCACTGACATTGGAATAAGAGAACGTGTAAAACTCACCGCAGTCTCAGTGCTACTCCAACTCCTGTACTGTGTCATCTCTCTCTTCTTTCCTCCTCTCTGCTCTAACGTTACTCGACTCCGTCAGACTGTATGGGAACCAAAGACTCGTTCGTGATGCGGGTGCGCGCATGTGTGTATGACTCATTTTCTCTTGCCCCCCCCCCCCCCTTGTTCTCTTTCTCTCTACCGTGGTTAAATGTACTTTGGCATTAACTTTAATAGTCTTACACTCGCATAATAAATACAATTTATAACTTGGTTTCACACCTGTTCACAATGCATGGTAAACAAGCTGTCCTTCAATTAGGGAAACCTTTCAAAACAAGATGCCAGTTAGCATACAGATCTGAATTAGCCACGGACTTTTGTACAAGTCGCCCCCCCATGCTTAGCAAGTTAATTCAATGCTAGCTCTCATGCTATCCTTCTACGTCTCTTTTCTGTCTTCCTCATATACACCATTACACTACTTTTCACAAGAGCTCATCATAGAGTGTCCTTATTTGAGATTTGCCCCGGGACTTTAGAGAGGACTGGAATGTTCTTTAATTAGTCATTTTAAGGAGTCTCAGACAGCTGTTGTGTGTTTTTTACTGGTATTAGAATGGTATTTTTAGCCGAGAACACGCAGATTTCAGATTTGGCAGAGTTGTTCTCTCTGGAATCACTTTTTGCTGATATGGTGTTAAATCTTTTCATGTGGGTCTCTTTTTCTCTGTCTTGCATTCCCTATCAATCGTTTATTGACCTTTTCCCCTCCTCTCGTTTGCTCTATCTGTCTGTGGCTGTTGCTCTCTCTCCCCAACAACTTATTTTCTATCCAAGTGTCTATGCCTCATTTCTCCTGCTTACATATGGGTTCACCTACAAACACACATCTCTGTCCCTTCATCTCTGTCCCTGACGACCTCTCTCCAGCCCCACCAGACCCCACACACCTGTCAGCTCCACCCTGTTTTCTCCTTGTGAGTCGCAAGGTGTCTACCTCCCTACTGTTATCAGGTCAAGGTGATAACGTATCACAGTGCGCACACACACACACACACACACACACACACACACACAGTTTTGTACAGCTAACCTTGTGTGGACACACAATTCAGTCCCTTTCAAAATCCTATTTTTCCTAATCCCTCAACTTTTACCTAACCTTAACCCATACTCTTACCCTAACCTTAACCCTAACCCAAACCTTAATCTAAAACCTAACCTTAACCCTAAACCTAGCCCTAGCTCCTAACCCTAACCCTAAACCTAACCCCATCTCCTAATCCTAACCCTAAAACTAACCCGAGCTCCTAGCCCTAACACGTAACACAATTCTAACCCTAACACGAATTCTAACATTAACCCTAAACCCCCTAGAAATAGCATTTGACCTTCTGGGAACTAACAAAATGTCCCTAGTTGGTCAAATATTAGTTGGTTTTCTATTCTTGTGGAATAGTTAAACATGTCCACACGCGTGCACACGCACGCACACACACACACACACACACACACACACACACACACGTAATCTCCTTGGTTGCATTCCACATAAACTTTTTTAGCAAAGACATTTCAGCCTCCAACTTCTCTTTGTCAAAGAACATTTGAAGATTTTTCGTTAGTCAACACAGCCACTTCCTTTGCCCCAGATAAACCACATGATAAATCAGCTGCTCACTCAGCTACTGTAAATAGTGGAAACTTTTTTGAAGTGTTTTTATTTATTTATTTTATTCCACCTTTAAATCCAAATCAAATCAAATGTTATTTGTCACATACACATGGTTAGCAGATGTTAATGCGAGTGTAGCGAAATGCTTGTGCTTCTAGTTCCGACAATGCAGAAATAACCAACAAGTAATCTAGCTAACAATTCCAAAACTACTACCTTATATCAATCCCAGAACAACATCAAAGGACCTTATGAAGATGCTGGAGGAAACAGGTACAAAAGTATCAGTTAAACAAGTCCGATATCGACATAACCTGAAATACCGCTCAGCAAGGAAGAAGACACTGCTTCAAAACCATCATAAAAAAAGCCAAAGCCAGGTTTGCAACTGCACATGGGGACAAAGATCGTACTTTATGGAGAAATGTCCTCTGGTCTGATGAAACAAAAATAGAACTGTTTGGCCATAATGACCACCGTTATGTTTGGAGGAAAAAGGAGGAGGCTTGCAACCCGAAGAACACCATTCCAACCGTGAAGCATGGGGGTGGCAGCATCATGTTTTGGGGGTGCTTTGCTGCAGGAGGGACTGGTGCACTTCACAAAATAGATGGCATCATGAGTTAGGAAAATTATGTGGATATATTGAAGAAACATCTCAAGACATCAACTAAAGCTTGGTCGCAAATGGGTCTTCCAAATGGACAATGAGCAAAATGGCTTAAGGACAACAAAGTCAAGGTATTGGAGTGGCCATCACAAAGCCCTGACCTCAATCCTATAGAACGTTTGTGGGCAGAACTGAAAAAGCGTGTGCGAGCATGGATGCCTACACACCTGACTCAGTTACACCAGCTCTGTCAGGAGGAATGGGCCAACATTCACCCAACTTATTGTGGGAAGCTTGTGGAAGGCTACCCGAAATGTTTGCCCCAAGTTAAACTGTTTAAAGGCAATGCTACCAAATACTAATTGAGTGTATGTAAACTTCTGACTGACTGGGAATGTGATGAAAGAAATAAAAGCTGAAATAAATCATTCTTTCAACTATTATTCTGACATTTCACATTCTTAAAATAAAGTGGTGATCCTAACTGTGTCACGTTCTGACCTTAGTTCCTTTGTGATGTCTTTGTTTTAGTATGGTCAGGGCGTGAGTTGGGTGGTCAGTCTATGTTCTTTTTTCTATGATTTGGTATTTCTGTGTTTGTCCTGGTATGGTTCTCAATCAGAGGCAGCTGTCAATTGTTGTCCCTGATTGAGAACCATACTTAGGCAGCCTGTTTTCACCCTTGAGTTGTGGGTTATTTTTCTGTTTAGTGTGGGTTGCACTTGACGGAGCTGTTTCGGTTGTGCTGTTTGTTTCTTAGTTTGATAGTGTTCCGTTTAAATAAATAACATGAACAGGTACCACACTGCGCTTTGGTCCTCACCTTCTTCCACCGACGACCGTTACAAACTGACCTAAGACAGGGAGTGTTCACTAGGTTTAAATGTCAGGAATTGTGAAAAACTGAGTTTAAATGTATTTGGCTAAGGTGTATGTAAACTTCTGACTTCAACTGTATATACATTGTGACACACTATTCCCAGTCTGAGTTCTAACACGATTGCAAAAATATACATACGGTATGCAACACACACTGAACAAAAAGGTTTGAATGCACAGATCGTTTTTGTGGGGCTGTTACGGATACAGTTATCCTGTGTGTGTGTGTATCCTGTGTGTGTTTCTTTTCTCTCCTTCTCCCCTCACAGGTGAAAATCATTACTCCCCAATCAGTCAACAATCAACCCATCAATCAGAAGACACACCTCCTCCTGTTTCCTACCCAATCACAGTTCCTTTCCCTTGGTTTAAAAACCCCATCAGTTGTTTGCTCTAGAGCTCAATCTCTTTGTAAATGCCATGTATGTAGATCTCTGTGTTTCACTCGCTTTTTGTTTGTGCACCTCCATAGCACTTTGTCATCCCCTGTGAGTATTGTTATGGTGTTTGTTTGTTGCTGGTGGGAAAAGGGGGAAACCAAGACAAGTCGCCCATGGGCATACACTACCCCGTAGGTGAACTTTGTTAAATACACTAGTTAGAACTGGGCGGACCACCCACTGTATTTTTGGTTAGTTAGTTAGCTGTTGTTAAAGTAGGCTAGTCTAGCTTGGGTGTTTTTGTATACTTATTGTTTCTTTCCTTGGGTCCAGCTCAGCTCATTTTCCTGCTCCCCCCATTACCGTGTGGTTATAAATAAACCCTGAGTTTGACGGTATTATTTCAGTTGTCGTGGTTATTTCAATTATAATTTGAATGAGTTATGTTACGGGTCTCATTACCATCCCCCCCTAGACTGTCGGGCCAAAAGGGATTTGAAAACAGGGGCGTTTGAGTTGTGTATTTAGGGTTGCAGGGGACATTGATTTGTTTAATTGAGTGGGAAGGACTAATTATGAATCCATTATAATTTATAAATTAATGTGCGTTAGTGTGTTTGTGTGTAGTACTGGGGCTGTTTTCCAGCAGCTCTGCAAACATGCACCCAGACATTTCGAATGCTCAGGCAGAACAGCACAATCGTTCCAATTCACGCACCTATCAATATAACGTGTTGTCATCGCGACTTCCTCACTAAACACAAATACTGCGTTTGTAAAGGATTTGGAGTGTGTTGGAGAGTGCCCCCTGTCTGTAAAAATAAATGACAAAAATTACATTGTGCCGTCTGGTTTGCTAAATATAAGGAATTTGATGTGTAGCATTTACTTTTACTTTGTACTTTTCCTCAAGTATGACAATTGAATACTTTTTTCCATCACTTTACTTAAGTACATTTAAAACCAGAAACTTTTAGAATTTTACAGAATTCATATTTTACTGGGTGTCTTTCACTTTTGTCATTTTCTATGAAGGTATCTTTACTTTTACTCAAGAATGACAATTGAGTACTCCCCCCCCCCCCCCCCCCCACCGCTGGTCTTCTGATATAGCATCTCTCCATTCTGTTCCCACAGGATCATGTAAGTAATGGACCATGGATGCTTGCTGTGGCGAACCGAGCATGCTGTGGACTGTGCATGAGAGAGGTCTCTTGAATGAAATCGGGTGTGTTATACAGAAATCAATTTGACCACATTTGGATAGTTTTATATCATAGACAATCAATTATTATGTTATCAACTCAAATTTTGAAAAATAAAAGTTCATTTGTGTGGGTTTGTTCAGTTCTCATGTTTCTAAAAAGCAAACACTTGCTTGTAGTGTGCAACTACTGTGTGTATAGTTATGACCTCTTGTAAAATGTAACGTATACTACCCTCTTGTGGATAAGTGAGGCAACTACACGCTACACATCAATTTTACAGTCCCATCACTCATAATGAGAGATTGGTGTTGCAGTAGTAAGCTACACCTAGCCTCCTATTGCCTATTGACTCCGTGCAGCGGAACAGAATTGTTAGCTCCCAGATGGTTTACCAAGATTAGGCTACATCCACAGTGGGAGTGGACTGGCACAAGCTGTTCTAGATGCAGGGCTGGCTACATCACTCTGTCTGGTCACTCCATCACACACACAAAGGAGCAGAAAGAGGAGAGAGAAGAGAAGCTTGTGTTTTTTAGGAGCACTGCCCAAGCAGGAGCTGAAACATGTTGCCAAGTATCTGTTGTGTTTTATATCGAACATAGTTGGCATATGGAAAAAAATGTATTTCAGATAGGCTGCCAACAAGTTAGTAAGATCATTTGCCACTTTAGACTAAACTATTGCCTTACATAGTACACTCACGCTGCCCATTGAACACTCATTGAGAACAGGTTCATCGTTCGGACTACACAAGGGGCTATTTAGAACCTAAAAGTTCCCCAGAGGAGAACCCTTTGAAGAACCCTTTTTGGTTCCAGATAGAACCCTCTACACAACGGGCAAAAATAGTTCTACCTGGAAACAACAAAGGTTCTACCTGGAACTAAAAAGGGTTCTCCTGTAGGGACAGTCGAATAACCTTTTGGAACCCTTTTTTCTAAGAGTGAGGTCACATAGAGAGCTACAGCTAGTGAACAGGCCTCTACATTAACAACTACTGAGACGGTTATCCCATGACAGCTGAGAAGAGAAAGTGAAGAGGAAGGAAGGAGAGGGGGAGGAGTTATCTGCTTTCATACACAGACAAAAAAAACGCAGAAGTGAGAGGTAGAGCGGAGAACGTATCTCAGACACCCAGAGAAAGAGTGTAAGGGAGAGAGGTGGCGAGAGAGAAAAGAAAGGCAGTCATGGCTCCTTGGATGACGACCACAACGGAGCGATATGGCGTAGGTGAGTAACCCACACGCACCTGTGCAGTCTTAAGTGTGTATGTGTGTATGTGCTTGTGTGTGTTTGCTTGCTAGCTTGCAGAGGGTGATCTCCGATCGCCCTCACTTCCTCCTTGACAGGAAGTGGGCAGACCTCAGGTAACTGACTCTAACATTCTGACTGTCTGCACAGACATGATAGAGGGAGATGAGGTCGAGATCACTGATAGACCTCCATGTTCAGAGAAACAAAATGGGTGCTTAGAGTGCTTCAGTGGCTGCATCAGACAGTGACTTTGTGACATGACTGTCAGGAATCACTTGACACACATGATAGCATGCCCTGGCATGTTTCCTAATCAGAAAGACTGATTCTATCACTGTCACTTTTCATAAACATAAACATATTGATCTTCAGAGCAGGGTTTGTATTTGCTGCAGTAGTTCTACAATGCATTAGAACAGTGATGGGCCCCACAGGCTTTTGTTTAACTCTCAGGAACTGAGAGTTAGAATAGTAGACAACTGCTGATGCACAACCAAATGTTTTTCATTTCACCTTGCGTATTCTACTATTCTAACTCTCAACAGTAAATTGAGCTCCCGAATGAGTTTAAAATTTAAAAAAAAAAATGTGTTAGTTCGTCTAAACGTGTAGAAATCATGGTCGAATTACAGACTGAAGCAACCCATTGATTTTGTTAGTCGAACATTTCTCTCCACCCCATGGCAAAATGAGTAGAATTGCATGAAGTGAGTTATAAAATCAAAAATCTTCTCTCCGCCTAGGGCTGTCATGGTAACCTTACCGTCAGTCATGAGTCATGACCCGCAGTCCAATTCCCGGTGACCATTGTTCAAGGTAATCCCATCCCAAACTGCGTAAATTAATGGAGCTGATGGGTAGCCTACCAAATTTACTAAAGGCCCTCGCTAATGGCCTGGTACTCAGCACTCTATTGTCCCTCTAATCACTCTCTAAACACTTCCTGATTGAATTTGAACAATCTGAATGATGAGTACAAATTGTGATGGGAGTAACAGGTCCTGTTCCGAAATGGACACGCGAAAGCGCCGGACCCAATATGTATAAATAAACAGTTTTAACTCGTTCCGAAAGTACCTAAAGGACAACCAGACCCGTCACCTTATTGACCCGGTCTGATCCGAGTGAGGGAAGCAGCAGAAAAGCCAATTGTTTTTCTACTTTGGAGCTATGGAGAAAAGAGAGGGAGAGAGAGAGGCACAGAGCGACAAGCTGTAGGCTATGGGGAGGTGGAGTCTGTGCAGTGTGTGTGTGTGAATGTATGTGTAAGACAGAGCACTGGAGCAGGCACAGTGGGAGAGACTGCAACCGCTGTTAACTCATGCCAGACTAACTTCTTGCTAGTTATTTATTACTCCATCCGATTACATAGTACCTGTCTTGACTGCGTCACACTGAGAGAAACTAGCTAACTGCATTGCTGCGCTTCTCACCATCCTAGAGTTAACCTACACGTGACAACAACTCCATTCAGATTATAGCCTAATTAGCAGCTTTTGGTCCTTGCGGCCTTTCTTTCACATTTCACTTTCAATTCTGTCATCTTCCATTGATTAGATATACCATAACTTGCTTGGTATACAAGATCACTCTTAGAAAATAGGATTCCAAAAGGGTTCTTCGGCAGTCCCCATAGGAGAACCCTTTCTGGTTCCAGGTAGAACTCTTTTTGGTTCCATGTAGAATCCTCTCTGTCAAGGGTTCTACATGAAACTCAAAAGGGTTCTACCTGGAACCAAAAGGGGTTCTTCAAGAGGGTTATCCTATTGGGATAGCTGGAAAACCCTTTTAAGTTCGAGATAGCACCTGTTTTTCTAAGAGTGCAGAGCAGAAATGCAATGGTCTCTCTCTCCGCTGGAAGCACAAGGGTCAGAGTGCATGCCTTTCTCGCCACGTTTTCCAAACCATCAGTATAACGTCACACTATGCAGTTCATATGTTTACATTTGTCCTAAGACATTCCCAGGTTTATAGTTCTACCACAACCAAATAAATAATTCATGTTATTGTGATGGTGTAGGCTATATTAAATTGATTTATTCAACTCCCCCCTCCCCCCAAAGGCTTGCACCAGCAAGCGTGTATGCGTGGAAAGCCTGGAGATGCTAAACATGTTTAGGTTCATTAACAGTCAATTACCGTGAGACCGGCAGCATTTGCATGACAATTACCAGCTGGCAAAATGTCATGACCGCCACAGCCCTATAGTCTCCGTCCCAATGGCAAAATGTGTAGAATTGCAGCAAACTTGCTTTAAGACTGCAACATTTTCTCTACATCTCAGGGCAAGATGTGTAGAATTGCAGGAAATGAATTCTAAAATTGATAAATCTTCTTTTGTGTTCGATTGAAAACACAGGAAGTGTAGAAGGGAGGAAGTAACATGAGGTTTCTGGCTGTCACAAATAGAGCAGCGGTACAGTGGGCGTGAGTAGGTTTCCATTTCTAGCATCATGTGTACACAGACCTGTAAAACACCAGAACAATGGAAGACAGTGTACAACCATATTATTACTGATGGACAATAACGTTTTTTTTTTGGGGGGGGGGGGGGGGTATAACTATTGCTATTGGACATGTTAAAGAAGGCACACAATTCTTGACATAGTCATACAAACATATATCCTCTTTTCTTTTTGTAATCTGAACAAGCACATATACACTGAGTATATACACTGTCTTCATACACACAGGGAACTGTTGAGCGTGAAAACCGCAGCGTTGCAGGTCTTGGCATTTACTACCAGGCCCCGCTCAAAGGCACTGAAGTCTTTTCTCTTGCCCATTCACTCTCTGAATGGCACACATACACAATCCATGTCTCAGTTGTCTCAAGGCTTCAAAATCCTTCTTTAACCTGTAATCCCCTTCATCTACACAGAATGAAGTGGATTTAACAAGTGACATCAATAAGGGATCATAGCTTTCACCTGGATTCGCCTGGTCAGTCTATGTCAGGGAAAGAGCAGGCGTTCTTAATGTTTTGTACAGTCAGCGTATACGCTTGTTCCCCAGCAAGCAAAACAAAAATCGAACATACCCTCCCCCGAACAAGGAACGTTGATTGTTTTTGTTGGGTTTAAAGTGTGGTAAACAAAAGCTAATGGTTCGTTTCGGTTCGGTTTCTGCTCTCTTACTGGTGTGACATTCATTGGCCATCTCTCTGTGTCTCCCCTAGTAACATGGAATTTCATTGGCCTTGGGGTGAAGCAGCTGTCTCTGGAGGTTGGGGACACAGTCCACATCCAGGAGACCTGCGATGGTGAGGGAGCTGACTGGGAATGTTGTGGTTTGACTGGGAATAATGTGTGTGTCTGGATGTCATTATTTTAGCTGATTACTACTAAGACAGTTTTACAGTGTGTGTAGGTGTGTGTGCTGTGACTGGATGTGATATGTGTATGTCCTGTGACTGTGCCCTTTGTTCCCTGGTTGCAGGCTGGTATAAAGGCTACCTAGTCAGGAACAAGGATCGACAGGTAAGACAACACCTGGACAGGTTAAGACAGGGTAGATGCGTTGGGTGAAAGTGCATACTATTTTGGCGAGGAAGTGAGCAAATAGGATTTCTGTGTACTCTCTCCCTCACTCTTTATGTCTGTCCTTTCTCCCCGCTCTCTACCTCTCTCCCCCCATACCTTCACAGGGAGCATTCCCGGCCAGCATAGTGCAGCTGAGGAAGGTCATCATTGAAAAGCAAGGGTGAGTGGTGTGTGTGTGTGTGTGTATGTGTGCGTCTGTGTGCGTGTGTGTGTGTGTGTCAGTAATATATGGTTTTAATTCCACAGGGACCAGGAGGTGGTGTTGTCAGCAGAGATGCCCCTAGTGAAGGAGGTGACCACCACTCTGAGGGAGTGGGGAAGCATCTGGAAACAACTCTATGTGGTAAACACCTCAACACTCTTTGTGTGTGTGTGTGTGTGTGTGTGTGTGTGTGTGTGTGTGTGTGTGTGTGTACGTGCACATGTACATGTACAGATCTTAAATTAAGGATCTTAATTTGAGCCAGGTTGCTCCATCAGGAAAATAATCAGCAACAGGAAATTGAAATTATTCTGACATTAGTTTGACATAGTCTGACATTTCGAAGTGGAAATTACAAACTTTACAAGCTGTTTTAAACCTTGAATATACTACAAGTTTGCATTTCCTGTTGTGCAGGAAAATATGCAGTATCAAAAGAGTGATCAAATTAAGATCCCACATCTGTACGTGTGTGTGTGTGTGTGTCTGTGTGCATGGTGTGTGTGTGTAACCATTTGTCTTTCTGTGTAGACCAATAAGAAGAAGCGTGTGGTGCAGGTCCAACGGCTGATGTGGGATCTGATGGAATGGCGTTCCCAGCTCCTGTCTGGCACGCTGCCTAGCGACGAGTTCAAGGAGCTCAAACAGAAAGTCACCTCCAAAATTGACTATGGCAACAAGTATGGCCCATAGACTCTAACAGAACTACACTCTTAGAATGAGTGGTGACTCGAGAAACCCTGGAGTTCCTCAAGGAACCATTACTATTCAATGGATAATATTTTCACCTTTGGTTACTTAAGGGGGTTCTTGGAAGAACATGTAATGGTTCATTGTAGCAATGGGTTCCTCTGGAGTGGAGGCATGGCTTAGCAGGGGCATGGCTTTAAGATATATATTTTTTTGGCCACCCGTTAGAGTAAATGTCATTCCTGTTCATCTGTTCTGTTGTATTGTCATCACATGTTAAGGTTGAACACTGACAGTTTTGTAGCTTCAGGGCGGTTACATGCACACAGTAATGCAATTATTGTTGACAGTCCGATTAAAATAATATTTTGATTAAATAATTGACATGCTAATAATTCTGTTTACATGGACACATCTGAAATCAGGCTACCTGATTGGCACTCTGATAAATGCAGAAAAATTGCCAATCAAAATAAACGCTCTACCACAGGGAACATATTATTTTTGCAGAGCGTATTTGATTCTGAGTTCGGACATATGAAGTTTGTATTTGAAAACGACTTCTAAGAAGCGTACATTCAGTTGTTCCCGGACACACTTCCCTCACACTAAAGAGGGAGGCTCGCTCGGCTGGTGCTAGCACATGATCAAATACACAGCTGGAACGCCGCTTACGATGTCTACATGTTAATCACTTGAAAGATAGCTCCGAAAAACCAGTGGTTTTAATCGGCATATGATTACTTCGGTTATGACCTTCATGCCGATTAAGATAAGCAGAGTATGGCGTTTACATGACTGTTACCCTCATTGACTGTGTTTACGTGCACACTAATCATTCGATACTAAACAGATTATAGCAGTAGGCAGATTATGCAATAGAGGTGTATGAGCTCCTCAAGAGCCTGTGCAAATCCCAAAGTTGAAATAGTTACCACTTTATGACTGTATGTAATCAGCATCGTTAATATTATTGATATTATATGTAATATGCATAAGTATTCAAGGAACATTTTCATTTCCAGTGTACAAACTTGAAGATGAATGACATTTTACAGCCGACCAAAAATAAATATCTGAAAAGCCATACTTCCAATTAACCATGCCTCCAATCTGATAGGCTGTCACCTCTACAATATATTATTAAAAAGGTTCATAACTGAACCCCTTCCATCACAGAAAGGTTTTTCTGAGGGGTTCCTCAAGGAATCTTTCTCAACTGGAAAAGTTCCGCCTGTGTGGCAACCCAAAAGGTTATTCCAGGCACCTTTACTTCTAGGAGTGCACATTATCACTAAAATAGATTATTCTCATTTGGGAAAGTTTCCATCTCTGCATCTGTCTGAGTGATAAACATTTCGCTTTCTCCATCTGCTCCTTCTCCTCCTCCTACCTCCATCCTCCACCTCCTCCTTCTTCTTCCTCCTCCCTGTCCCCTCCAGGATCTTGGAGTTGGACCTGGTGGTGCGGGATGTGAATGGGAACATGCTGGACCCAGAGAACGCCAGCGTGATCAGCCTGTTCAGAGCCCACCAAGACGCCACCACCAAGATCAACGAACGCATCAAAGAGGAACAGGTCAGGTTTGAACAAACCTATCACAATGATCAATCTCAGCGCTGTAGGTTCACGGGGCTGTTATTCAGATATTTGCAATTTTCACAACTGGAATTATGGGCGCAGTAGCTGGTGGTGTGTTTTGATGAATAAACAAATTGTTGTTGAGTTGAGGCTTGGGCCCTCACTGGGCAATCAGAACATGCCCCATGGCTGAGTATATGGTTGCTTCAAGTTGGGTATTTATTTGTTAAATGTATTGCATTGTCAGTTAGTCTATTATAGCCTATTTCGTTAAATAGCCTGCACCATATTTACTAAATATGATGAATATATTTGCAGTCCGCATAATTTCACTACTTCAATATGAAAATACATTCTTAAACATAGACTATAGTATTTGCACTGATGCAGAGGCTAAGCCTACTGTAAATTGCAGTCTGGACATGCCAAACATGGTCAATAAGCTAGAAGATTAAATTCACTGTGCTTTTGATAAGGCCTAAAAAGACTGATCAACTACTTGTTTTAAATAGGCTACAGATGTAAGATCTCATTTTGAGCCAGTTTGCTAAAGCAGGGAAATAATCCTGAAGCAACTATTATGTGGATTAGGATTAATGGACATTTGTGTAAGGGCAAATCAAGTCTGAAATTTCAAAGTAGAAATGACAAGCTTCAGAAGCCTTTTTAAACCTCAAATACACTACAAGTTTTATATTTCCTGCATTGCAACAGGGCGATCAAATTAAGATCCTACATCTGCATGTCTGTTAAACAGTTACAGGCACCATTATTGCTCCCCATGGACTTATAGTACAGAGAAGGCCATTAGGAATATGGAATATGAACTATGGAATTTATATTATGGAGAGTTTTACGCAGATCCAAACTTTTCACCGGAGCTAGATAAAGATCCAATATAAAGAGAAAGGGGGCATGTCCACTCACCTTTCTACTGCTCGCAAATGTAATGTTTATAAACATTTGCACTTCTCCAGATTGCATTGCATTCGAGCCATGACATGGGCAGTAAATATTTGGTTATTAATCAAATTAAACAAAAAAACAGTCCATATTTTTTTAAACCAACAACAATATTTCTAAGTAGGATCGGGTCAGAAACATGATACATTAAATCGCTTCTCTCGTTCCATGGCACTGTGGGGCCTAAATGTCTTTACGCATAACATTCGCACGTCTATATAAAATTCTAGGCTCCTATCAATTGTATCGTTGCCAAAGTGCAAGGCTGATTCTAAAAAAAACCTGCCATTGATATGGCATTATAGGATGACTGAATAGGAGCGCGAGTCTTCGGTAATCGGACAAGGGGCACTCATCGAACATGGGGATGAATAACCTACCTGAACAATCGAAATGAAGTATACAGGTATGTGAATTGTGAATAAGGGAAAAGTACGAGGGCAAAAACCTCTAAAATATTTCAAAACATTCTCAGTAGACCATTCTCGGTAGACCATTACTCATAGACTACTTGGGTAATTTTTATTAATTTTTATTTGACCTTTTAATGGACACGGATAAAAAAGACATGCGATGCCGCTAAACCAGCCTTGATTAAGGGGAGGGTGGGCTACGCTTGGTTTTTAATCAAATTAAATACAATGGGTGGGGAACCAATCGTTTTTTATGGTTCTAAATATGATATTCACCTGCACAAAAGGCCCATCTCTCTTCCATTGGTACTGTGCATCATGGCTGAATAGGCTGCGCTTCCGCTCTCAAATCCATGCCATTATCAACTGGGCTACGGTTAAATCCTGCTTTTTGTGGGTCTTAAAACTTCCTATTAGCGCTGCATAAAATGGTGGTTTGCGCATGTTTTTAAGGACACACCTCAAATATTTCCACCCCTCCCACCTCAGCACAAGGGAGCTGACGCTAGACAGGTAAATTGGCAAACCTGGCGTTAGAGCTGGAAAATGCCAGTGCACCCGTTTTTACATTACGAAATGTCAAACTAACATGCATTTGACACGTGCGCCTCCTTAGCCATAGCCGAAAATAGAGCCCAGAGAGTAAGGGAGAAAGAAAGACCGAGAATAAGGGAAAGTGGGGTCAGGGTTGAAGAGGTGGAGTTACAGAGATGGGGAGAAAAGTGTGGATGAAGTAAGATTGAGAGAGTTGAGAAAGTAGCGATAAAGAGAATACAAAGAAGACATTGGTCAGGCACCAGATATGATAACCAAGAGTGTAGGCATAGTCAACAAGCCCCTTACATTTAAGTATATCTCTCACCCTCTCTCTCTCTCGCCCTCTCTCTCTCTCTCTCTCTGTCTCTCTCTCTCTCTCTCTCTCTCTCTCTCTCTCTCTCTCTCTCCTGTAGTCCAACGTTCAGACGGGCCACTCGGTAATCTCGGCCCGGATCCAGTCCTCTCCCACTCACAGCCTCTATGTCTTCGTCCGGAACTTCGTCTGTCGGATCGGAGAAGATTCTGAACTCTTCATGTCCCTATACGACCCCAACAAACAGACCATCATCAGGTCTCTATCTAAACATCCCTCTATCCAGTTCTCTTTTTACATCCATCTTGTGCTTCGGTCACCCTTCCTCCCTCTGCCTCTATTTATTTCTCTCTCCTCTCTCTCTCCTCACTCTCTTCCTCCTCTTACCCCACTTTCCATATGTTTTTATTCCTGTACTGTGGTGTACTGTACTGTGGTGTACTGTACTGTGGTGTACTGTGCTGTACTGTACTGTGGTGTACTGTACTGTACTGTACTGTAGCGTAGCACTTGTCATAGAATGCTGCATATAGAAAGGCAGTTTGACTGACACCAGTGATGATGATGGATACCTGCCTCTCTCATCCTCACTACTTTTCTCTTCCTCTCCTCCTCTTATTCCCATGTCACCCTGTTCTCAATATGGTTGCAGTCTCATGTACTGTACATCCTATTTCATTATGAACATAGTAATGCAGAACATAGAGGAGCAGAGCTTGACTAACAGCTAATGGCGACAGCTGTCTATCACTGTCAAACAGACCCATCTATACTCCTCTCCCTCCTTTCTCATCCAGACCAGAGTCAAACTGTGTCAAACTGTGACAGGGATCTTTTTGGAAGGTGTGGGCTTTGGATGGCTCGGCAACATTTCCCCAATGTACATGCAGAGCAGATTGATAGAAAGTCAGCGTCAGTCTCTGCTGGACAAGAAAAGTTATAGTTAGGAGAAGCATTTTTTTGGAAGAGCTGAAAGCAATGGATTAGCAATTATTTTTGTCTATGTCCCAAAAATGGTTTTAACACGTGCATTCAATGCATTTAGATTCTTATTGAGGGTTTATTACGTGTTTATAAGACATGTCCTGTTAACCCTTTCCATGCCCCCCCCCCCTCCAGTGAGAACTACCTGATCCGTTGGACCAGTAAAGGCTTTCCTAAAGACGTTGACATGCTGAACAACCTGAAGGTTGTCTTTACAGTAAGTCACCACTAGGGAGCACTGTTTGATGCCAAAATGATATCCCGAATCCCAAGTTACCGAGGTGGCCACCATGGTATCGTTTAGGTCAGTGGTTCTCAACTGGTTTTGCCTCGGGACCCCCATGTTATTTAGATTTCTCCTCCCTCATACCCCTCCAGGACCTGGGGAATAAGGATTTGAACAGAGACAAGATCTACCTGATCTGTCAGATAGTGAGAGTGGGTCGTATGGAACTGAAAGAGACTGGCACCAAGAAGTGTACCCTGGGCCTCCGCAGGCCCTTTGGAGTGGCAGGTAGGTACTAGTGTATGGCATAGGGTAGTGGGCAGTGTTAACAAGATTTTGAATTGGCATCCACTGATAGTGGTCACGGCTTGACACACAGTACATTCATATTTTGTACTCGGTGGATCACAGAAAATGTAAAAGAGGCAATTATTTTCTTCTTCTCTGCAGTGATGGACATCAGTGACATCATCAAAGGAAAGATAGAGTGTGACGAGGAGAAGCAGTATTTCATCCCGTTCGTTCCGTGAGTCCTGCCTCCTTCTCCCTGTCCGCCTCTCTCCCCCCATCCCTACCTAGTTTAGTCATTGTAATGTAGTTGAAATGTTTGTGTGTGTGTTTACAGGGTTGTGGCAGAGAATGACTTCCTCCACTCCCTGCTGAACAAGGTGACAGCATCGCGGGGAGACAGTGGAGGACAAGGTAGTGCACACCCCACAGAGTAGCCCAAACGACCCCTTCATGGCTGATGTCTCTACTGACTGTTGTGGTTATTACTGAATGGACTCTTCACACTATTCCATGGACTGTATTGTCAACGCTTGACCCCTTCCTCCCTCCAGGTCTGTGGGTGACGATGAAGGCCCTGGTGGGTGACATCGTCCAGATCCGTAAGGAGTACCCTCACCTGGTGGACCGCAGCACGGTGGTGGCCCGTAAACTGGGCTTCCCAGAGATCATCATGCCGGGGGACATCCGCAACGACATCTACTTGACTCTGTGTACTGGGGACTTTGACAAGTACAACAAGACCACCCAGAAAAACATGGAGGTCATCATGATGGTGTGTGACGAGGAGGGCAAGGCTGTGCCGGTGAGTTGGGCAGGACACGGGGTGTGTGTGTGTGTGTGTGTGTGTGTCACACCAAATATAAAAACTCTGTCACACAAATAGAACATCTCCTCACACTAACAATATTACACCCAAGGCCATCTGGAAGTAGCCAAGAAGGGATACTGTTTCAGCACTGTATCATACTTTGTATTTCATATGTCATCTGCTGTTTGGGGTTGTTGGGTTCGATGTATCTAGATGGATGGGAGTTAGTTGAATTGATTGTCGTCACTCTCTTTCTGTCATCTCTTTCTGTCGTCTCTCTCTTTCTGTCATCTCTCTTTCTGTCATCTCTCTCTCTGTTGTCTCTCTCTTTCTATCATCTCTTTTTCTATCGTCTCTTTCTGTCATCTCTCTTTCTGTCGTCTCTCTCTGTTGTCTCTCTCTTTCTATCATCTCTTTTTCTGTCGTCTCTTTCTGTCATCTCTCTTTCTGTCGTCTCTCTCTGTTGTGTCTCTTTCTGTCATCTCTTTTTCTGTCGTCTCTTTCTGCCATCTCTCTCTTTCTGTTGTCTCTTTCTGCCATCTCTCTCTGTTGTCTCTCTCTGTTGTCTCTCTCTTTCTGTCGTCTCTCTGTTGTCTCTCTCTTTCTGTCGTCTCTCTCTTTCTGTCGTCTCTTTCTGCCATCTCTCTCTCTGTCGTCTCTCTCTGTTGGCTCTCTCTTTCTGTCGTCTCTCTCTGTTGTCTCTCTCTTTCTGTCATCTCTCTTTCTGTTGTCTCTGTTGTCTCTCTCTTTCTGTCATCTCTTTTCTGTCGTCTCTTTCTGTCATCTCTCTCTTTCTGTCGTCTCTCTTTCTGTCTGTCCTGTAGAACTCTATCTGTCTGGGAGCCGGGGATCGGCCGCTGAACGAGTACAGATCTGTCATCTACTACCAGGTCAAACAACCACGCTGGATGGAGACGTTCAAGGTCAGCGTGTGTGTATGCATGCATGCGCTGTTGTATGCTTGTGCATGTTGATCAACTGTTGCCCTCTGTGTATACTACTATGCATAGTCTGTTTAATACGTGGTATTGTAGGGCCCTGGTTTTGTGCATTCATGTGACATAGCAAGATTTCATCCTGTATTTTGAGCCTCTTCCAGAAAGGAGAATTACACCAAAAATGAAATCAATTGTCTGATGATGGTGCTGGACCATCTGACATAAAAAGAAACTGGAAGGTTTGAGGAAAAGGTTTTAAATAAAGGTTCAAATCCAGGCATGTCACATGATTGCGCGAAACACAGGGCCGTAATAGGAGATGTAATGTTGTCCTACTGTAGGTGGCCATCCCTCTGGAGGAGATGCATAGGAGCCACCTGCGCTTCATGTTCAGACACCGCTCCTCTCAGGAGTGTGAGTACACCCAACTCTGGCCTCCCATATATCCTCCCATTGCTTCCTTACTTTCTTAACCGCTGAGCTGATTGGACTGGAGGGGTGAAAGCAATGTGACAGGGGGCATTGCGTACCTCTACTAAATAAATGACCTTAGGTCTGTCTCTCCCCCGTCGTCTCTCTTTCTGTAGCCAAGGATAAGAGTGAGAAGAACTTTGCCATGGCGTTTGTTCATCTGATGAAGGCGGATGGAACAGTGCTGCAGGATGGACTTCATGAATTGGTTGTCTTCAAGGTCAGAACTGAATCAACTCTGATTCACACAACTATTCCCAGTCAAATAGCCAAGGGAACTGAATTATTATTGATTCACAGCTGAAAGAACTGGAGAATTGAATCACGTCTGAGTCATAGCCAAATCACCAGGGACACTGAGTGATTATCAATTCACAACTGACTGAATAGGCTAAACTAAGTCATTGGAGATTCCCTGACAAATGAACTGGAATTATTGATTAAGCGCTCACTCCCAAACTAAACTGTGGCCTCTACTCCCCTCCCCCCCCCTCTCTTTCTTAGGGGGACAGTAAGAGGATGGAGGATGTGAACTCGTACCTGTCCCAGCCCTCTACGCGAAACCAGGGTGACGTTCCAAAGGGGGGGACACTGAGTCGCAGCAGTGTAGGAGTCCTGTCTGTCAGCTCCAGAGACAGCTTCACCGTCTCAACCCTCGTCTGCTCCACCAAACTCACCCAGAACGGTGTGTGTGTATGTGTGTATGTGTGTGTGTGTGTGTGGTGGGTGGGGCGACGACGACTCAGAACAGACTGAGTATGTTCTAGATTAGAACAATGTGGGAGGGATGTCATAGTTTTGTCCTACACACACACACACACACACACACACACACACACACACACACACACACACACGCTTCCCCCATACACAGTGATGGTCTTGCCATACAGGTGCTGTGTAACAGCTGTTGGTGAGGAAGACAGTCCATCATTGAAATGATCACTGTGCTGCAGTATTAATCACCAGTCCAGATGCAAGTGCTTATACATTTTTTTTAAACACAAACACAGGCACGCAAGGACACACACACACAAACACACAAACACACACACACACACACACACACACACACACACACACACACACACACACACACACACACACACACAGCGTCATGCTGGGTAAAAGTTTTATACATGAAGGCCATTGAAATGTTCTCCTAGTGAGCAGTTTTAATTCAAAACAACACGTTTGATTAACAAACAAGCTGTACAATATTGTCAAACCAGCATTTGCCAATTGTTTTTGTTAACCATACCTTATAAATGTCACGAAGTGTTTACAGCTAATCAAATCGCTAATATCGCTAGCTAGTTCAACTTTGGCAGCTAGCTATATTAGCAATGTTGCTAACTTTCTTCTCTTTGAAAGACATTAGAGATCTATTATTCACTTAGCGAATGCAAAGTACCTGGGCCAAGCGGTTGCTTCCGCTGAGTGTATGGATAGGAAAGATTTCAAGAATGGGGTGCATGGTTTGCTCCACCCCACAGGCACTTAGGGGGCTTACTTTTTATGCCCCATCAGTGGAGGTTGGCGAGGCATGGGTCGTGGCGAGGCATGGGTCGTGGCCAGTCCTGAACCTATTGAGGGTGGACCATTCCTTCCTGGGGAGGTGGAAACCAGGGGCCTGTGGTGAGGGGGTACTGATTGGGTGCTTATTTGTCAGGTCGAGTGACTCCCATTCTTGTGTCCACTTTTGTTGAAGTCGTCAGTGGGTGGGTCTTTCCAAATGGTCTTTCCTGCGGGGAGGCGTATCTTTGGTTGGTTGAGGAGCTCCTCGCGGAGCTGTAGGTGTGGGACGTTGCAGACTTTTTCAATCGTTTTGTGGGTAGTTTCGAGTCTCCAGATATGTGGAAGGGGGGATGTTTGCCAGGACAGGGAGCCAGGGTAGTAGGGTGGATCGTAGTGTTCCATAGTGGCATTTGTTTGTGTGTGTGTGTGTGTGCGTGTGTGTGTGTGCGTGTGTGTGCGTGACGACCTTGACCAAACAGATGCACAAGTAGAGAATGAGATTGCTAGTGCTGAGGTATGAAGGGTGGTGGTAGCGGAGCCCCATGTTCAGCCCTGCTTTGTAAAAAAACAGGTGTAGACTAACAGTGAAATGCTTAACGTGAACTAACTCACTTTTGTACATCGCACTGGTCCGTACGATTGACTTTATTTTAGCAACCAAAAAAACGTAATGCTTCCAGATCAACTGTAATATCAATACCATTGTAAAGCACAATTTCTCCCCTTTCTAACAAAATAAATAACTAGGCCTTCATGATGCCCATCTCTGCATGATTAGATAAGACAGTTGCTTTATGTGTGCTGTACGTTACGCCATGACACGTCACGCTGTAACGTACAGCGTCGGAGGGGTCCGTTTTTTAAAACTTTTCTCCAATACTATCGGACCATTATCATGTCAATCAACGCTTGAAAAGAAACGTAGTTCACACCCCCGATTTTGATGTCAACACAGTCACTACAATCCCATTGAGAGTGTAGCTACACAATGAGTAAAAAATAAGATGGGGTACCGGTATCGAGTCAATGTGCAGGGGTACGAGGTAATTAAGGTAGCTACTGTATGGATCTATACTGTAGGTAGGGGTAAGTGACTAGGCAACAGGATAGGTCTAAATGCATATTCCCATGGAACTGAGATCAAATTATTGGCATGCAAATGCAGTTGGGATGTTTCAGCACTAAAACGAGAAGTAGCCTGCTATTATCCACGATTGACAGATGGCGCATTTTGAAATGAGGAATGCCCAATTTAGTGTTTGAGGGTTTTAAAATGAGAAACATTTATTGAGACAGTATCTTTGGGCGTAGGCAGGCATTGCATGTGAAGGATGCATGTGATGCATATTCTAAAAAGACAATAGGCTACTTCCTCCGGTACAAACTGTGATTGAGAATTTTTTTTTTTTTAAATGTGGGCGATCCGGCACCATACAAAACAGCACTACACCACTGCAGCCAACTGGAGTTCCTGTGCTTCGGTTATTAGGCTTCAAGCCCCCAGAACAACGGATGATTGATTCAATGATTGTTGCGGGTGTGCTGGCCGGGTTTACCGTGAATCAAGGACAGGAAGGTGGATGGATAGATTGATGTTTTTTTGTCTTCTTCTTTCTCCTGCTCAGTGGGTTTGCTGGGCCTACTGAAGTGGAGGACTCGTCCTGAGCTCCTCAAAGAAAACCTGGAGAAACTCAAGATCATCGACGGAGAGCAGGTTGTCAAGGTGTGTGTTGTTCGTGTGTGTTATTTGGGTTTGTGTGTGTTTGTTTGTTTGTTTGTGTGTGTGTGTGTGTCATCTTATGGACTCATCTCCCCTCCCTGTGTAGTTTCTCCAGGACACTCTGGATGCTCTGTTCACCATCATGATGGAACACTCCCAGACTGACGACTATGACATCCTAGTGTTCGATGCCCTGGTGAGTGTGTGCGTGTGTGTGTGTTCTTGTCTCTGTCTGGTATTCTCTGTCACTGTTCTTATCTCTGTCTGTCAGTCTGTCGATCTCTGTCCTTATGGCTCTGTCATTCTCCTTCGGAATAGACATGTCTTCCTGCTTGTTGCTTGTCTGTGTGTCATTTTGCCAGTGAGGCACATCTCTCTCTCTCTCTCTCTCTCTCTCTCTCTCTCTCTTCTCTTCTCTTCTCTTCTCTTCTCTTCTCTTCTCTCTCTCTCTCTCTCTCTCTCTCTCTCTCTCTCTCTCTCTCTCTCTCTCTCTCTCTCTCTCTCTCTCTCTCTCTCTCTCTCTCTCTCTCTCTCTCTCTCTCTCTCTCTCTCTCTCTCTCTCTCTCTCTCTCTCTCTCTCTCTCTCTCTCTCTCTCTCTCTCCTTCTCTTCTCTTTCTCTTTCTCTTTCTCTCTCCTCTCTCTCTATTCAAGGGGCTTTATTGGCATGGGAAACATGTGTTAACATTGCCAAAGCAAGTGAGGTGGATAATATACAAAAGTGAAATAAACAATAAAAATTAACAGTAAACATTACACATACAGAACTTTCAAAACAATAAAGACATTACAAATGTCATATATATATATATATATACAGTGTTGTAACAATGTAGTCTCTCTCTCTCTCTCTCTCAGATCTATATCATTGGCCTGATAGCAGACAGGAAGTTCCAGCATTTCAACACGGTGTTGGAGGCCTACATTAAACAGCACTTCAGCGCCACGCTGGCATACAAGTCAGTACTACTTCCTGTGTCCAACCCCTCCTCTTCCCCTCCGCCTGTCTGCCAGTCTCACTGTCTCTCAGAGGCAGCCTCAGGAGTGGCTGAACTCCTCTTTCACATTGATAGTCAGACTGTGGAGGTAAAGCAGCAGGCCCTATCGATAACGACTCCTCATGCCACACTCATAGTGACATTTCCACAGGACATGACGTGCACATTGATTTTCCACTGTTGACTGACAGTGCATATACAGTATGTCATCATTATCACAATGGTTCCACGTGATGGTAGGCCAGATGGTGGTGCTGGGTTCAGGTGAAGGGTCACTATTGAAGAAGCTGTGCTGATGCTGGGTGTAGTGCATTAATTGTATGTCATTGTGAATGCTGTGTGCCTGTAGGCCATTGAGTAATTAGCTAGAACGGCTCATAGGACCTGTGCCTGTAGGTTTGCAGTAGAAGTCAATGGACGGATAAGCCAATGGACGGATAAGCCAGGATAAGGTGGATTACTAGACCGTGGTACTTTACTCAAGGCTGGCCAGAATACTTGGCTCACTGAGTCTTAACTTCAACTTTACCTTCGCCTCTCTGCTACTCAATTCGATTTCAATTGCGTTATTGGCATGACGTGCCAAGGCAACATGTACTCTCTCTCTCTCATTCTCACTTTATCCCTCTCTCGTTCCCTCTTGACGTCTCTCCCCGTCGCTCTCAAAATCGCGCACTCCACCTCTCCCTCTCCTCTCTCTCCATGCTCTCAATCTATCTCTCCCCGCCCTCGTCCCTCGCCCCCCCCCCCCATCTTGCTCTCCCCGCCCTCGTCCCTCTCCCCCCCATCTCGCTCTCCCCGCCCTCGTCCCTCTCGCCCCCATCTCACTCTCCCCGCACTCGTCCCTCGCCCCCCCATCTCGCTCTCCCCGCCCTCATCCCTCGCCCCCCCATCTCGCTCTCTCCGCCCTCGTCCCTCTCGCCCCCCATCTCACTCTCCCCGCACTCGTCCCTCGCCCCCCCATCTCGCTCTCCCCGCCCTCATCCCTCGCCCCCCCATCTCGCTCTCCCCGCCCTCGTCCCTCTCGCCCCCATCTCACTTTCCCCGCCCTCGTCCCTCGCCCCCCCCCCATCTTGCTCTCCCCGCCCTCGTCCCTCTCCCCCCCATCTCGCTCTCCCCGCCCTCGTCCCTCTCGCCCCCATCTCACTCTCCCCGCACTCGTCCCTCGCCCCCCCATCTCGCTCTCCCCGCCCTCATCCCTCGCCCCCCCATCTCGCTCTCCCCGCCCTCGTCCCTCTCGCCCCCATCTCACTCTCCCCGCACTCGTCCCTCGCCCCCCCATCTCGCTCTCCCCGCCCTCATCCCTCGCCCCCCCATCTCGCTCTCCCCGCCCTCGTCCCTCTCGCCCCCATCTCACTCTCCCCGCCCTCATCCCTCGCCCCCCCATCTCGCTCTCCCCGCCCTCGTCCCTCTCGCCCCCCATCTCACTCTCCCCGCCCTCATCCCTCGCCCCCCCATCTCGCTCTCCCCGCCCTCGTCCCTCTCGCCCCCATCTCACTTTCCCCGCCCTCATCCCTCGCCCCCCATCTCACTCTCCCCGCCCTCGTCCCTCACCCCCCCATCTCGCTCTCCCCGCCCTCGTCCCTCGCCCCCCCATCTCGCTCTCCCCGCCCTCATCCCTCTCCCCCCCATCTCGCTCTCCCCGCCCTCATCCCTCGCCCCCCATGTCACTCTCCCCGCCCTCGTCCCTCTCCCCCCCATCTTGCTCTCCCCGCCCTCGTCCCTCTCGCCCCCATCTCACTCTCCCCGCACTCGTCCCTCGCCCCCCCATCTCGCTCTCCCCGCCCTCGTCCCTCGCCCCCCCATCTCGCTCTCCCCGCCCTCGTCCCTCTCGCCCCCCCATCTCGCTCTCCCCACCCTCGTCCCTCACCCCCCCATCTCGCTCTCCCCGCCCTCGTCCCTCGCCCCCCCATCTCGCTCTCCCCGCCCTCATCCCTCTCCCCCCCATCTCGCTCTCCCCGCCCTCATCCCTCGCCCCCCATCTCACTCTCCCCGCCCTCGTCCCTCTCCCCCCCATCTTGCTCTCCCCGCCCTCGTCCCTCTCGCCCCCATCTCACTCTCCCCGCACTCGTCCCTCGCCCCCCCATCTCGCTCTCCCCGCCCTCGTCCCTCGCCCCCCCATCTCGCTCTCCCCGCCCTCGTCCCTCTCGCCCCCCCATCTCGCTCTCCCCGCCCTCATCCCTCGCCCCCCCATCTCGCTCTCCCCGCCCTCATCCCTCGCCCCCCCATCTCGCTCTCCCCGCCCTCGTCCCTCTCGCCCCCATCTCACTCTCCCCGCACTCGTCCCTCATCCCTCTCCCCCCCATCTCGCTCTCCCCGCCCTCATCCCTCGCCCCCATCTCACTCTCCCCGCCCTCGTCCCTCTCCCCCCCATCTCGCTCTCCCCGCCCTCGTCCCTCTCGCCCCCATCTCACTCTCCCCGCACTCGTCCCTCGCCCCCCCATCTCGCTCTCCTCGCCCTCATCCCTCGCCCCCCCCATCTCGCTCTCCCCGCCCTCGTCCCTCTCGCCCCCCATCTCACTCTCCCCGCACTCGTCCCTCGCCCCCCCATCTCACTCTCCCCGCCCTCGTCCCTCGCCCCCCCATCTCGCTCTCCCCGCCCTCGTCCCTCGCCCCCCCATCTCGCTCTCTCCACCCTCGTCCCTCTCGCCCCCATCTCACTCTCCCCGCACTCGTCCCTCGCCCCCCCCATCTCGCTCTCCCCGCCCTCATCCCTCGCCCCCCCATCTCGCTCTCCCCGCCCTCGTCCCTCTCGCCCCCCATCTCACTCTCCCCGCACTCGTCCCTCGCCCCCCAATCTCGCTCTCCCCGCCCTCATCCCTCGCCCCCCCATCTCGCTCTCCCCGCCCTCGTCCCTCTCGCCCCCCATCTCACTCTCCCCGCACTCGTCCCTCGCCCCCCATCTCGCTCTCCCCGCCCTCATCCCTCGCCCCCCCATCTCGCTCTCCCCGCCCTCGTCCCTCTCGCCCCCATCTCACTCTCCCCGCCCTCGTCCCTCTCGCCCCCCATCTCACTCTCCCCGCACTCGTCCCTCGCCCCCCATATCGCTCTCCCCGCCCTCGTCCCTCGCCCCCCCATCTCGCTCTCCCCGCCCTCGTCCCTCTCCCCCCCATCTCGCTCTCCCTGCCCTCGTCCCTCTCCCCCCCCATCTCGCTCTCCCTGCCCTCGTCCCTCGCCCCCCCATCTTGCTCTCCCCGCCCTCGTCCCTCTCCCCCCATCTCGCTCTCCCTGCCCTCGTCCCTCTCCCCCCCATCTCGCTCTCCCCGCCCTCATCCCTCGCCCCCCATCTCACTCTCCCCGCCCTCGTCCCTCTCCCCCCATCTCGCTCTCCCCGCCTTCGTCCCTCTCGCCCCCATCTCACTCTCCCCGCACTCGTCCCTCGCCCCCCCATCTCGCTCTCCCCGCCCTCATCCCTCGCCCCCCCATCTCGCTCTCCCCGCCCTCGTCCCTCTCGCCCCCCATCTCGCTCTCCCCGCACTCGTCCCTCATCTCGCTCTCCCCGCCCTCATCCCTCGCCCCCCCATCTCACTCTCCCCGCCCTCGTCCCTCGCCCCCCCCATCTCGCTCTCCCCGCCCTCGTCCCTCACCCCCCCATCTCGCTCTCCCCGCCCTCGTCCCTCGCCCCCCCCATCTCGCTCTCCAATCTGTGTTAAAACAGGATTCTCCCTACTTTTTATTGAACCTTCATTTATCCAGATTAGTCTCATTAAGATAAAATCGTTTGTTTCAAGAGAGACCTGGTCCAACCAAGACAGCAGCAGGGGGGAACAATGTTTCAGACAAATATCAGATGCACTAACAACTTACAGACAGAGACACACCATAAAATAAAATGTATAGTGTATGTTTTGACATAGACACACATACAATTCAATTACAAAAAACATACATCATAGATAGAAAAACGTCTAGCATATGTACCACCTAATCAAGTCCTACTGACAATCACATTCCTCCGTAACATGTGAGTCAACCAAACTTTTAAACAAGACCCTGGAGTTTCCAGCTGGTCTGGAGAGAATTCCAAGACCACGGAGCTGAGCAGCTAAAACACCATTTGCCATGATCTGATTTTAGGAACCGTTAAATGTAAGTAAGAGTGAGACCGTGACTGGTATTTATTTTTAAGACCTTATCAAAGAAGAACAGAGATAAAGCTGCAGTTTTCCCAAAATGGCCTAATAGATCATAGTAGACCAACGTTTAAGCCTACGTAGAGTCAACGAAGACCAGCCAACAGCACTTTAGAGATCACAGTGGTGTGTCAGATGCTTTTGGTTGGTAATAAACCTACCCATGATACATGGTGTCTTCGGGGTAGTGCTTGGGGTCTGCATATAAATTACATCACTGTAGTCCAAGACAGACAGGAATGAACACCATACCAGCTTTTTTCTGGCCTCAGAGGAAAAACAAGCCTTATGCCGGTAATATAAACATATTCATTTTTTTATTTTGTATTAAATTTTCTCCCCAAATTCATGGTATCCAATTGTTAGTAGTTACTATCTTATCTCATCGCTACAAATCCCGTACGGGCTCGGGACAGACGAAGGTCGAAAGCCATGCGTCCTCCGAAACACAACCCAACCAAGCCGCACTGCTTCTTAACACAGTGCGCATCCAAACCCCACCCAAACTCCCAGATATTTGTACGTCTTGACATGCTCTATGGAATTTCCTTCCAAGGTAGTAATGACATGGTCTACCAACAAGCTCTCACAGTCTCACGTCAGAATTAAACATTCGGTCATGTTTCTCAATCGTCAAATTTCGAAGTGGTTCCAAACATCATAAGGTTAGGTTTAGGCATTAACTCCAAATTTGTAAGGGTTACGGTTTGGGATAGGCTAAAAAAAAAAACATCTCAAAAACAACTTTCCATCGCTGGATTCAAACATGCAACCTTTGGCACCAGAGGCAGACATGAGACTGAGAGTTTGTTTGAAAACCATGTCAGTCATACCTACTTGAAGGTAACACTGCTCGCCGTTGCCCCTAGTGGCCGGTTTCCGCGTCATCACCCGACGTCCTCAGACATGGATGGGGACATCGAATTCTGACTTTATGACAGGTGACCTGGCTGGGTTTTCAGAGTGTTTAGCGTTGGAAAATACCATTTATTTTGTTTTAGAGGAATTCAGAACAAGCCGTACAGATTCTGTTCAATGACGTTAAAAGCTGTTTTGAGCTTTTTCAAAAGCCAAAGTCAAGCTGCCGCTACTTGAGTAGAGAACAGTGCCATCCGCGTAATAATTCACATCAGCTGTTTCAATGTGTCTCCCTAAGGGGTCAAAACAGAAGCTTAACCAGTGCTAGCCATGCCGTTATATAAAACTCTGTTGTCTAAATACGAGGCCACCCAATGTCATCCTCAGATTATCTTACACTTATGGACTTTTTTTGTTGTTGTCTTTATCCTTCTGAAAAAAAAGAAAGGGAAATAATTCCAGACCTTTATAAAAGGACTGTTATTGTTTAAGAGGCTTTGATTGTTTTAAATCCAGTTAGGCAACAAGCCCATGCACATTTTTGGGAACACTATGGGACATAAACCTCGTCCTCTGGGCCCAGTGTGCTGTGGTGTGTTTGTGTTATGAACATTTTAATTAACACTTTGAAATTAAGATTTGTCTACTCTTTTTTTTCTCTCTCTCTCTCCCACCTCCCACCTGCCCCCTCTCAGGAAGTTGATGTCGGTGTTGAAGAGGTATCTGGATGTGTCCAGTCGAGGGGAGCAGTGTGAAAACTACCTCCGCACCCTCAAAGCCCTGGAGTACATCTTCAAGTTCATCGTCCGCTCACGCATGCTCTACTCCCAGTGAGTCTGCGCGCGCGAGCGCGTGTGTGTGTGTGTGCGCGTGTGTGTGTAATCTAACTCTTAAAAGCATGCACACAGTCCACACACGCACACGCACAACACACATAAGACACATACACACATGGACACTCTTGTTTACGCTCTTGTACATTACCGAGCTAATTCCCAAAGACAGCTTGATCTGAAAGACGCTGATTGCAGCAACTAATGTTGCTCACAAGCGTTGATGATGAAGTGGCGTTTTCAATGAACACTAATGACAAAATAGACCCAGTGCTGAACGAGCAGCTGCGGATAGAGGTGAGACGCTGCCGCACAGAGACGTATGATACGTCAACTCTTCTGAAGGCTCCATATGATAATCAGAAACAACATTAATTAATAACATCATATCATTTGATCCTGACAGATTAGTAGCAGAACACAGGCTCTAAGGGCTCGGGCTGTGTTGCTTGTTTCGGGACGTGTGTGGTGTCTGTTGGCTTTTCAAATAGTTTCAGAAACCATATGCAATGCATATGTATTCGTCACTGCTCTCCCTGGAGGGATGCTAGAACGATGGGTTGCTCCAGTTCTTCAATCTCAGGTCTGCCAAACTACTTCAAAGAAAGTTGAAACTTTCTGAAATTCAAGTCTACGTAACTCATCCCATATGGGTAGCCTAAGCCAGATACTCAGTATTCAAGAGCAGCGCATGCAGTACTGTCCTGTAGCTTAATCTGTAGTACTGTTCATATCCTACACTCATCAATGATTTATCAGTTTGAATCTGAAGTTTCTCAAGTCCTAGTTCCGATAGTTCAGATTTCTATAAGTAGAGAATGTATTAGATGTTCTCTCTCTCTCTCTCTCTCTCTGCCCTATCCCTTCTTTCTTTAAACCTTGCTTTTACCTTTCTTTCCCCTTCTATAACTTTCCTCCGTCCTCAGTCACACCTCTTTATTTATCCCTCTTTGTTCATCTTACCGCCTCTTTCTTAGCTCTCCATCTCCCTCTGGCCTCTATCCCCCCCCCTCCCTCCCTCCGTCTCTCCTCGTCTCTCCTCGTCTCCTGTCCATCTGGTGTGAGTAGCCCATTCATTCTGTTGTCCCATGGCGGTGAATGGTGCATATGGGTAGCAGTAGAGTTACAGTAGCTATCAGGGTGAGCAGTGTTAGGGTCAACGCCTGGTCCCAGGCTGTTCTCTGATAGGGTCCATAGGGCTTTAGGCCCAGGATTATGAGGCCCTACTCTACTGTACACTCCACTCTACCACTATTCTACAGGAGCCTGCAGGGGTAAAAGGGTGCAGATATCCAGACAGGAACATGCCACTGGGGTCAGAGATATCTGTTGCACACATGTACGTTGTGTCGTTGGGATCGGGTTAGCATAGGATTGCAATGTGTCTACCCTATACCCGGCTGTCATGATTGTCTGCGGTGGAGTCTAAAATATATACTGTTTAGTGTGTGTGTGTGTGTGTGTGCGTCATAGCTACAGTGGCTTGCGAAAGTATTCATCCCCTTTGGATTTTTTTCTGTTTTGTTACCTTACAACCTGGAATTAAAATTGATTTTTTGGGGAGATTTGTATGATTTGATTTACACAACATGCCTTACAGCTTTGAAGATACAATATATTTTTTTTATTGTGAAACAAACAAGTTGGATGGGTTCCGCTGGTGTACAGCAATCTTTAAGTCATACCACAGATTCTCAATTGGATTGAAGTCTCGGCTTTGACTAGGCCATTCCAAGACATTTACATTTTTCCCCTTAAACCACTCGAGTGTTACTTTAGCAGTATGCTAAAGGAAAACAAGGCAAAAACAGGTTCCTCAAGCTCACAAAATATCGTACTGGAAGGGGTCATTGTCCTGCTGGAAGGTGAACCTCTGTCCCCGTCTCAAATCTCTGGAAGACTGAAATATGTTTCCCTCAAGAATTTCCCTGTATTTAGCGCCATTCATCATTCCTTCAATTCTGACCAGTTTCCCAGTCCCTGTCGATGAAAAACATCCCCACAGCATGATGCTGCCACCACCATGCTTCATTGTTCTCAGGGTGATGAGAGGCGTTAGGTTCGCGCCAGACATAGCGTTTTCCTTGATGGCCAAAAAGCTCAATTTTAGTCTCATCTGGCCAGAGAACTGTCTTCCATATGTTTGGGGAGTCTCGCACATGCCTTTTGGCGAACACCAAACATGTTTGCTTATTTTTTTCTGGCGACTCTTCTGTAAAGCAGATACTCCAATCTCCACTGTGGAGTTTTGCAGCTCCTTCAGGGTTATCTTTGGTCTCTTTGTTGCCTCTCTGATTAATGCCCTCCTTGCCTGGTTTGTGAGTTTTGGTGGGCAGCTGTCTCTTGGCAGGTTTGTTGCTGTGCCATTTTCTGTCCATTTTTTTATATTGGATTTAATCGTGCTCCGTGGGATGTTCAAAGTTTCTGATATTTTTTTATAACCCAATCCTGATCTGTACTTCTCCACAACTTTGTCCCTGACCTGTTTGGAGAGCTCCCTGGTCTTCATGGTGCCGCTTGCTTGGTGGTGCCTCTTGCTTAGTGGTGATGCAGACTCTGGGCCCTTTCAGAACAGGTGATATATATACTGAGATCATGTGACAGATCATGTGACACTTAGATTGCACACAGGTGGACTTTATTTAACTACTTATGTGACTTCTGAAGGTAATTGGTTGAACCAGATCTTATTTAGGGGCTTATAGCAAAGGGGGTGAATACATATGCACGCACCACTTAAAACATTTTTTTTTTTTTTTTTTTTACAAGTTATTTTTACCAATTTGGACTATTTTGTGCATGTCCATTACATGAAATCCAAATAAAAATCTATTTAAAACCTGTTTGGGATAGGAGTCCCACTAGCGACAACTTCCGGTGAAACTGGAGGGTGAGCAATTCAAATAAATAATCGTACAAATAATGGATATTAAACATTTAGGTGCATATAAGTGTCTTTTATTGGTTGAACGCTTAAATTATTGTTAATCTAACTGCACTGTCCTGTTTACAGTAGCTATTACAGCGAAACATGCCATGCGATTGTTTGAGGACGGCGCCCCACATCAAAATATTTTTCCACCGGCATAGGTTTCATACATTCACAAATAGCGATTAAATATTCACTTACTTTTTGAAAATCTTCCTCTGATTTGTCATCCAAAGGGTTCCAGCTATGACATGTAGTGTCATTTTGTTAGATAAAATAAAATAACGTTTCTATTTACTCCACAAATACTCTGAAATGTAAACAAACCATAATACTTCTTACTGAAAGAAGTATGTTCAATAGGAAACCGATTTTAGCAAGTGCGCCTTGTCTTCATGGCGCGCAAACACGAATTTCCAAGACTGTGTCCCTGTACTAAAACTGTTATTTTTTTTATTTGTTTTTGAAGTTACAAGCCTGAAACCTGCTGACACCATGTGGAAGCCATAGGAATTGCATCCAGGGAGCTAATTGTCAATAATACCTTTTACTTACCATTCTAAGAGGGTAGACTCTCTCCAAAGAAAAATCTGGTTGGTTTTTCTTTGAATTTTCTCCTACCATATCTATTGTGTTATATTCTCCTACATAATTTTTTACATTTTTACAAACTTCAAAGTGTTTTCTTTCCACTGGTACAAATTATATGCATACCCTTGCTTCAGGGCCTGAGCAACAGTCAGTTTACTTTGGGCACATCATTTAGGCAGGAAATTGAGAAAAAAGGGGCATAGCCCTAAGAAGTTTTAATTAAATTACAGGTTGCAATGCAACAAAATAGGAAAAACGGCAAAGGGATGAATACTTTTGCAAGGCACTGTATGTCCATTGTTTGTGCGTGTGTGTGTGTCTGTGTGTGTGTGCACTCAGCCACACAGGGGGATTATGAAAGACAATGCTTTAGTAATCATAACGCCGCCCGGTACTCTCAGAGTTATGTGGTAATAACCCTGTGTGTCACAGTCTAATCCAGGGTTCACCATCTGGTGGCCTGCGGGCCATATTCGGTCCTCGGGTTATTTAATTTGACCCCTCAAGTAAAATTTTTTAAAAAAAAATAGCAGCAAATTGTCTCAAAGTAATTTTAAATTTGGAAATCTGTTCTAAAGTATTCCTGTGCATAATAGAGAGGTACAGTGCCTTCAGAAAGTTTTCATACCCCTTGACTTACTCCACATTTTTTGGTGTTACAGTCTGAATTCCAAAAAAAGGATTAAATCATTTTTTTCTACACACAATGCCTCATAATGACAAAGTTAAAACATGTTTTTATACATTTTTGTCAATTTATTAAAAATTAAAAACAGAAATACCTTTATTTATATTCAGACCCTTTGCTATTTCTGAAACTATCCACCGCCATTGTCGCAACCCCTATTACCAGCCTGTTCAACCTCTCTTTCGTATTGTCTGAGATCCCCAAGGATTGGAAAGCTGCCGCGGTCATCCCCCTCTTCAAAGGGGGAGACACCCTGGACCCAAACTGTTACAGACCTATATCCATCCTGCCCTGCCTATCTAAGGTCTTCGAAAGCCAAGTTAACAAACAGATCACTGACCATCTCGAATCCCACCATACCTTCTCCGCTGTGCAATCTGGTTTCCGAGCCGGTCACGGGTACACCTTAACCACGCTCAAGGTACTAAACGATATCATAACCGCCATCGATAAAAGACAGTACTGTGCAGCCGTCTTCATCGACCTGGCCAAGGCTTTCAACTCTGTCAATCACCATATTCTTATCGGCAGACTCAGCAGCCTAGGTTTTTCCAATGACTGCCTTGCCTGGTTCACCAACTACTTTGCAGACAGAGTTCAGTGTGTCAAATTGGAGGGCATGCTGTCCGGTCCTCTGGCAGTCTCTATGGGGGTGCCACAGGGTTCAATTCTCGGGCCGACTCTCTTTTCTCTGCATATATCAATGATTTTGCTCTTGCTGCGGGCGATTCCCTGATCCACCTCTACGCAGACGACACCATTCTGTATACTTCCTTGGACACTGTGTTATCTAACCTCCAAACGAGCTTCAATGCCACACAACACTCCTTCCGTGGCCTCCAACTGCTCTTAAATGCTAGTAAAACCAAATGCATGCTTTTCAACCGTTCACTGCCTGCACCCGCACGCCCGACTAGCATCACCACCCTGGATGGTTCCGACCTAGAATATGTGGACATCTATAAGTACCTAGGTGTCTGGCTAGACTGTAAACTCTCCTTCCAGACTCATATCAAACATATCCAATCTAAAATCAAATCTAGAGTCTGCATTCTATTTCGCAACAAAGCCTCCTTCACTCACGCCGCCAAACTTACCCTAGTAAAACTGACAATCCTACCGATCCTCGACTTCAGTGATGTCATCTACAAAATAGCTTCCAATACTCTACTCAGCAAACTGGATGCAGTTTATCACAGTGCCATCCGTTTTGTTACTAAAGCACCTTATACCACCCACCAATGCGACCTGTATGCTCTAGTCGGCTGGCCCTCGCTACATATTCGTCGCCAGACCCACTGGTTCCAGGTCATCTACAAGTCCATGCTAGGTAAAGCTCCGCCTTATCTCAGTTCACTGGTCACGATGGCAACACCCATCCGTAGCACGCGCTCCAGCTGGTGTATCTCACTGATCATCCCTAAAGCCAACACCTCATTTGGCCGCCTTTCCTTCCAGTTCTCTGCTGCATAGATTGATTATGTATAGATTGATGTATAGATTTTATAATAAGGCTGTAATGTGGAAAGGGGTCTGAATACTTTCTGAATTCACTGTATAACGAAGTCAGTCCATTGAAATAAATAAATTACAGCCTAATATGCAGATACAGATATAGATACAGATACAAATACAGATATGCATCTGTTGGTCACAGATACCTTAAAAAAAAGGTAGGAGCGTGGATCAGAAAACCAGTCAGTATCTTGTGCGACCACAATTTGCCTCATGCAGCGCAACACATCTCCTTTGCATAGAGTTGATTAGGCTGTTGATTGTTGCCTTTGGAATGTTGACCTACTCTTCAATGGCTGTGCAAAGTTACTGGATATTGGCAGGAACTGGAACACGCTGTCGTACACGTCAATCCAGAGTATCCCAACTTTGCTCAATGGGTAACATGTCTGTTGAGAATGCAGGTCATTGAAAAACTGGGAACTTTTCAGCTTTCAGGAATTGTGTACATATCCTTGAGACATTGGGCCATGCATTATTGGGCTGAAACATGAGTTGATGGCGTCTGATGAATGGCACGACAATGGGCCTCATGATCTCGTCTCGGTATCTCTGTATATTCAAATTGCCATCGATAAAATGCAATTGTGTTCGTTGTCCGTAGCTTATGCCTGCCCATACCATAACCCCACCGCTACCATAAACGCTGTCTGCCATCTGCCCGATACAGTTGAAAATGGAATTAATCCGTGAAGAGCACACTTCTCCAGCATACCAGTAGCCATCAAAGTGAGTATTTACAGTCAGGTTAAGACCTTGGTTATGATGACAAACACGCAGATGAGCTTCCCTGTGACGGTTTCTGACAGTTTGGTCAGAAACTCTTTCATCAGTGTGGCTGAATGTGGACGTCCTGGGTTGGCATGGTTATATGGTCTGCGGTTGTGAGGCCGTTTGGACGCACTGTCAAAATGTCTAATACAACGTTGGTGGCGGCTAATGGTAGAGAAATCAACATTAAATTCTCTGGCAACAGCTCTGGGGGACATTCCTGCAGTCAGCATGCCAAATGCACGCTCTCTCAAAACTTGAGACATCTGTGGCATTGTGTTGTGTGACAACTGCACATCTTGCCTTTTATTTTCCCCAGCACAAGGTGAACCTGTGTAATGATCATGTTTAATCAGCGTCTTGATATGCCACACCTGTCAGGCGGATGGATTATCTTGGCATAGGCGAAATGCTCACTAACAGGGATGTGAACAAATTTGTGCACATTTGAGGGAACTAGATTCTTGTGCATATGGAATATTTCTGCGATCTTTTACTTCAGCTAAAGAAACATGGGACCAATACTTTACATGTTAATTTTACATTTTTGTTCAGTATACCTCCATATAGACTGAGTGTAAAGAAACTTTAGCAACACCTGCTCTTTCTGTGACATACACTGACCAGGTGAATACAGGTGAAAGCTATGGTCCCTTATTGACAGGTCCCTTGTCACAGAAGGTCCCAGGTCCCTTGTCACCTGTTAAATTCACTTCAGTCAGTGTGTGAAGGGTAGGAGACAGGTAAAATGAGTCATTTTAAGCCTTGAGACAATTGAGACATGGATTGTGACCCCAGTAAGTAATAGCTTTTTGCCAGTACAGAGGGATAGGGTAACGAGTGAGTTATGCTTCAGTAAGGTTGTCTTCTTAACGTTCAGAGCTATGTTTATCAACTGTACCATAGAAATGGAAAGTAAATCACAGAAAATAGATGTTGTGGTGGCAGCTGCAGAGAAATAGTTGGGTATACGAGATTTAACTTAGGATGAGTTACAGGGTGTGTTGAGGGGTGGTGTCCCGTCCTCCTAGGCTGTTGGCATGGGCAGGAGCAGATAGGTCTCCCGAGTGGCACTGCATCTCAGCGCTAGAGGCATCACTACATTGGGAGTCCAATAGGGCGGTGCACAATTGGCCCAGCGTTGTCCAGGTTTGGCCGGGGTAGGCCGTCATTGTAAATAAGAGTTTGTTCTTAACTGACTTATCTAGTTAAATAAAGGTTAAAAATTTTTTTTTAATAGGGTCAAAGTAGTGGAATGGGGTAGTGGGTTTTTAATGAGTGTAGGTGGCAACAGCATAGATGTACCTGGGTGTATGAGATTTTACTGCATTTTACTGATTTTTAATAGTTAATTGGGTGATTTATATTTTCATGAAATAGTGGTATGTAGGTGTAGAGTTAGTTGGTGGTGTTATTCTTTTCTTTAAGGAACAGGAATAATGAAGATAATTGAATGTAGGTAGGCCGGGACTGGCCTCACACTTTAGTACAATTGGTGGCGGTGTATGCACCTTTAAGTTGGATGCGATCCGCCAACCCAAACCCAAAGAACATGAGGAAGAAGACAGGGATTGTGTATGTGTGCCATTTAGATGGTGAATGGGCAAGACAACATTTTTAAGTGGGTTTTTCATGCTCAACAGTTTCCTGTGTGTATCAAGAATGCTCCACCACCAGTGGTGTAAAGTACTTAAGTAAAAATACTTTGAAGTATTTAGTCGTTTTTTTGGGGCTATCTGTACTTTACTCTGACTTTTACTCCACTACTTTCCTAAAGAAAATTCTTTACTTTCTACTCCATACATTTTCCCTTGACACCCAAAAGTACAGAAACATTTTCACCCTAAAGGACAGACACATTTTCCAATTCACACACTTATCACGAGAACATCCCTGGTCATCCCTACTGCCTCTGATCTGGCAGACTCACTAAACATAAATGCTTCCTTTGTAAATGATGTCTGAGTGTTGAAATGTGTCCCTGGCCATATAATAAAACAAGAAAATTGTGCCGTCTGGTTTGCTTAATATGAGGAAGGCGAAATAATTTTTTACTTTTGGAGTCAACATTGGCTAGCATCCCTGTGGAATGCTTTTGACAGCTTGTAGAGTCCCCGCCCCCACAAATTGAGGCTGTTTGAGGGGAAAAAGTTGTTCCTAATATTTAGTGCATTCAGTGTATACATCCATACGTTTTCTAAACTGGTACTACCTTCAGCTGAGGCTTGTGGGCATCCTAAAGCAAAACAACCGGCATATACAGTACCAGTCAAAAGTTTGGACACACCTACTCATTCAAGCGTTTTTCTTTATTTTCACTATTTGCTACATTACAGAATAATAGTGAAGACAAACACTATGAAATAACACATATGGAATCATGTAGTAACCAAAAAAGTGTTAAACAAATCAAAATGTATTTCATATTTTAGATTCTCCAAAGAAGCCACCCTTTGCCTTGATGACAGCTTTGTACACACTTGGCATTCTCTCAACCAGCTTCATGTAAATAAAATTTACATGAAATTTGATTTGATTTGAATGAGGTGGAATGCTTTTCCAAAAGTCTTGAAGGAGTTCCCACATATGCTGAGCACTTGTTGGCTGCTTTGCCTTTACTCTGCGGTCCAACTCATCTTAAACCATCTCAATTGCGTTGAGTTTCGGTGATTGTGGTGGCCAGGTCATCTGATGCAGCACTCCATCACTCTCCTTCTTGATCAAATAGCCCTTACACAGCCTGTAGGTGGATCATTGTCCTGTAGAAAAACAAATGATAATCCCACGAAGCGCAAACCAGATGAGGCTTATTGCTGCAGAATGCTGTGTTAGCCATGCTGGTTAAGTGTGCCTTGAATTCTAAATAAATCACAGACAGTGTCACCAGGAAAGCACCCCCACGCCATCACACCTCCTCCTCCATGCTTCACAGTGGGAATCACACATGCAGAGATCATCCGTTCACCTACTATGCTTTTCACAAAGTCACGCGGTTGGACCCAAAAATCAAACATTTTCAAAAATTCACCGGTCCACTGTACATTGCTTGTGTTTCTTGGCCCAAGCAAGTCTATTCATATTGTTGGTGTCCTTTAGTGGTGGTTTCTTTGCAGCAATTCGACCATGAATGCCTGATTCACACAGTCTCATCTGAACAGTTGATGTTGAGATGTGTCTGTTACTTGAGCTCTGTGAAACAATCTTAGGTGCAGTTAATTGCCGATTTCTGAGGCTGGTAACTCTAATGTACTTATCCTCTGCAGCAGAGGTAACTCTGGATCTTCCTTTCCTGTGGCGGTCCTCATTAGAGCCAGTTTCATCATAGTGCTTGATGGTTTTTACGACTGCACTTGAAGAAACTTTCTAAATACTTGAAATGATCTGGATTGTCTTAAAGTAATGATGGACTGTCGTTACTACATGATTCCTTGTGTGTTATTTCATCGTTTTGATGCCTTTGCTATTTTTTTCTACAGTGTAGAAAATAGTAAATATAAAGAAAAACCCTAGAATGAGTAGGTGTCTCTAACTGTATGTGTTCGTCAGAGTCTCACCTTTCCATATTGGTGTGTAGCCCAAACTGTTTGGACGATTCAGACGTTTTCGCGATGTCTCGGGGTCTGGCAAACATCGCTGTAGCTCGGCCACCTTCCACCGCAGATGCGGAAGGCCGCCATTGGCAGATGTGGTGGATTGAGACGCAGTTCATGCAAAACAGATTGTTTGAGTTTAAACAGACAGATTTTGATGGGGATTTTTCTATCATGCTAATTAGATTTCCGCTGAGGGTGCGGACATTAACTCTATTATTGCCCACAGAGTGAGTCCATGCAACTTATGTGACTTGCCAAGTTTACTCCTGAACTTATTTAGGCTTGTCATAACAAAGGGGTTGAATACTTATTGACTCACAACATTTCAGCTTTTCATATGTAATTCATTTTGGATCTTGAGTGGAGCAGCAGTCGTAGGCACTGCATCTCAGTACTAGAGGCATCACTATAGACCCAGGTTTGATTCCAGGCTTGGGCTTGGCCCGGGTTAGGCCGCCTTGTAAATAAGAATTTGTTCTTAACTGACTTGCCTAGTTAAACAAAAGTTAAATTAAAACAATTTCTAAACATTTCTAAAAACATAATTACACTTTGAAATGATGAGGTACTGTGTGTGGGCCAGTGACAAAAAGCCTTATTTAGTTTTCAATTCAGGCTGTAACACAACGAAATCTCAAGAGGTGTGAATACTTTCTGAAGGTACTGTATATCATATAGAAATGTAAGCACGGTTTGATACGGTTATGTTTTAGTCAAAATATTGGATCTGTAAGGGCTTCATGCGGTCAATTTGCAGTGTACAAATGATTTGTAATTATGTTCCGGCCCCCTGACCTTCCGCACAAGAAAAGAATTGTCCCGCGACTGAATCTAGTTGATGATCCCTGCTGTAATCCCTGTCCCCCAAGCACCCACGACTCGTGCTTGCAATTAACATTTACCACAGAATTACAGTGAGACATTAGGAGATGTAGGAAGGAAGAGGGATGGAGGGCTGGGGAGGAGGAGCGAGACGAAAGGAGAGTAATGAGAAAACATTAGTTACAACGGTAGGGATAGATAGAGGAGTTTAACAAAGAATAGAAAGGGAGGAGTAGACAACTTTAAGGATTGTGATGTTTTGTTGGGGACACAAGGTGAAACAAGATACAACATGAAACACTTGGCATAGCTTTGTATTCAGAGATGGTACTCTACTGTCAGTATCTGGTAGAGGTTGTGTACTGTAAAGTCTCCTCTGTCTAGTTTGACGTAGCCTCCATGTGACCTAGCCTCCTTACTCCTTCCGTTTCCCCCAACAACAGCCAACTAGAACTACGTAAGTCCTTAAAAGTATTCGTTACCCCAGAAAGGAAAGAAAAGGGAGCACTCGTGTCTGTATAGATCTGAGTACATTTTTGGGACTAACAAGCAGGCTTACGTAGTAATGCTGAATGTAGCGCGTTTTTGGTACACCTTCCCTTTTTAAATCCTGTTGGAGACATTAACCGTGCCCCCCTCTCTTCCTCTTTCCTCCCCTTTTCCTCCCCCCCCTGCCCCCCTCTCTCCAGGCTGTATGAAGGGAAGGAGCAGAAAGAGTTTGAGGAATCTCTACGGAGACTGTTCGAGTCCATCAACCAACTAATGAGGAGTGACCACAACACAACAGTCTTGCTGCAGGTAAACACTCCAACTTCTCTACCTCTCTCCTCCTCATCTCTCCTCTCCTAATGCTCTACAGTACATTTCTCTGTCTCTCCATCTTTTTTTTTTTACCTTGCTCATTTATTGATATGACCTCATTTGTCCCGATTTCAGGTTTTATGATTCTTTCCCATCCATGTGCATGTCTCTCTCCCTCTCTGCCTCTCTCTCTCTTTGTCGGTCTCTCTCTGTCTCTCTCTCCAGGTGGCTGCGCTGAAGTACCTACCCACAGTCTTGCAGGATGTGGAGACAGTGTTTGACGCCAAACTCCTGAGGTGAGTGCTATCCTCTGCCGCCTCCATAGGAATAGTAAATAGAACCGCTGTCAACATCGCTCAGAGCCTTCCCAGGGTGCAACGTGAAGTGACGTGTCTCTCACCTCAGTCACCTGTACCTAACGTCCACTAACTTCCCCTCTGACCCCCCCCCGTCCCTCTGGCTGATAACTGTCTCATAATGTTGTCTCCACAAAAACCCAACAAAACAAAACAGTCTAAAACACTGTCTCTGTCTCCCAGCCCTCTACCAAGGTCACAACCTTATTCCCCAGCTCTCTTTAACTCACAGTGACTCGTCACATCTTCCATTAACCTTTCATGAACCCCTCAAAGACAGACAGCCTTGCCTTTACAGTACTCATAATGAACATAGATGTGACTCTACCACATCCCCAGACCTTTTAGCTTTATAATGAAATGGGTCTCGAGTCTCCTTATGGCAGACAGACGTTTGGTTCCAGCAAACCACAACATCTTTATTTCAGGCCTGACCTTCCCGTGACCTGTGTCTGAGACTCTCTGAGGTGAGTGTGTGTGTGTATGTGTGTGGGGGTGTGTGTTTTTTTCTGGGTGTGTGGAACTCTGTTTCAGACAGTCCAAACCTGTCTGGTCTGTTGTATCTCTGGAGTGGTTGAGTGTCAACACAATGTCATGGAGGTGTTACCTAAAACACCTGGCCACCTGCACCAGAATGATAGTGGCAAGAACAGACCAAACACATACGCACCAACAATCAAGGTGATGTACTGTAGACTCAACGAACCACAAACAATAATCTTAACAGTGACTCTAGGAAGAAATGCCCTAAAGATCTCAATGGTGATATTTCAACGCTTTTTTGCAGTGCTCTGGGTCCTTACGGGAGAGCCATAACTTTGGTTTAATAAATGAACACAAACACCCAGCAGGTCCGCGCCTAGGAGGGTTGGGACGTGGGCCTCTGTAGGACAGACAGCCTTATATAATACAATAGCATGATTTTTCAATTTGTAATTAGATTGAAATTAGAGAGCCTAATTAGCACGCGATGCGCCACGGATCAGCTCTCTCTACTGTCTGAAAAGTGGTTGGCATTATCATTTAATTTGTTGTTCATCTAGCTAATGAAAGTACTGTGTCAACCACATTAATAAATGTATCTGCAGAATGGACGCCCCCATGCTCAATCTCCCTAAGAAGCTGCCAAGACTTTGTAACTGGCTCATTTAATTCTTATTTGATTGGATTCCGGGCTGAGGGTGACAGCACCTTGTCTCGTCATTAGTGTCCGTCGCTAGTTCGCGAGTTTGGCTCATCTGTTTTCACAAGGTCTAGCTAGGGGGGGTTGTTCTTAATGTTTTGTACACTCAGTCAGTGGTGGAAAAAGTACCCAAAAGTAAAGATACCTTTAATAGAAAATGACTCAAGCGCAAGTGAAAGTCACCCAGTAAAATACTACTTGAGTGTAAGTCTAAATGTATTTGGTTTTAAATATGCTTCAGTATCAAAAGTAAGTGTAGCCTCTAAAATATACTTAAGTATCTAAAGTAAAAGTATAAATCATTTCACATTCCATATATTAAGCAAACCAGACGGCACCATTTTCTTGTTTTTAAAATGTATGGATAGCCAGGGGCGCACTCCAAACACTCAGACATCATTTACGAATGAATAATTTATGTTTAGTGAGTGCCAGATCAGAGGCAGTAGGGATGACCAGGGATTTTCTCTTGATAAGTGTGTGAATTGGACCATTTTCATGTACTGCAAAGAATTCGAAATGTAACATGTACTTTTGGGTGTCGGGGGAAAATGTATGGAGTAAAAAGTACATTATTTTCTTTGGGAATGTAGTGAAGTAAAAGTAGTCAACAATATCAATAGTAAAGTACAGTACAGATACCCCAAAAAACAACTTAAGTAGTACATTAAAGTATTTTTTTACTTAAGTACTTTACACCACTAAAATAAATCTCATAGCTCATAAACTCTCTTCTCTCCCGAGCCTGCTCAGGTCAGAATGGCAGTTAATGTCTGCTTCTGAATTACATGTGTAATTTCAACTGCTTCAAATATCTGATTCGATAAACGATCAGGCACTCAGACTGATAGGTGCTTCTGTAACCTGAGTAAACTCCACTCATTGCACTGGCGCCATCGTAGCCTTGACCACAACACGTGTTCACCGATATCCCCTTACTTTCAATTCAATTTGTTATTTTTTTCAAGACCTCATACACTTTTTCAGTTATATTCCCGATGCCCAAGAAGAAGAAAAAAAACAATTAGTTTCCTAGTACATATGGAAATGAAAAAGGTTTATGAATGACATCTTGGAGGATTACTGAGAAAAGGATTTGACTGTAACCCTCTGTGGGGGTTACCCGGGAACGCCAGTGGGGAAAAATACCATTTGGGACACATCTCTAGTTTCTGTGCTGTGTATCTGTATCTGTATCTCTTCTCTCCCGAGCCTGCTCAGGTCAGAATGGCAGTTAATGTCTAGTTCTGACTTACATGTGTAATTTCAACTGCTTCAAATACCTGATTCGTAAAAGATTAAACAAACGTGTCGGAAAAACGAGAAAAGACTATCACTCTACATGGAATCAACCCATGTGCTACGTGTTTACAATTGAAATGAAAGTGTTTAATTAAAACGGTAGCTAGAGACTTTGCAATATTGCTCTTCTAGCCTTGCTGAACAATTGATCTAATTCTCCACTTCCCCACCCTCTCTCTTTCTCCCTTTCCCTCTCGCTTAACCCTCTCTCCACACCCCCTCCCTCTCCCTCTTCCTCTCTCCACACCCCCTCCCTCTCCCTCTCTCCACACCCCCTCTCTCTCCCTCTTCCTCTCTCCACACCCCCTCTCTCTCCCTCTTCCTCTCTCCACACCCCCTCTCTCTTCCTCTTCCTCTCTCCACACCCCCTCCCTCTTCCTCTCTCCACACCCCCTCCCTCTTCCTCTCTCCATGCCTCCTTTCCTCTCTCCAGTCAGTTGCTGTATGAATTCTACACCTGTATCCCTGCTGACAAGCTGCAGAAACAGAAGGTGTCCTCCATGGCCGAGATCGTCAGCAGCAAACTCTTCGAAAAACAGGGTAAGACAAACCTCCATGCTAGACAACGGACCAATGACTGACCTCTATGTTAACTACCATAGGAGCAGCCAACCAATCGCACACCTCATCTCGAAAGAGGCTAAAACTCGGCCTATTTGGGTAGATAGAGAAGGGTCTGTCCAATGTCAGATGCAAGGTCATACAACCTTGACTATTAGGAGAACATCCTACTTCACCATTTAAACACACTACAACCCCACTTCACTCCCTCGCCTTCCCTCCACTCAGAATCTATTATGAAGGCCTTACTGGTCTGTAGTGGTGTGATAAGTGGCAAATCGACTCCCTAAGTGGCCCCCCAGTCAGATTGATGGAAGACTCTGGGTGCTACTGTTCTCTAATTGGCTCCTGATAAGTGGTCCGAGCTGTCGCCACAACGCCAGACACAACTGGCAGATTGCTATTGTTGTCATCGCTCTGCTGTTTGTTTTTAAACTGATATCTGAATGAATATGTTAGAGAGAAAGAGAGAGAGATCAGAAAGAGAGAGAGAGAGAAAGCAGATGGAGAGAGCAGGAGCCCAGCAGCAGCAGAAGAAGCTTGTTGGCAGTTAAACAGACATCTACCCCCCCTCCCCTTCATCACCGTGACACCTAACACCCCCCATCCTCTCTCCTCCCTGCTTCTCACTCCCTGGCCCATCTTTGTCTCCGGGTGACGGATGATGTTGTAACTGGGGAGTGTGTGTGTGTGTGTTTGTTTTGTTGTGTGTGTGTGTTCCGTTGCCGGTTTGCCGTTGATGATTATCGATGTTGTTTTTGCTCGACGTTGCCGTGGGTGAGTCATCAGTCAGCCGTGGCCCTTAGCGGCCTGGTATTGTGGGTGAATGGGGGAGAGGAGCGGGTAGAATAGCGGGGAGCTTGACGTGGCGCGACACGGCTCGGCCTGGACACTCTTCCCATATTGATTATTGTGGCGTTGATTAATTCCCCCGGGGCTCCGGTCACCCTGCGGCCGTTGGCTAACTGTCCCTGTACCCAGAGTCACCAACCACCGCACACTGCATTAATACAGGGAGAGAGGAGAGAGGGAGTGGAGGGGAGAGAGGAAGAGGGGAGGGAGCGATGGAAGGGAGGGGAGAGAGGGAGATAGTGAGGATGACAGGGATAGTGGGGCAGATAGCGTGACAGGAGAGAGAGAGAGAGAGAGAGAGAGAGAGAGAGAGAGAGATTGACCTCTGTGTTTGTTAGCTGGATTGATACACACAAAGTTCATGTATATATTATCAAGCCCTAATCATTCCTCATACCATCAGCTGACCTTTGACTCTCTCTATGCACGTCACCCTGCATAAAAACACAATTCCAAGGTTCCCTGTTTGTCTGCCTTGTTTATCTGTTTTATTTATTAATTAATTCCATCTCAATCCAGAGACTCAGCCCTAATTGAGGGCTGACTCTCATTTTAATTAAGATGTATTCGGCATTGTAAATGTAGGCCTGTTTGTGGTTGGAGCATTTAGGCCAGTGAAATATGCAGGAGGGAAAATTATACATTTATACCAGCTAATGGCTTCTGGTCTGCTATCACTGCCTCCCAATACATATTTAATCTACCTGCCTGCCTCCCACCATTCACTGGGGACACACTGAGTGACAGGGGAGAGATGGAATAGTGTGCGTGTGACCGGGGGGATATATTTATGTGTATGTGTATGTGATTTTGCAATATGTGTGTGTTTCTTGGGCTGGTTGTCTTTGTCCTAGGGTTGATGACACACAGTTGGACCCATGGACCGCAGGTAACATTTGAACAGATTGGATTTTCTCCCCTCTAGATTTATTTGACATATGTTCCATGGATTAAGGAGCCTGCAGGCAGATACTGTACACACGTACACAAGCACGCACATACACACATGCATATATACACACACACACACACACGTGTTTCATAAGGGTTAATCTGGTTCTGGTTTCCCCATAATTAAATTACATTCACGAGAAGCATTACGGCACAACTTAGCCAAATTATTCTGACGTCAGACAGTCACAGTGACAGATTGAGCACATCAATACTGGATGAGATGGTAGAAAAAAACCTGAGAGATTAGGGAAAAAGACAAATGAAATAACAAGTCTGTTTTTTATTTGTTTAAGGAAGGAGAATGTGGAAAATAGTTTCCTAGGGTTAGAAGCTTGACATGTAGATTGATATAAAGTGGCGTTAGCAGTGGATACATAGGAAGAGAAGATAGAGAGTGAAAGGATGATAGATCCTCCAGAAGTTTAGTTTTCCTATATTTTTGCCCAGCTGCCCGCAGCCCTGTTCTGTAAGCTCGCAATAAGTCACTCAGCCACGGAGCAGGAGTGGAGGGCCGAGACAGGAGGAAGGTTGAAGTCGCCAAGTACGAAGAGCGGTGAGCCATCATCAGGAAATTAGCTTACCAAGGTGTCAAGCTCATTGAGTAACTCTCCAAGGACACCTGGGGGTCGATAGATGACAACAATGTTAAGCTTGAGTGGACAAGTGACAGTGACAGCATGGAATTCAAATGAGCAGATGGACAGGTGAGAGAGGGAGAAAAGACACATCTCCTATTAGGAGAAATGAGTAGCCCTGTGCCACCACAGGGATAACCAGATGCTCTCAGACTTTGAGAGAAAACGTAGTCAGATGAAGAGCGGGCAGCTGGACTAGCAGTGTTCTCTGGGGGATCCATGGCTCGGGCAAAAAAGGGACTGAAGGGCAGCATAAGCTGAGATGAACTCAGCGTTCTTGTTCGCAGATCGGCAGTTCAAACCGCTGCCAGAGACCAGGAATTCCACATGGGTTGTGCGTGCAGGATACACTAAATTAGAACGGTTGCAGCCAAGAGGTGGGGAGCGTCTATATAGCCTGTAGGGAGAGGAGAAGATAGGTATGGAAAACACACACATAGTTGTCAAAGCTACAAAATAACAAAATGAGATCATCCGACAATAACTAGTTAAGATACTAAAGTGAGAGAGTGGTGTGGAGCGTTCCTCTTTTTACTTCCTTGAATAACTCGACAGAACCGCCTTTGTTTCGGCGACCGCCTTATTTTTGCGACGAGACCACCGCTTACAGCTGCCACGGAGAAAACTGTCGAGACTGAAGTACTAATACTAATTGCTAATTGCCTTGCAAAGGTGAAGAGCACACCTCCCGGTACTAATTGCTGATTGCCTAGAAGAGGAGAAACCACTCCCCCTCCAATACAGCTACTGATTACGAAAAGAACATCATTCACAAATTGCCCTGGTTGATGTGTCAATGATCATCTTCAAGGTAATAGCAGTCAGCAGTTCACATACCAAGTAGGCTACTGGGAAGACAGGCGGCACTTAAAGTAGACTGCCCTATCTAGTAAAAAGACAGCACTAGACAACAACAGATAAGATACAAAAAATTCTACGTGTCAGTCTTGGAGATATCAGGAGTCCTCTTTGACTGCGCATTTCCGGCAATTCTTACTTTTGCCACTAGAGGGGGATCGGACGATTTCTTGGGGTCTGTCCTCCCGAAGTTGTTGACTGTTTTTTGTGCTTGCCAGTTAGCTAGCAGATCTCAGCTGTTAGCAGTCAATGGCTAGCAGTTTCTTACAGGCGATAAAAACGGATGATTGCGATCATTCTTTTGAGTCTTTACTGAATTATTTAGTGTAACATATTAAACATTAAACCTCATAAATAAGTCATGGTAACCTTGTAAACAATTAATTTAGACTGGATGTTTATTTTAAACAGCTGTTTATTTGCTGAAATGTGTGCCGTTGCTTGGCTATTAAAAGGCACAGGCGGCTATTTAAGACTTTCAATATTACGGTATACAAAAGCCAACGGTATGTAGCTAGATAGTTCAGTCCTCCAGTGTGTTATCGAGGGTAAATATGAGCCATTCCAATTGTTGGCTATACATTGTTTTGCAGCAATTATACCTACATTACCAAACTTTTCAATGCTCCTTATAGGACACATCACTGCAATCTATGCTACTCTGGTCATCTCTGTAAACTGGTCATCTCTGTATACCCGTCGCAAGACCCACTGGTTGATGCTTGTTTATGAAACCCTCGTAGGCCTCACACACCCCTATCTGAGATATCTACTGCAGCCCTAATCCTCCACATATAACACCAGTTCTGCCAGTCACATTCTGTTAAAGTTCCCCAAAGCACACACATCCCTGGGTCGCTCATATTTTCAGTTTGCTGCAGCTAGCAACTGGAACGTCCCAGCAGGAGGCCTTTTGCCTTTTGGCAGGCCGTCATTGCAAATAAGAATTTGTTCTTTAACTGACTTGCCTAGTTAAATAAAGGTGAAATAATATATATATATACTGTATATACAAAAAGAAATGTAGCCCCAATATTTAAATTTCCCAACAGACAAAATCGTGGAGATGGATGGATATAAATGGACACACCCAATGACATGATAGCGCATACATGATCCCAGAATGGCATCAGTTTATCACAGGACCACAGCATAGGGTTCCATTGTGCTTTTTGTAACTCCCGCAGAGATGTGACTTTTCTGGTTGGAAAATGGGCATTATTTCAAATTGCAGTAGTTTATGTCTTATTTTGCAGGAGCAGGTATGACCTTTTCACATGTCCGTGACCAGTGGTTCTCTTGAATTTCTTCCTCATAAGTTCTGAACCATCAGGCAGAGTTTCAGTCAACACTTTATATAATTTGTCAATTAACATCTTTGGCGTAGCAGCTTCTTTCAGTATTTTTTCCTATGCTAGATACCTTCGGTTCATCCAGATTCTGTGGAAGAGACTTCTGAGTTGTAAGAACGTAAAGAAATCGGCCTTGGATAATCCAAATCTTCCTTGTAATTGATTGAATGACAGCAGAGGTCCGTCATAGTACACGTGTTCAAAATGTATTATTCCACTTTGGAACCAGGACTTAAAGGTGTTTTCATTGAGCACTGGAGGTAAGGTGGGGTTATTCCAAATAGGGGTACTTAGCGATATTGGTTATTTCCACCTCATGAATGGATGTACATTTTCCCAAATACGAATGGAATTGAGAATCATTGGATTGTCAGCTTTTTTTTTTCTCTTCAACGACTTGGACCCGAAGTAGTATTTTAGATCATAAGTTATTACATTCATGGCTTCGATTCCCCTCCATGTACATTTGAGGTAGTCCAAGACCTTCAGCTTTACAGGGTAAGTGTAAAACCGTCCATTTGACTCTTGAGGTCTTTAAACTACAAACGAAGTTTGAGAGCAGGCCATTTATTATATTTAAAAAAGTTAGATAGAATTGAAACTGGCATGGCCTGGAATTGAATAAATGAACCATCGTAACATGTTCATTTTGAGAAATAGGGAGAGATCTCCATCTTTGAACATCAGATTCAATCTTATTTATTAACTGAAATAATGCCCATTTTCCTTTTTCTCCCAACTGACTTTGAATCCTTATACAGTAGTAAAATAAATTACAGAGAATGTTCTGGTACAGATAAATCAATTAAAATGCCATCTGGATATGTTGCAGGTCCCAGTTTTGGGACTGGTGCAGCAGATAATAGTTCCTGTAACTCAGGATAAATGATGAAACAGGAGAACGTGGCTTCTCTTTCAAAGGTTCTCCATTATTTTATTCAACAGTGCAAATCGTCTTTTTCTGTCTTTGCGTTTTATTTTTTTAAGGGTATTTAATCATTTGTCTCGTAAATCCCTGACATTATTATTTCATAAACATAAATACATCAATTTACACATAACAAATATTATATTCCAATCCAATTCACATCCTAAAATTCTTTACATTTATGCCCCTAACACATTTACTCTTAATTTGAATTCAAATCAAATCAAATCAAGGTTTATATGTCATGTGCGCCGAATACAACAGGTGTAAACCTTACAGTGAAATGCTTACTTACAGGCTCTAACCAATGGTGCCAAAAAAAGGTGTGTGTGTGTGTGTGTGTGTGTGTGTAGGTAAGTAAAGAAATAAAACAACAGTAGAAAGACATTTGAAAAAAGAGTAGCAAGGCTATATACAGACACCTGTTAGTCAGGCTTATTGAGGTAGTATGTACATGTAGGAATCGTTAAAGTGACTGTGCATATATGATGAACAGAGAGTAGCAGAAGCGTAAAAAGAGACATGTTTAGGTCATAAAAAATTAACCTGTTTAGGTTATAATAATGTAGTTCACTGTTGCCCACTATAGCCCCATAAGACATTCTAAAACATGAAAGCCTTTAAAACCTCTTAGAACTACCCCTCCCAGCTCCGGGAGAATTGTTATAAGCAACCGCTGAATAGCATAGCGCAACAGTCAAAAAATATGACTAGAAAATATTCATATTCATGAAATCACAAGTGAAATATTTTGAAACACAGCTTAGCCTTTTGTTAATCACCCTGTTGTCTCAGATTTTGAAATTATGCTTGACTGCGAAAGTAATACAAGCGTTTGTGTAAGTTTATCGATAGCCTAGCATAGCATTATTTCCACTTAGCATCAGGAAGCTTGGTCACGAAAATCAGAAAAGCAATCAAATTAACCGTTTACATCTTTGGATGTTTTCACTCACGAGACTCCCAGTTAGACAGCAAATGTTCCTTTTTTTATATCCAAATACCTCCGTTAGTTTGGTGCGTTATGCCCAGTAATCCTCCGGAAATAGCGGTCACGACAATGCAGATATAAATTCCAAATTATATCCATAATGTCGACAGAAACATGGCAAATGTTTTTTATAATCAACTGAAACTACGTCTAAAGGCTGTAGACACCTTAGGGAAGCCATAGAAAAAGGAATCTGGTTGATATCCCTTTCAATGGTCAATAGGGATGCATAGGAACACAGCGGTTTCAAAATAAAAGTCACTTCCTGATTGGATTTTTCTCAGGCTTTCGCCTGAAATATCAGTTCTGTTATACTCACAGACAATATTTTTACAGTTTTGGAAACTTTAGAGTGTTTTCTATCCTAAGCTGTCAATTATATGCATATTCTAGCATCTGGTCCTGAGAAATAGGCTGTTTACTTTGGTAACGTTATTTTTCCAAAAATAAAAATAGTGCCCCCTAGCTTCAAGAGGCTATTAGGCTGGTATAACTCATTAGAGTTACTTTACACCCATGCTCAAAATAAATTCACACAGTGTAATGCTAATTATTGGAAAACGACTGAACAAGCTAGCATAGAGCTAACCGAAGCTAGCAACCAACTGACCGGAGCTAGTAAACAGCTAACCGGAGCTAGCCAAAAGCTAACCGGAGCTAGCCAATAGCTAGCAGCTTTTCTAACATTTACAGTACAACAATTACAAAGTTCTTAAACATCACAGTTACAACATTAAATTCTCTAAACCCTTAGGATATTGTCAGGAGTCTCTTTTTCAATTTGTTTTTTTTAAGTCTTACACTCGACATGCGTTTTCTGTCTAGTATGAAGTTTTACAATTACTGTTATTGTTTCAAACCTTTACAATCACTTCAACAGGCAAGTTACAAAACTATGTGAATACTTGCAAAAGTATTCATCCCCCTTGGCGTTTTTCCTATTCCTTGGCGTTTTTCCGATTTTACTTGGATTTCATGTAGTGGACATACACAAAATAGTCAAAATTGGTGAAGTGAAAATAAAAAAATAAAATAAAAATAAAATGGAAAAGTTGTGCGTGTTCATGTATTCACCCCCTGTGCTATGAAGCCCCTAAATAAGATATGGTGCAACCAATTACCTTCAGAAGTCACATAATTAGTTAAATAAAGTCCACCTGTCACATGATCTGTCATATGATCTCAGTATATATACACCTGTCCTGAAAGGCCCCAGAGTCTGCAACACCATTAAGCAAGCGGCACCATGAAGACCAAGGAGCTCTCCAAACAGGTCAGGGACAAAGTTGTGGAGAAGTACAGATCAGGGTTGGGTTATAAAAAAATATCAGAAACTTTGAACATTCCACAGAGCATCCATTATTAAAAAATGGAAAGAATATGGCACCACAAAACTGCCAAGAGAGGGCCACCCTCCAAAACTCACAGACCAGGGTTTTCATCGGCAGGGACTGTCAATTGGTTAGAATTGAAGGAATGCTGGCGCTAAAAACAGGGAAATTCTTGAGGGAAACATGTTTCAGTCTTCCAGAGATTTGAGACTGGGACGGAGGTTCACCTTCCAGCAGGACGATGACCCTAAGCATAATGCTAAAGCAACACGAGTGGTTTAAGGGGAAACATTTAATTGTCTTGGAATAGCCTAGTCGAAGCCTAGACCTCAATCCAATTGAGAATCTGTGGAATGACTTAACGATTGCTGTACACCAGCGGAACTCATCCAACTTGAAGGAGCTGGAGCAGTTTTGCCTTGAAGAATGAGAAAAAATCCCAGTGGCTACACGTGCCAAGCTTATAGAGACATACCCCAAGACTCTTGCATCTGTAATTGCTGCAAAAGGTGTCTCTACAAAGTATTGACTTTGGGGGAGGGGGGGGATAGTTATGCAAGCTCACGTTTTCTGTTCTTTTGTCTTATTTCTTATTTTTCACGATAAAAAATATTTTGCACCTTCAAAGTGGTAGGCATGTTGTGTAAATCAAATGAAACAAACCCCCCAAAAATCAATGTTAATTCCAGGTTGTAAGGTAACAAAATCGGAAAAATGCCCAGGGGGGTGAGTTCTTCTGCAAGCCACTGTATGAGGACACACAGGTGCAGGATCGCATATAGTCCCAGTGTGAAGCAAACACATCTAACTGTCCCCTATTGGCCAACAGTATTCTAAATACACTGCAATGGTGAAACTTTGGAGGACTGAGATTTCAGTAAAAGTATTCTTGCCCATTACAAATAAACAATACATAAACACAAATGTGACCATACATTTTGTGTGCGTCACACACACAATGATATCTATCACGTGTCAGCACAAGAACTGTTCATCGGAAGCTTCATTAAATCGGATTCCATGGCCGAGCAGCCGCACACAGGCCTAATATCACCATGCGCAATGCCAAGCGTCAGCTGGAGTGGTGTAAAGCTTGCCGCCATTATATTGTATTTACTTTGCCACCATGGCCTTTTTGCCTTTACCTCCCTCATCTCACCTCATTTGCTCATATCGTATATAGACTTGTTTATACTGTATTATTGACTGTATGTTTGTTTTACTCCATGTGTAACTCTGTGTCGTTGTATGTGTCAAACTGCTTTGCTTTATCTTGGCCAGGTCGCAATTGTAAATGAGAACTTGGTCTCAACTTGCCTACCTGGTTAAATAAAGGTGAAATGCTTTCTCTTGAGTGATGAATCACGTTTCACCATCTCGAAGTCTGATGGACGAATCTGGGTTTGGCTAATGCCAGGAGAACGCTATCTGGCACAATGCATTGGGGAACGTGATTCATCACTAAAGTTTGGTGGAGAATGAATAATGGTCTGGGGCGTTTTTTTATGGTTTGGGCTAAGCCCCTTAGTTCCAGTGAAAATAAATGTTACGCTACAGCATACTATGATATTGTAGACGATTCTGTGCTTCCAACTTTGTGGCAACAGTTTGGGGAAGGCCCTTTCCTGTTTCAGCATGACAATTCCCCCATGCATAAAGCAAGGTCCATACAGAAATGGTTTGTTAAACCAGAAATGGTTTGCACATATCCCTGACCTCAACCCCATCTAACACCTTTTTGTGATGAATTGGAACACCGACTGTGAGCCAGGCCTAATCGCCCAACATCAGTGCCCAACTTCACTAATGCTCTTGTGGCTGAATGGAAGCAAGTTCCTGCAGCAAAGCCTTCCCAGAAGAGAGGAGGCTGTTATGGCAGCAAAGGGGGTACCAACTCCATTTTAATGCCCATGATTTTGCAATGAGATGTTCGACAAGCAGGTGTCCACATACTTTCGGTCCCCAGTGTCCCCTTACTAATAGTTAGTGCTTGTTCCCCAACTATTCCCTACCAGTGAATTAATGAAGTTCTGACAAAGTTTGAGGATATTTTTCAACTAAAGTAAAGGACAGTAATGTTAGGAGTAAAGTAGGAAGTCCAGGTTTCGATAGGCAGTCAGATGTTAATGTGTCATGAAAGGAGTGTGGATATTTGGCCTGGAAAAGCAGTTTTATACTCTGACTGAATGGGAGCTAATAATTTAGGTTTTTACCCCGCTAGTCAAGACCGAGTAAACATGTATCTGACACTAAGACAAGACCGAGACACTCATGTGGTCCAGAGACCAGACTCGAGACCAAGACTGGTCTCGAGTACTACAACACTGCCTTCGACCATACCCAGTTCAAAGGCACTTCAATCTTTTCTCTTGCCCATTGACCCTCTGAATGGCATACATACACAATCCATGTCTCAGTTGTCTCAAGGTTTAAAAATCCTTTAACCTGTCTCCTCCCCTTCATCTACACTGATTTGAAGTGGATTTAACAAGTGACATCAATAAGGGTCAAAGCTTTCACCTGGCCAGTCTATGTCTATGTCTAAAGAGCAGGTGTTCTTAATGTTTTGAACACTCAGTGTACATGCGTGCTATATAGTATTCTGTACTGCTATTGGTAGGTAGTCATAGCAGAGTGAACTCAGCATTCCATATATTCAGCATAGTAAACAACATTACAGATATGTGATTGGCACATATTCACCCATCTGTTCCATAGAAAATTTGTATAACCTTTATGCTACTGAATCTGGAGTGGTGTGTTTGTGTGTGTGTTTGTGTGTGGGTGTGGGTGTGGGTGTGTGTGGGTGGGTGGCAGGTGTACTGGTTCAGTCCTTGATGTCCCCAGCAACAGATTCATCTGTGAAAAAGGCAGATTAGAAGTCAGTCAGAGATATTCATCAGATATTAATCAAAGATATTTATCATAAACAAGCCCTGTCCCTGCAGGGCTTTCTCTTATGAAAGTAACCACAATAATATCTACCACATTATTATAATAAGTATGGTAGTCATGCCTGATGTGTGTGTGTGTGTGTGTGTGTGTGTGTGTGTGTGTGTGTGTGTGTGTGTGTTTGAATGCCCATGTTGGTATGAGACCATACCTACAGTATGTGTATTTTGATTCTATACATGAGTAATGCATATGAGCACCCCCAAACAAAAACAGATAGAACTAACAGCATATACTGTGGGGTTCTACCTGATCTGCCCAAATCATCTTTGATCACAGCTCTGAACCCATCCCAAATGCAATGATTAGTTACTATGGAAACGGTTGGGTGATGAATTTGGGAGTGTGTGTGTGTGTGTGTGTGTGTGTGTGTGGGGGGGGGGGGGGGGGGGGGGGGGGGGGTGGTTGAAGTAAGAATAGAGTTTTGTCATTCTGGGAAATGTGCCAGCACAAGCAGCGCAAGTCTCTCTCTATGCTTATGCACTAGGGAAGTGAGTTCGCAAACACTGGAAGTGTGCACAGTCTTCACAAACAAACTGTATATGTCCCAACTCAGAATCAGAATAAGCTTCCCTCAAAAATCTTGCTTCTTGCACGGCATGTGAATGTTTTAAAGATATTATTCTGACTATTGGTCAGTCACTGGGATCTGCTTGTAACACCAGCCACACTACACGATAAAGTTAAGACTATTCTGACACTGACAGAACTTTGTCGGAACCTACGGCCCGCCACGTAGTGTTACTTAATCAGCAGATGTATACCCTGTCACACTGAACGAGACAAAACCTACGAATTTGTTTGGGATGGCAAACTCATGGCATAAAATGGCTAAAATCGTACAGTCTGTGGGTGGGGTTTGAGGAAGAGGACAGACACGGCATAATGACAAATAAATCAGTCACTTAATCCAGAACTCTCTGTCTATCCACTTATCAGTCCAACAAACCAGACAGACAGAAGGACACAGTCAGAGTGAGTTGGCCTATCACCAGTCCTCTCCGACCCTGTACATTTAACGGTTTGTTCCAGGGTTGGTCTCCCCTATTACCATCTCATTCTCCCCTTCTCAATCTGACTTTGAGCCAGGGATGACAACTAACCATAGAGAGAGAGGAGGGGAGGGGAGGGTAGGGGAGGAAGAAATGGTAATTGAAATGGCACCTTATTACCATGCTAGATAGTTTATTGTGTTGGCTGTGACTCGGTGGCGTGAAATGAAAAATGGAAAGGAGCTTTTCAGCTGGCTGCTGATTTATCATGGCTGTTACCACCACTGCCCGCCAGCTAGAGATGGCTGTCCATTTCTACTTAATTAGACATACACAAACACTACCCACACGCACATCGTGTATGCGCGCACACACACACACGAATACACAAAAACAGAGACTAACAGAGTAAACACCAGTTTTAGAACTGAATAAAGATTAGTACTTCAGGCTATGTGTACATGTCTGTGTGTCTAACAGGGTGATGCTCAATTTAGAATTGAATAGATAATGCCTCAAATTCCAATTCAATTCTTGAATTTGAATTGAATTGCTGAATTGAAGTAGTAGACAGGATACAGAATTGCAAATCGAATTTGAATGAAAGGAAATATAATTCAATTCAGTGAAATTCAAATGCCTATTATATACTATATTACGCATAGTCTATACAAATATACCACAGGAGGTCGGTGGCAACTTAATTGGGGAGGGCAGCTCGATTCCATGTGTTTGAAGCCATTCCACTTACTGGATGTGGTCTTCAGAAGAGCAGCCCGGGCTCTCTTCCAGGTATGGCGATAGAAGCAGACGAACATCTGGGCATAGGGTATGCTGACTTCTTGCTCAAGGAAGAGAAGGGGCTGATATCCCAAGGAACACTCGAAGGGCGAGAGACCAGTGGCTGAGCAGGGAAGAGTGTTACGGGCATATTCCACCCACACAAGTTGCTGGCTCCAGGTGGTGGGGTTGGCGGAGACGAGGCAACGAAGAGCCGCCTCCAGGTTGTGAGATTGGCCGTTAGATTGGGGGTGAAAACCAGAGGACAGGCTGGCCAACAACCCAATGAGGGTGCAGAACGCCTTACAGAACGAGAACTGAGGACCATGGATCCATGGATCCGGAAGACGTCCTGGGAAAAACATCCGGTTAGCCTTACCGACCAGGCTATCTATACCCCAGATGAGTGCAGCCTCCAGACAGGAGGTAGGGAGGATGGTCTCGGGGTCAGATGGGGTAACAGCAGGGCTATTCAAATTTGAGAGTGCATCAGGCTTCACATTTTTGGACCACGTTGGGCCCTGAATAGAGCTGAGGCACTTGACGGTGTGGAGATATTCCAGGTTCTTATGGTCAGTCTACACTAAGACTGGGTGTTCCCCTCCTTCCAACCAGTGCCTCCACTTCTCCAATGCCCTCTTGACGGAGGCATAGTTCTCGATTACCCACATCACAGTTCCTCTCAGCAGGGGTAAGACGATGGGAAAGACAATCGCAGGGGTGCAGCTTTTGGTCCTGGGCAGAACACTGGGACAGGATGGCCCCCACTCCGACATCCGAGGCATCGACCTCCACCACAAACTGATGGGATGGGTCCAGATGGATTAAGATGGGGGCTGTAGTGAATCGATGTTTGACGTTCGAGAACACCTGGTCAGCTGCTGGAGACCATGTGAACGGAACCTTGGGAGAGGTGAGTGCTGAGAGGGTGGAAGCAAGGGTGCTGTAACCCTGGATTAAGCGGCGGTAGAAATGAGCAAATCCCAGGAATCCCTGCACTCTGGATGTGGGTTGAGGCCAATCCACCACTGCTCTCACCTTGTCCTGCACAGATGACGTATCCTAGGAAGAAGATGGTGGAGCGATGGAATTCACACTTCTCCGCTTTAACGAAAGTCTGGTTCTCCAGGAGACGCTGAAGGACCTGTTAGATGTGGAGGACGTGCTCTTGAGTTGAACGGGAAGACAAGGATGTCGTCGAGGTAGACAAGCACGAACCGGTACAGCATGTCCCAGAGCACATCGTTGACCAGGGCCTGGAACACAGCAGGAGTGTTTGTCAGTCCAAATGGCATAACCAAGTACTCATAGTGCCTACTAGCGATGTTAAAGGCTGTCTTCCACTTGTCTCCTTCCCGTATCCAAACCAGATGGTATGTGTTCCGAAGGTCCATCTTTGAGAAGATGGTCACACCCTGAAGAGTTTCGAAAGCCGAGGAGATGAGTGGTAGAGGGTAGCGTTTTTTAACTGTGATGTCTTTAAGGCCCCGGTAGTCGATACACAGGCTCAGGGCTTTGTCCTTCTTCTCTACAAAGAAGAGCGGGAGAGGCGGGAGAGGCAGATGAATGAACACTCCCTATCGCGCAGTCTGCCACACTATGGTAGCTTCCGTGCAGCCTTTCTCCCGGACAACGGAGAATCAAACACCTTCCTAACCTCCGCCACGAACTCCTCCAGAGTGAGGCAAACGGTGGATTGTTGCTCCCACACCGCTGTCACCCAGGCGAGAGCCCTCCTGGACATCAGCATTATAAGAAACGCTATCTTCGAGTGATCCGAGGGAAACGACGAGAGCTGTAGCTCGGAGATGGGGGAGCACTGGTAGAGAAACACTTAGCATGTTTCTGGATCTCCAGTGTAGTCGGGATAGGCGGGGGAGAAGTGCCACTGGTAGCGGGGTTACTGAGAGTCTGGGGGTTACCGTAGAGGCTGATATCGGGGTTATTGAGAGTCTGGGGGGTTACTGTAGAGGCTTGGTGTCTAGTAGAATAGCCACGGAATTGCTCCAGCAATGCACTGAAAATGCAGTCGTGGCATTCTGCCAAGTCCTGGAGTCCTTCCTTAAGGTTTTGAAGTAACTCCTTGTGTCTTCCAATGGAGGCTCCTTGGGAGGAGACACAGTGTTGTGGAGCTGGTCCGGGTCTGCTGGGTCAGTCAGGGCCAGTTCGTACTATCACGGCTCAGGCTAAGAATCAGATGCAGACACAGGAGGCGGATAGTACTCGTCTCAGAGTTTATTACAGTAAAATGGGCAGGCGAAAGGTGGGTCGTAATCCAAATCAGAGTCAGGCAGGTACAGAACGGCAGGCAGGGTCAGGACAGGCAGAAAGGTCAGAACTGGGAAGACTAGGAACAACTAAAATTAGAACACAGGAAACACGGAAACACGCTGGTAGGACTTGATGGGACAAGACGAACAGACAAACAGAAAACACAGTTATAAATGCACAGGGAATCATTTTTTATTGATTTTATTTCACCTCTATTTAACGAGGTAGGCCAGTTGAGAACAAGTTCTCATTTACAACTGCGACCTGGCCAAGATAAAGCAAATCAGTGCGACACAAACAACAACACAGAGTTACACATGGAATAAACAAACGTACAGTCAATAACACAATAGAAAAAGTCTATATACAGTGTGTGCTAATGGCGTGAGGAGGTAAGGCAATAAATAGGCCATAGTAGCGAAGTAATTACAATTTAGAAAATTAACACTGGAGTGATAGATGTGCAGATGATGATGTGCAAATAGAAATACTGGTGTGCAAAAGAGCAAAAAAGTAAATAAAAACAATATGGGGATGAGGTAAGTAGATTGGATGGGCTATTTACAGATGGGCTGTGTACAGCTACAGCGATCCATTAGCTGCTCAGAAAGCTGATGTTTAAAGTTAGTGAGGGAGATATAAGTCTCCGACTTCAGCAATTTTTGCAATTCGTTCCAGTCATAATGGGTGAAGATAGGAGATACCTGGTGGAGACAAGCACAAAGACAGGTGAAACAGATCAGGACGTGACAGATATGCTGCATTCTGACCTGTCAGATTCAATGAAACTCTCATGTTCTGTGTGGAAATGATTTTAATTGCACTGCGTTAAATTCCACTTTCTGTCACTCAAACTCAAATGATCCTGTGGGGTGTATCCAATTCAATTTGAGTTTTAATTCCAAAATTCTGAATTGAGCACAACCCTGGTGTGTACTTGGTGGGTGAAGATTAGAAATGGTCTCCTCTAGCCAAAGTTTAGCATTTCAATTGATCTCATTTCAATTTATCTCACAAGACCTGTTGTTCACCATCCAATCCCTTTGTATGTGTCGTAGGTGAAATACATATGGGGCCTTTTTTGTCTCACTACACACTCACACACTCACACACTCACACACAGTTGAAGTGGCCTGGCCTTGAAAATGGCTTGCTGTGTAATTTAGTTATTTTGGTTTTGGCTGGTACAGTAACACTGTGATTGGAGAACCTGGCAGCACTTTAAAAATAAATATTTGAGCTCCTTCTCACCCCCTCATCCCATCTCTGCCTCTCACCTGTGTTTAATAAATGTTGTCTCAGTCTATTTCATGTCCCTATGACAGACTGCTGTCCTGTCCAGGAGGTTGTGCTTGTACATCAAGCTGCCTCACGTTGCAGAAACACGAGATATACTCGTGCTCAATGGTCCATTCTGGCTTGGACAAGGCTAACTTACTTACTATTTCATGGATCACCAGCCAGCTGGGTTGTATTGTAGCCCAATATGTTTGCGAAGTACTTGTGTAGGGGAAAAGTGGTCAGTTTGGCTTGGAGATGTTTACAAAAGAAGAGATTCGACACTATGCCTTATCTCTTACTCTCGCTCTTCACATAAACAGTAGCAGTTTCTGTTGTTCTTTCTCCATTTTATCTCCCTCGGTTTATGCCGTCTTTCTCTGTATCACTGAGCTATGTTCTTTTCTTTTGGCAGTGTCCTCCATCGCTCCTTTTCTTTCCCCCCTCCCTTCTCCCTTCTCCCTCCCCCTCTCGCCTCCTCTTCCTCTTTCTTAACCCTGTCTCCCCTCTCCTCTCCTCCCTCTCCCTTATCCCTCTCCCACCTGTCCTCTCTCTCTTTCTCAGTGCAGTGATTGAGTGCTAGGTCTGACCCAGTCTGTCTCAGCAGGCCTTGCCTACTCTCTGTTAATAATGACTCTAACGAGATTCTGCCTAAATGAGCTTTTAATGTGCTGAGTCTACCTGCGGCTAGAGAGAGAGAGAGAGAGAGAGGGAGAGAGAGGGCTAAGGAAAAGTAGCGAGGGAGTAGAGAGGGGAGAGTATTGACTTTAAGTGTTGTGTGTGTGGTTGTGCAGTTTTAGACACCCTGCCTACTGCATGTGTACTGTTGTTTGACCACCCGCGTGTGTGTGTGTGTGCATGCTTGAGTTGTCTGTCCATGTGGATGGAACTTGACCATCCTGAACATGTGTTGTGTCCCTCAGAGTGCCGGGACATCCTGCTACCCATGATGCTTCGGGAGCTAAGCGAAACGCTGAAGGACATGGGTCAGGGGCCTCATGACGACCGGAGGAACAGCGTGGAGCTGCTCAACAACATCCTGGAGGTCCTCAGCAGAGACAATGTGGTGAGACACACACAGCCTATCAGAACACAGCTTACTGATACACTGACCAATCAGAGAGCACCATGCTTGGATATAGTCTGAGCTTAAAGGAAAATTCCACCTAAAAACTATCTTTTGGTATTTGTTTTATTAGTCCATTGTTGATATAGTCCCACAATGTTTTGCCTGTCAGCAATCAGGTTTTCAAGAGGGTATGCTGCATTTATGTATTTTGAAAGTTGTTGCTCCTCCTTTCCGCATCCTTTGACTCTTACTTTCCCCGTTCCGACACAGCCCTCCCCTCCCCCTCCGTGGCTGAGTAGCTTACAGCATGCTCACAGAACAGGGTTGCGGGCAGCTGAGCGAAAATTGAGGAAAACTTAGGTCCTGCGGAGGTTATCATCCTTTCACTCCCTCTGCTTTACCTTCTCTTCCTCTGTATCTGCTGCTAGAGCCATGTTTTACCCCCTTTTCTCCCCAATTTCGTGGTATCCAATTGTTAGTAGTTACTATCTTGTCTCATCGCTACAACTCCCGTACGGGCTCGGGAGAGACGAAGGTCGAAAGCCATGCGTCCTCCGAAACACAACCCAACCAAGCTGCACTGCTTCTTAACACAGTGCGCATCCAACCCGGAAACCAGCCGCACCAATGTGTCAGAGGAAACACTGTGCACCTGGTGACCTGGTTAGCGCACACTGCGCGTGGCCTGCCACAGGAGTCGCCAGTGCGCGATGAGACAGGGATTTCCCTACCGGCCAAACCCTCCCTAGCCCGGACGACGCTAAACCAATTGTGCGTCTCCCCATGGACCTCCCGGTCGCGGCAGGCTGCGACAGAGCCTGGGCTCGAACCCAGGGTCTCTGGTGGCACAGCAGTGCCCTAGGCCACTGCGCCACCTGGGAGACCCCCCCCCCCTCCTCCCTTTCTGCGGACAACTTTGGAGACATACGCTCCTCATTCACTCAGCATACTGAGTCCATTGGTCCCACTCGCACAGAACTATTCTACGCCTGACCTCTTTCTCTCCAGATGAAATCCTGCGACTAGTGATTCCAGCGACGTGACAACCTGCCCTGCCCACTCGACCCCATCCCTTCCTCCCTCCTCCAGACTATCTCTGGAGACCTTCTCCCATCCCTTCCTCCCTTCTCCAGACCATCTCTGGAGATCTTCTCCCATCCCTTCCTCCCTTCTCCAGACCATCTCTGGAGACCTTCTCCCATCCCTTCCTCCCTCCTCCAGACCATCTCTGGAGACCTTCTCCCATCCCTTCCTCCCTCCTCCAGACCATCTCTGGAGACCTTCTCCCATCCCTTCCTCCCTTCTCCAGACCATCTCTGGAGACCTTCTCCCATCCCTTCCTCCCTTCTCCAGACCATCTCTGGAGACCTTCTCCCATCCCTTCCTCCCTTCTCCAGACCATCTCTGGAGACCTTCTCCCATCCCTTCCTCCCTTCTCCAGACCATCTCTGGAGACCTTCTCCCATTCCTTACTTCTCACATCAACTCATCCCTTATCACTGGCTGTGCCACCTCTGACGTCAAGTTGGCCAGAGTTGCTCCCCTCCTCAAGAAACCAACCCTCGACCCCCTCTGACGTCAACAACTACAGACCAGTATCCCTTCTTTCTTTTCTTTCCAAAACACTTGAATGTGCTGTCTATGACCAACTTTCTCCCTATCGCTCTCAGAGTGATGTTCTTGACCCTAACCAGTCGGACTTCAAGACGGCTCACTTAACTGACTTTGCTGAAAACGTGTTTGCTGTGATACGTGGTTGTCTCAACTAGCTATTTTAAGATGAATGCATTAACCGTAAGTCGCTCTGGATAAGAGTGTCTGCCACATGACTCAAATGTAAAAGGGCGTTATAACTTAAATGTGATTGATTGATACTGATTCATCAGAAAGCTTCATTCTGGGGCACTTACCAATCACGCACATGGTGACATAGTGTTTAGTAGATCAATCACTGAGCTCACCTGCTGACACGTACGTTGTACAACCTGTTATCCAACGCACCCACCCGCTCACAAAGTGAAAAACAAACACACATCTTCAATATCCTACAGCGGCTTGTTAATTGCTTAAGCAATTTGTTGACAGCCCACAGAGCCTTTGAAGGGAAGTTATGACTGTTTTCCCTTTATTTACTTTGTTGGCACTAATGAATCCTGAGAAAATATGGAGAGAGTGAGAGGGGGTGGGGAGAAGGAGGGAGAGGGAGAGAAAGAAAGAGAGGGAGATGGAGGGACGGATAAACAAATGAACTTAAAGGGAGTTTGAGGGTGAATTGTGACTTTACATCAGAGACAGACAGAGGTAGCCTAGAGGTACGGTATGTGTTCCGGGTTTAGAGCCTCTCTGCCTCTAGCAGTTTAATCTACTGCGTTGAATCCCTTAAGTCTTAGCGAGTCCTGGCTTTGGTGCGCTTGGGAGAGCTTTACAACATATGGAGTGATTATTTTTCCGTCCCAGACGCAACCGTGCCAATATAAAATCTCCCTACCCCTGTGTATCAACACTCAGATTACAGACAAGTCAATCTGCCTGGTGTCTCACAGACAAAAAGAGCAAATATGAGGGATTAGATCTGTGAGTGAGAAAGAGGGGGGGGGGGGGAATAATACATTAAACCACAATTCATAGAGAGATGAAGAGAGGGATTATGGGGTGGATAGAATTGAATACTTATAGATTGAAGAGAGAGAAAGAGTACGGAAGGCGGAAGAGTGATCCATCACAGAAAAAGAGAAAAAACAATTTGCAAGGAGAGAAGACAAACGATGGAGGAGAGAGAAGGTATCGCCAGGGGTTTGCATAGTTCTGCGTGCTCCCATTTCATTTACACAGTCTCTCTTCGGTCTCCTCTCTCGTCCCCTCTATTTTTTCATCTCTCTCCTCTCCTTCTCCTCTCACCATCTCTCCCCTCTCTTTCCCTCCTCCCTCCCTCTGTCCATACCTATTTCCCCTCTGTCTCTCTCGTTCCATCTCCATCCCCCTCCTCTCCCTCTTCTCGCTCTCATCTCCTCAATCTCTCTCCTCTAGATGCTTCCTCACTGCGCTGCAGACTGAGTGATTGCCGTGGGGATTTAGAGGGTACCTGATTAAGTTGTCACGCCAAACATTTCTTTGATCTAGAGAGGGGAGAGACCGATGAGAATGTCCTGGGGAATAACACACTGTGTGTGTGTGTGGGTGCACGTGAGTGTGCTTGGGTGTGATGCTGCAGGAGGGGTTGTGAGAAAGAGTTTGTTTGAGGAAGAGGAAGCATTGTGTGCCTCTGATTTACTGAGGCGAGGGTGTCTGTGTGTGCTTGTCAACGTGAGTGTGGGTTTGGGGGATAGAGACGATACAAAAACGATGCAATCAGATTTAGTCATTCAGTTATAGGAACAGCTGCTTCTATCAAACCTGCGTGTGTGTGTGTGATGACACTCTACCTCCGCTCTGTTTACCTTGACTGTATCCAGTGACTCAAGTCAGAAATGTTAATTTCATTTAATCATGCCTGCCTGCTCCAAATCAATCCCTTTAAATCATGCATATACATGACAGGCCACACACACTGTGATGACACACACACACATCCTTGCCATTAATTATTCAATTATTCTTCCTCTCTCTTTTGGCACATGCACACTGTGGATATGGCTAGAACTAGTTTGGGTAGAACCGTTTTTAAGGCCTGATTCACACGGTCTCCTCTGAATAGTTGATGTTGAGATGTGTCTGTTACTTGAACTATGTGAAGCATATATTTGGGCTGCAATCTGAGGTACAGTTAACTCTAATGAACTTATTCTCTGCAGCAGAGGTAACTATTAGTCTTCCTTTCGTCTGGCGGTCCTCATGAGAGCCAGTTTCCTCATAGCTCTTGATGGTTTCTGTGACTGCACCTGAAGAAACTTTCAAAGTAATTGAAATGTTCCAGATTGACTGACCTTCATGTCTTAAAGTAATGATGGACTGATGTTTCTTTTTGCTTATTTGAGCTGTTCTTTCCATAATATGGACATGGTCTTTTAGCAAATAGGGCTATCTTCTGTATACCACCCCTACCTTGTCACAACACATCTGATTGGCTCAAACAGAAATTCCACAAATTAACTTTTAACAAGGGACACCTGTTAATGGAAATGCATTCCAGGTGACTGACTACCTCATGAAGCTAGTTGAGAGAATGCCAAGAGTGTGCAAAGCTGTCATCAAGGCAAAGGGTGGCTACTTTTAAGAATCTCAAATATGAAATATATTTTTAGTTTAACACTTTTTTGGTTACTGCATGATTCCATATGTGTTATTTAATAGTTTCGATTATTCTACAATGTAGAAAATTGTAAAAAAATAATAAAGAAAAACCCTTGAATGAGTAGGCATGTCCAAACTTTTGACTGGTACTGTCTATACTGAACAAAAATATAAATGTGACATGCAACAATTTCATTGATTTTACTGACTTACAGTTCATGTGAGGAAAGCTATGGATTTCAAATGACTGGGAATCTAGATATGTATCTGTTGGTCAAAGATACCTTTAAAAAAATAGGCCTTACAATGGGCCTCAGGATCTCATCATGCTATTTCTTTGCCTTCAAATTACCATTGATAACATGCAATTGTGTTGTTTGTCCTTAGATTATGCCTGCCCATACGATAACCCTACCGCCATCATGGGGCCCACACACGTGGTCTGCAGTTTTGAGGCCAGTTGGATATAGTGCCAAATTCTTTACAACGAAGTTGGAGGCGGCTTATAGTAGAGTATACTGATCAATCGGAATCCACGCTTCAAGATTGTTTTGATCACGCGGACTGGGATATGTTCCGGGTAGCTTTTGAGAATAATATTGACGAATATACTGATACGGTGACTGAGTTTTTTCAGGAAGTGTATAGGAGATGTTGTACCCACTGTGACTATTAAAACCTACACTAACTAGAAACCGTGGATAGATGGCAGCATTTGTGCAAAACTGAAAGCGCGAACCACCGCATTTAATCATGGCAAGGTGACTGGGAATATGGCAGAATACAAAACAGTGTAGTTATTCCCTCTGCAAGGCAATCAAACAGGCAAAACGTCAGTATAGAGACAAAGTGGAGTCGCAATTCAACGACTCAGACACGAGACTTATGTGGCAGGGTCGACAGACAATCACGGACTGCAAAAGGAAAATCAGCCACGTCGCGGACACCGATGTCTTGCTTCTGGACAAGTTAAACACCTTCTTTGCCCGCTTTGAGGATAACACATTGCTACCAAGGACTGTGGGTTCTCCTTCTCCGTGGCCGACGTGAGTAAGACATTTTAAGTGTGTTAACCCTCGCAAGGCTGCCGGCCCAGACGTCATCCCCAGCCGCGTCCTCAGAGCATGCGCAGACCAGCTGGCTGGTGTGTTTACGGACATTTTCAATCTCTCCCTATCCCAGTATGCTGTCCCCACATGCTTCAAGAGGGCCACCATTGTTCCTGTACCCAAGAAAGCAAAGGTAACTGAACTAAACGACTAGCTTACCTGTCACCCTAGACGCATTTCAATTTGCTTACCTCCCCAATAGACCCACAGACGATGCAATCGCCATCGCACTGCACACTGCCCTATTCCATCTGGACAAGAGGAATACCTATGTAAGAATGCTGTTCATTGACTATAGCTCAGCATCCAACACCATAATACCATCCAATCTCATCATTAAGCTCAAAGACCTGGGTCTGAAACCCGCCCTGTGCAGCTGGATCCTGGACCTCCTGACGGGCTCTGGGAGTGTGGTGCCAGGAAAATAGCCTCTCACTCAACGTCAACAAAACAAAGGAGATGATCGTTGACTTCAGGAAACAGCAGAGAGAGCACCCCCCCTATGCACATCAACGTACCACAATGGAGAAGGTGGAAAGCTTCCTTGGCGTGGAAAGTTCCTCAGCGTACACATCACTGACAAACTGAAATTGTCCACCCACACAGACAGTGTGGTGAAGAAGGCGCAACAGTGCCTCTTCAACCTTAGGAGACTGTAGAAATTTGGCTTGGCACCTAAAACCACCTCACAAACTTTTACAGATGCACAATTGAGAGTATCCTGTCGGGCTGTATCACTGCCTGGTATGGCAACTGCACCACTCGCAGCCACAGGGCTCTCCAGAGGGTAGTGCAGTCTGCCCAATGCATCACATGGGGGCAGACAGTGCCTGAACTACCTGCCCTCCAGGACACCTACAGCACCCAATGTCACAGGAAGGACAAGATCATCAAGGACAACAATCATCCGAGCCACTGCCTGTTCACCCCGTTATCATCCAGAAGGCGAGGTCAGTACAGGTGCATCAAAGCAGGGACCGAGAGACTGAAAAACAGCTTCTATCTCAAGGCCATCAGACTGTTAAATAGCCATCACTAGCACATTAGAGACTGCTGCCTATATACAATGACTTAAAATCACTGGCCACTTTAATGGAACACTAGTCACTTTAATAATGCTTACATATTTTTTTTACATACTCACATGTATTCTATTATATTCTACTGTATCTTAGTCTATGCCGCTCTGACATTGCTCACTCATTTAATTATATATTCTTATATATTAATTTACTTCGATTTGTGTGAATTGGGTATATGTTGTGAAACTGTTAGATATTACTGCACTGACGGAGCTAGAAACGCAAGCATTTCGCTACACCCACAATTACAGCTGCTCAGCACGTGTATGTGACCAATAAAACATTTGATTCGATTTGAAGTAACATGTAAAGTGTTGGTCTCATTTATTTAAAAGTGTTTTTTTTTTGTTACTCTTGAAAGTTGCAATCGTAGAATGCACAAGGTGATTGGGTAGTGCGTCATCGGATCCTCTTGTCATGTCAGTCATTGTGGACCTTAGAGAGATATGTAAAACTTGTCAGAAATGTCCAGATCAACTAGCCCATGTCAGCTAACAGGTTTTTAGCTAGGTTGATGTTAGCCCATAAGTGTTTGAGTCACTCACATGTCACATGAATACACATTAGACATGGCAACATGTATAGATTTGCAAGAAAATGAGCTTTAAAACTGCTAAATGTTTCTCTGAGCCCCATGACTAAATGTGTAGAATTGCAGGTAATAAGCTTTAAACCTGCAACATGTTCTCTCCACCAACAAGAGGGGTGTGAACAGTTTGTGTCATGAACAGTGCTTGTGCCCATAGAAATCGACATGGCGCGTGCAGGTGGGGCACTTGATGTTTCCCAATGCTGGAAGGGGGGGTGGGCCTGAGGGAAAAAGTTTGGGAACCCCTACATATGAGCAACAGTCAGAAATGTGCGGTGACAGGGGCTGTTACTGACTTTATTATGGTTCCTTTGGGGACATTTTGTATCGGGGGACAGTGAATTACTTTGGCGAGGCACAGAGAGAGAAAACGGAGTGCGTTGGAGAAGGTTGGGGAATTTTCTTTGGCAGAGATCTAAAAAAAAAAGAGCCGATGAACAATGGTAGTGAGCGCAGTTTAGGGCATGCATATGATTCTATCCAAGAAACTGCCAGGAAAGTGTATTTTTGGTCCAACTGATTCATGACCCTGCTTTCTCTCTCCCTCTCTCTCTCTCTCTCTCTCTCTCTCTCTCTCTCTCTCTCTCTCTCTCTCTCTCTCTCTCTCTCTCTCTCTCTCTCTCTCTTTTTCTCTTTTCTCTTTTCTCTCTCTCTTTCTCAGGGTGAGACATTCCAGCATATTCAGGACATTGTGGCCAGTCTCCTCAGGACCATCAACCGTACGGTCATTTCCATGGGTCGTGAGCATGCCCTGATTGTGAGTAATCCAAATGACCCTCCTAAGCGTTAGCCCCACTGGTGACCAGGCCACCATGCTCCTGGAGAGATTACACATATGCAGGGTTTTGCTCCAAACAAGCTGGCTTGGGTTCCCATACTGGCTTCCCAAGTCTCAATCCTACCTCCTACTGTAAGTTGTGCACATATAGATAATCTTGAACAGGCCTGGGTAAAGGCCGGCCCGGGGGGGGGGCGACCTGATTCAATACGGACCGCGGAATCATGCTCAGATCTCGTAAAGAATTTGCGATAGCAAAGTTGTGAAAAACGTATTTGATATTGGATGAGAGCAGTGATGCACGTGACACGGCGCAGTTGTTGATATTCTTACAAGGCATAACCCCAGACTTTGAAATGACAGAGGAGCTTGCTTCAGTGCAGTCAATGAAGAGCACAACTACAAGGAAAGATTTATTGGAGGAGGTTAATAAGTGTGTGGCAAAGCTGGGACTGAGTTTTGAAAAGTTATCCAATGTGACCACTGATGGGTGCCCGAAAAAACGTTGGCCTTTTGAAAAGGATGCAAGATCAAGTAGCTGAGCTGAACCCGGATCAGAAAATGATTTTCTTGCATTGCATTATTCATCAGGAGGTGCTCTGTAAATGTGTTCTGAAAATGAGCCATGTTGTGGATACAGTCACTAAAGTGGTAAACTTCATAAGAGCAAAATCTTTAAACCACAGGCAGTTTGTCTCACTGTTGGAAGAGACAGAGTCGTGCCATGCAGATCGCCCCTACCACACAAATGTGTTTGGAGAAGGTGCTTAAAAGGGTGTGGGACCTGAAGGGTGTGGGACCTGAAGGGTGTGGGACCTGAAGGGTGTGGGACCTGAAGGGTGTGGGACCTGAAGGGTGTGGGACCTGAGTTTTTGCAAATGAAAGGAAAATATGTGGATTTCCCTCAACTGCAAGATTAAGAATGGTTGTCTGATTTTGCCTTCACCGTGGACATCATGGCCCTCATGAATTAACTGAATTCCAAACGACAAGGGAAGGGCCTTTTTGCACATCAGATGTACAGTCTTCTCAAAGCCTTCAAAGGGAAAATTATTTATCCTGACCGGTAAGTAGAAGCCAACAATCTCACCCACCTTCCGACACTACTAGTCTGTTCCCTATCAGATGACCAGCGGGAGAAGTATACATCGCTGCTGCGTGCTTCCAACAGTGAGTTGTCTTGTCGTTTTTGAAGATTTCAGAGTGTTGGAAAAGGACATGCTGTTGGTTTCCTCTCCTTTCACCTTCAATGTGGAAAACGCTCCCACAGACCTGCAACTTGAGCGTATCGATCTTCAGTCTGATACAGTGATTGGAGAGCTATTCAAAACAATGTCCCTGACAAGGTTCTAATGCATCTCTCCATGAACAAAACTTTATAAAGATTAGGAGTCCTGCTCCGAAGATGTTTGTACTGTTTGGGTCAACCTACTGTATGTATGCGAACAGACATTTTGAGTGATGAATTTAACAAGTCAAGGCACAGATCGTCTCTTACTGACTCTCACCTCTCAGCAATCCTGAGCATAGAGATGTCAGAAACTATACCTGACTTCACTTCTCTAGTCAGTGCCTATCAGTACTCCTCACACTGATTGAATAGTTTAAATGTAATGTTGAGCTCTCTCTCTGTCTTGTGTGTTTGTGCATACCGTTAACAAGGGTTCTGTCCGTGGTGCTGAATGCACAGTGTACTTTTCCCTGCCCGTAGTTCGTTACACGATTAATAATGAAAATACCTACCAAAAGGAGAACATGGAAGTGGTTTATTTCTGTACATGTTAAAAAGTCAAATAAGTAGCATATCTGGATGTGATTTACAGTAGCTATATCTGTCAACACAGTCATACACATGATGTTTAACCCTGTAATATGGTTCTGGCCCGCGATGGCGATAATATATTCTAATGTGGCCCCTCCATGGAAAAGAATTGCCCCACTGCTTTTGATCGCAGAGTACCACTGCACACTGACTGCTTTCTAAATCCTTCTCTTCAGTCCTTTTAGTGTTTCACAAATTGTTATTTGTGTCCTGCTGGCGGGTTGTGGCCAATTCAGTTTGGGCCACGGCTTAAAATTGGGTTCTGGCTAGAAATGATGGAGTTGTTTACTTAGTGTTTACTTGAATGGGAGACGAGCAATACTCCCCCCCCCCCCCCCCCCCCCCCCAAAAAAAAAAGCTATAGGTGGGTCTAAAACACAGGAAGTATTTGGGAAACTACTGATTGTTTCCGTCTGTAGACTTTCTTACAGTTTAGTGACCTTTATTCTACCCTTTGAAATAGCATGTTGTAGCCCTCTTATAGCCCTCCATCCACTTTTACCATTCCTCCATAGTGCCACAGCTTCATCCTGAATGGTGGTGGTCAATAGTGCTTTAGGTGTGTCGTCATGGGAATAGGGAACCCCTGTTCAAGCAGGAAATGATCTGTCCTGTTTAAAATACACACTTTTATTGGATCCCAATATAACTATTGTAAACAACACAGCGAGAGGAAAAGGAAGAGAAAAGCATTGTGGGAGATCACACATGGGGATGGGAAGAGCGATCTATTAAAAAGCACTGATGTGGCAGGTTAGGGACCGGGGCTGATTATTGGTTAAACAGTAAATAGGGTGTGGTCTTGGAAGGAAAGGTTGAGATTATTATTGGTTGAGCTGGTGTTTTAGCCAATAGCGCTGTGGAAAAATGAAAGCTCATAGTGTAGAGTGGATATAATTGTAGTGTGTGTGCGTCTGCGTGTGCGTGTGCTTGTGTGTGTTTAGTGCTATACTGTGTGTGTATATTGTTTGTGTTGAGTATGACTCAGTAACTTTTTTGTTTTGCGTATTGCGGGAGAATCCTGGTGGAAGCGTGTGTTGATTGGTTACATGGCCTGTCACTCTCTGAAGGGATTGTAGATGGACTGGTCACTCTGTAGGTCGTGGAATGTGAATAGGTGCTCATCTATGTTCAAGCACTGGGACCTTTGACCTAACTGAGTCACCACTAGACACTCTTAAACCGTGTCCCTTATGTGACTAACCTAGCACAGTAGCACAGTAACTCTGTTGGTCAGGGACAAAGTCACTCAGTTTAGTATCTCTTCAAAATCCAGTAACCAGTGATCCCAAGACTTGAACTCTATCAGTTGGTCCACACCTCATAGAGTTGTCCATGGTAACTTATTGCTCTCCATGTTATCCACACTCCAACTGTTTCTAAGGTGTAGCATCTCTGTAGCTCAGCTACCATAATAGTTCCTATAGCAACATCAAAGACACAGGAACAGTCGCCATTGTCCATCAACACACACCTGTCCAATCCCCTTGGTAACAGCAGCCCGCAACATTTCCATGGCGACTGTACCCCCGGCGACGGATGTGTATCTATAGCCACCAGAAACACTTCTTGCGTAGCTTCTTGACACGGGCCTTGGCGCTGGGGTGGGAGGTGGGAGGTTTGGGGACGGGGAGGGGGACATCGTAAACCCCATCTAGAGTTTCCATCACTGGCTGGAACCTCCCCTCTTGCTGTCTGAAGTCATGCTCCACACTGGTGAGAAAGAGGTGGAGAGAGTGGGGGAGAGAGAGGGTGGGAGAGGAGGAAGAGAGAGGGGGAGAAAGAGGTTGAAAGATAGGCAGAGAGAGGTGGAGAAAAGGGGGGGATAGAGGGGGAGAAAAGGGAGATAAGAGGGGGAGAGGGGGGAGAAAAGAGGGGGGGAGAAAAATGGAGAAGAGAGGGGGAGAAAAGAGGGGGAGAGAGGGAAGAAAAAGGGAGAAAAGAGGGGGAGAGAGGTGGAGAAAAATGGAGAAAAGAGGTGGAGAAAAGAGGGGGAGAAAAAGGGAGAAAATAGGGGGAGAGAGGTGGAGAAAGTTAGACATGTACGCAAACATAAATTGCTTGTACTTCTTCAAATGCCCTTTGATATAAATGCAGTTAGATTTACACGGTAACATACACACATCAATGCACATGCTTCACACCTCTGAAAACACATGTGCTCTTTCAAGTGCACGCCTATGCACCCAATCAGACACACACACACACACTGAAGTAATTTCACGTTCACAGAATTCCTACGCTTCATGCACCACTATATCACAGGCTGGAGTAATGAGAGGAGTGGGAGGAGAGAGAAAGAGAGAGTAGAGGAGGCGCGAACTAGAGAGTCGTCCTAAAGTGTTGGAACTTAAAGAGAGGACTGAGTGAAACATGTATTTCCCCTGTGATGTTTTCAAAGCCCTCCCTCCCCTTGCCTTATCTTCTCTCTCTCTCTCTCTCTCTCTCTCTCTCTCTCTCTCTCTCTCTCTCTCTCTCTCTTTCTCTCTTGCTTTATTTCTTTCTTTCTCTCTCTATATATATATATATCGCTCTCCCTCTCTCCTCTCTAAAATGGCTAATGCTTCGGGTCATACTGCAGGGGAGTTTGAGTGTGCACTGAAAGTTTGTGCGTGTGTTTTTGGTTTTACTATCCTTGTGGGGACCAGAAGTCCTCGCAATAATAGTAAAACAAGGAAAATTCAGACATTTCGCTGGTCGCCACAAGGAAAAAGGTTTAGGGTTAGAATTAGGGTTAGGTTTAAGACGGTTTCTGTTTGTGATGGTAACAAACATTTGGTTACGCGGTGCCTATTGCAACTTCCTGCTCTGTCTGCATATTGCAAGTCAGTCCGGTCTGGAGAGGGTGGGTAAACATTGGGCGGTTACGTGCCTTAAAGATCAATGGAGGCCGAGGGCTCAGAGGGGTCAACTGTGACACTTCAGTGAGATGAAAACAATAACGAGAGGAAGACAGTGAATTGATGCTATTTTAGGTTTAGGGGTTAGGTTTAGGGTTAGGATTACACTTATGGTTATGGGTTTGGGTTTGAGTTAGCGGTTTGGGGTTAGGGTTAAGGGAACATCGGATTTTGAATGGGAATTAATTGTTTGAGCCACACAACAATAGTAAAACAAAGTTGTGTGTATTGAGATGAGTTGCACAGGGTTTGAGCATCTGGAGTTAATGAGGCTTACGATGAAGGAAGGACAGGAGGATAGAAGACACGCACACACACACAGACACACACACACACACGTTTGTTTTACTATCCTTGTGGGGGACCAAAAAATGAATTCCCATTCAAAATCCTATGCCCACTCAGTCATCGTATTTGCTCTCTCCTGACAAATAAAACCTCAAATGAAACCGCTCAAATGACACAGCAGTGAGTGGGAAGAGGAGGCGTCCGATATACATAACACACAGGGGCTTCTAAAGGAGAAACAGCGGGAGGGAGAGAGAGAGAGGAGGAGGGTAAAGACGAGAAGGTTTGATGAGTAGTAGCGGGGTGGGAAGGGTGGTTGAAAGGATGAAAGGATGAGTTGAGAAAACAGGAGGGGAAAACAAGATACAGAGAAAGAGGAAGGAGGGGGAGTAAATAGAAAGAGAGCCGTGCGAGGGAGAGAGGGAGAGAGAGAGAGAGAGAGGGAGAGGAAGAGAGAGGGAGAGGGAGAGAGAGGGAGAAAGGGGGAGAGGGGGAGAGAGGGAGAGGGAGCGAGAGAGGGAGAGAGGGAGAGAGGGAGAGAGGGAGAGAGGGGGAGAGGGGGAGAGAGAGAGGGAGAGGGAGAGGGAGGGAGAGAGAGAGTTGAGGTAAGGTTAGAATGTCCCCGGAAAAGAGGAGAAATGAAGAGACCGGAAGATATGAAAGAGAGGTAAAAGCACAGATGCAGACGCAGGGGAGAGGAAAGGAGTATGAATAAATTATAAAGCACTGGAGAGGAGGAGTGCTACTACTGAAACCACGCATGCACACACATGCACGCACACACACACACGCACACACACACACACACACACACACAAATGGAAAGAAATAAGCATTGAACCTGGCCTACACATTCCTTGCCGTGCAGCATGTGCTTTCAGGGTGTTTTAAAGAGGGTGTTTTCTCTCTCTGTAGCTCAGTTTTTCCTTCTCGTTATCTCTCTGTTGTTCCTCCTCTATTGTTTTGGGGATTACGCCTCAATTGGGAAAGCTGCTCCTCTTAATTGATTCCCCCGGCTGGCATCTACAGTATCTGCTGTGTGTGTGTGTGTGTGTGTGTGTGTGTGCGCGTGCGTGCGAGCGAGCGAGCGCAGTGTTTTTTTTCTGTCAGAACTTGCCTTTCTTTGTTTCTCTGTCACACAGATTAATTAGATTTGACAGTACAAAACATCTGCAGGCAGGAAACATCAAAATGTCGTTTTCCAGCTCAAATCATGAAGAGGGAAGCCACCATCCCACGCGGTCTCTCTCCTCTCTATCTTTCTCTCTCTCTCTCTCTCTCTCTCTCTCTCTCTCTCTCTCTCTTTCTCTCTCTGTATATCTCTCTCTTCTACACACTCTTCCCCCCATCCCCTCTCTGTGTCCTGCTGAGTGTGTGATAACGCCATTACTGTACCATCAAGAAAATGACTGTATTGATGTGCCTGTGTATGTGTGTGTATGTGTGTGTGTTTCATAACCACAATAGAATGATCGGTGTCTTCCAATGGCCTCGGAATGACTGTAATAATCCTTCTCTTCTGTTTGGATTAACTGTGTGTGTGTGTGTGTGTGTGCGCGCGCGCACCAGCATATCGCTATTGGGAATAATAGAATATTACTGATCCTCTTTATTTGGGAAAAGAGAAATGGGACACACAGGCAAGGAGAGAGAGAGAGAGAGAGAGAGAGAGAGAGAGAGAGAGAGAGAGAGAGAGAGAGCAAGCTGGTCCTGGGGCTCTGTTCACAAACACAAACACACCCTACAGAGCCCCAGGACAACAGCACAATTAGACCCAACCAAATCATGAGAAAACAAAAAGATAATTACTTGACACATTGGAAAGAATTAACAAAAAAACAGAGCAAACTAGAATGCTATTTGGCCCTAAACAGAGAGTACACAGCGGCAGAATACCTGACCACTGTGACTGACCCAAAATTAAGGAAAGCTTTGACTATGTACAGACTCAGTGAGCATAGCCTTGCTATTGAGAAAGGCCGCCGTAGGCAGACATGGCTCTCAAGAGAAGACAGGCTATGTGCTCACTGCCCACAAAATGAGGTGGAAACTGAGCTGCACTTCCTAACCTCCTGCCCAATGTATGACCATATTAAAGAGACATATTTCCCTCAGATTACACAGATCCACAAAGAATTCGAAAACAAATCCAAATTTGAAAAACTCCCATATCTACTGGGTGAAATTATATATAATATGACATTTGTAATGTCTTTACTGTTTTGAAACCTCTGTATGTGTAATGTTTACTGTTAATTTTTGTTGCTTTTCACTTTATATGTTGTCTACCTCACTTGCTTTGGCAATGTTAACACATGTTTCCCATGCCAATAAAGCCCTTGAATTAGAGAGAGAGAGAGAGAGAGAGAGAGAGAGAGAGAGAGAGAGAGAGAGAGAGAGAGAGAGAGAGAGAGAGAGAGAGAGAGAGAGAGAGAGAGAGAGAGAGAGAGAGAGAGAGAGAGAGAGAGAGAGAGAGAGAGAGAGAGAGAGAGAGAGAGAGAGAGAGAGAGAGAGAGAGAGAGAGAGAGAGAGAGAGAGAGAGAGAGAGAGAGAGAGAGAGAGAGAGAGAGAGAGAGAGAGAGAGAGAGAGAGAGAGAGAGAGAGAGAGAGAGAGAGAGAGAGAGAGAGAGAGAGAGAGAATTTAAATCCAAATGTCCTGGGACGTCTACCAACACAGTGTGGTAGTCTTTGAGGAGTGTGCCCAGTGGTAATAGTAGATAATTACTAGATAGTTCATACTCAGGCAGTAGTGATTCAGGCTACTGCAGTAATGTATTCTATTTAACATTCACTTTGAACTTCACTGGGGGACTTCCTTGCTGTTCACCAGCTATTCAGGGACTTCCTAGCGGTCCTGTGATATTATCTGCAGAAACAGGTCCTGGCGGGGCCCCTGGGCTGTTTTCTGTGGCCCTGAGGGGCCCCTGTGTGAGCCGGTATCTCTGCCACACTTCCCTCCGGTCCTAATTATTCCTGATTAGATGTGAACTCCTGCTGTAGCTAATGTTGTTCCTGGTTACAGAGGAGGAGGAGACGAGGGCGAGGAGGAGATCTGGTGGGCTGATAGTGAGTTAGCAAAGAGCTGCACGTCCTGATTGGTTAAAGTTAGAGTCCTTAATTGAAGCAATAACAAAGGGATGACCCCACCCCTGTTTGGGTAAAAAGCTGAGGGATGGGCCTGGAGAAATGTAACCACTCTCAAATTCCTAGACAGAGCTATGGATGCAAGGACTGACCATCCATGATATAAAAAATGTCGTTTTAGCCATGTTTTGAGGCTGTACAGTGTTTGATATATTTACAGATATTGAGTTAAACAAGCTGATATTTTGGGTTCTGATTGGGTACATCAGTTAAACTAAGCTTATATTCTTCAAGAATCAATGGGTATTCATTATTAATTTATGTCCGAAAATGGATGTAGCAACTAAGGATTCTAGCATTTAATTACTCATTTAGGTCACAGCCTTACAGAGTATGGAGAGGGAGGTGGGGAATGTTGATGTTGTTGCTGGGTACTTGGTAGGGTGTTTGTACAGCCCAGTATCTGACTAGGATCATTTCTTGCTGTTACTGTCGATGACATCACAAGGACTTTTACCTGTTGGCAGCGCTGAGGAGGGGGTGCGTCTTGCCGGTTCCTGCTTAAGGCAGTTGACCTAAGACAGCGAAGAAGAGGAAGGAAAAGGACTCCGAGCTAGGCTGAAAGGAGGAAGATACACGGCTTCCTCTTCCTTGTATCCTGATAGCTGATGTCCAATCGCTGGAAAAGGAACTTTGTGAACTCAGAGCTCGGCTTCAATCACAGAGGAACATCAGGGAATGCGGTGTCTTTAGTTTTTTACTGAGATATGGCTTACAGACAATTCACTTGACTCTGCCGTTCAACCAGATGGCTTCTCCATATCCCGAGTGGATCGAACGGCGGCTTCTGCAAAGACTCAGGGGGGATCTGGTAAGTGTCTGGGGGAGGGGTATGTTTCCTCGTTAACAATTCCTGGTGTACCGAAGTTGAAAGCATTGCGAAATCCTGTTCATCAGAACTGGAGTTTCTGATGCTAAAATGCCGACCCTACTATGTGCCAAGGGAATACCCGTGGGTTATTATGACAGCTGGGTACATACCGCCACAAGCAAACACCAAGGCGGCACACAGCAAACTCAGCCATACCCCGCCCCCCATTGCGGCCAATCAGATCACGTCTCTCTGCTCCTATTCCCCGCCTACGAGCAGCAACTCAAGAGGGAGCCACCAACACAGAGAAAAGTGAGGCGCTGTACAGAGGAGGCAGACTCGATGCTGCAGGATTGATTTGAGAATACTATTAGGATTCAAAGATTCATCCACCCAGGACTCATCCATTAACATTGAGGAATATACAGTATTTCATCAGATACAAGATTCAATGCCCGTACTGCAGCATTGAATGTCAGCAGAAGGAACCCCGATGACTCTGTGGCGTGCGACACGTACAAGGCATGCAGGTATGAGCTCCCCAAATCCGTTAGGGAGGCAAAAAGACACAGACTCAAACTTGAATTGATGTTCGACAATTCAAACCAACTCGCTTTGCATGTGTCAAGAGCTACAGACTATCACAGACTACAAAGGCAAATCCAGCTGTGTGGTGCCCACCGAAGCCTCCCTCCCAGAAAAGCTTAACACATTCTATGCTCGCTTCGAGAAAGACAATACTGAGCCATTCAGGAGGACTCTCGCCGCTCCGGTCGAACAGGTGCTTTCGCTCGCAGAGGCTGACTTGACGAAAAACTCTAAAAAGAGCTAAAACTCACAAAGCTGCCGGCCCACATGGGATCCCTGGCTGTGTCCTCAGAGTGTGTGTTGACCAGCTGGCTGGCATCTTGTGGGACATCATCAACCTGTCCCAGGCTGTAGTCCCCACCCGCTTTACGGAGACCACCATCATCCCAGTGCCCAAGAAAAACAAGGTGACTTGCCCAAATCACTATTGACCCGTTGCTCTCGCCTCGGTCATCATGAAGTGCTTCAAGAGGCCGGTCATGGCCCACATCAAGGTCAGCATGGCAGGCACACTTGACCCAATCCATTTTGTCTACCACTCCAACAGATCCACAGAAGATGCAATTTCCATCGTTATTTACTGGGCCGTAACACATTTGGACAAGAGGAACATCTATGTGAGAATGCTGATTCTGGACACCCCCCTCTGCAACTGGATCCTGGACTTCCTGATGGGCAGACCACAGGCTGTGAGGAATGGCAACAACACCTCCTGCATATGGACTCAACACAGGGGCCCCCAGGGGTGTGTCCTTAGTCTTCTGCTGTACTCTCTGTTCACCCACGACTGCGTGGCTTCGCACAACACCAACAACCACGGTTGTAGGCCTGATAGGCAACAACGACGAATCAGCCTACAGGGAGGAGGTACACTACATGACCAAAAGTATGTGGACACCTGCTCGTCGAACATCTCATTCCATAATCATGGGCATGAACTCCCATATCTACTGGGTGAAATTATATATAATATGACATTTGTAATGTCTTTACTGTTTTGAAACCTCTGTATGTGTAATGTTTACTGTTAATTTTTGTTGCTTTTCACTTTATATGTTGTCTACCTCACTTGCTTTGGCAATGTTAACACATGTTTCCCATGCCAATAAAGCCCTTGAATTGGAGAGAGAGAGAGAGAGAGAGAGAGAGAGAGAGAGAGAGAGAGAGAGAGAGAGAGAGAGAGAGAGAGAGAGAGAGAGAGAGAGAGAGAGAGAGAGAGAGAGAGAGAGAGAGAGAGAGAGAGAGAGAGAGAGAGAGAGAGAGAGAGAGAGAGAGAGAGAGAGAGAGAGAGAGAGAGAGAGAGAGAGAGAGAGAGAGAGAGAGAGAGAGAGAGAGAGAGAGAGAGAGAGAATTTAAATCCAAATGTCCTGGGACGTCTACCAACACAGTGTGGTAGTCTTTGAGGAGTGTGCCCAGTGGTAATAGTAGATAATTACTAGATAGTTCATACTCAGGCAGTAGTGATTCAGGCTACTGCAGTAATGTATTCTATTTAACATTCACTTTGAACTTCACTGGGGGACTTCCTTGCTGTTCACCAGCTATTCAGGGACTTCCTAGCGGTCCTGTGATATTATCTGCAGAAACAGGTCCTGGCGGGGCCCCTGGGCTGTTTTCTGTGGCCCTGAGGGGCCCCTGTGTGAGCCGGTATCTCTGCCACACTTCCCTCCGGTCCTAATTATTCCTGATTAGATGTGAACTCCTGCTGTAGCTAATGTTGTTCCTGGTTACAGAGGAGGAGGAGACGAGGGCGAGGAGGAGATCTGGTGGGCTGATAGTGAGTTAGCAAAGAGCTGCACGTCCTGATTGGTTAAAGTTAGAGTCCTTAATTGAAGCAATAACAAAGGGATGACCCCACCCCTGTTTGGGTAAAAAGCTGAGGGATGGGCCTGGAGAAATGTAACCACTCTCAAATTCCTAGACAGAGCTATGGATGCAAGGACTGACCATCCATGATATAAAAAATGTCGTTTTAGCCATGTTTTGAGGCTGTACAGTGTTTGATATATTTACAGATATTGAGTTAAACAAGCTGATATTTTGGGTTCTGATTGGGTACATCAGTTAAACTAAGCTTATATTCTTCAAGAATCAATGGGTATTCATTATTAATTTATGTCCGAAAATGGATGTAGCAACTAAGGATTCTAGCATTTAATTACTCATTTAGGTCACAGCCTTACAGAGTATGGAGAGGGAGGTGGGGAATGTTGATGTTGTTGCTGGGTACTTGGTAGGGTGTTTGTACAGCCCAGTATCTGACTAGGATCATTTCTTGCTGTTACTGTCGATGACATCACAAGGACTTTTACCTGTTGGCAGCGCTGAGGAGGGGGTGCGTCTTGCCGGTTCCTGCTTAAGGCAGTTGACCTAAGACAGCGAAGAAGAGGAAGGAAAAGGACTCCGAGCTAGGCTGAAAGGAGGAAGATACACGGCTTCCTCTTCCTTGTATCCTGATAGCTGATGTCCAATCGCTGGAAAAGGAACTTTGTGAACTCAGAGCTCGGCTTCAATCACAGAGGAACATCAGGGAATGCGGTGTCTTTAGTTTTTTACTGAGATATGGCTTACAGACAATTCACTTGACTCTGCCGTTCAACCAGATGGCTTCTCCATATCCCGAGTGGATCGAACGGCGGCTTCTGCAAAGACTCAGGGGGGATCTGGTAAGTGTCTGGGGGAGGGGTATGTTTCCTCGTTAACAATTCCTGGTGTACCGAAGTTGAAAGCATTGCGAAATCCTGTTCATCAGAACTGGAGTTTCTGATGCTAAAATGCCGACCCTACTATGTGCCAAGGGAATACCCGTGGGTTATTATGACAGCTGGGTACATACCGCCACAAGCAAACACCAAGGCGGCACACAGCAAACTCAGCCATACCCCGCCCCCCATTGCGGCCAATCAGATCACGTCTCTCTGCTCCTATTCCCCGCCTACGAGCAGCAACTCAAGAGGGAGCCACCAACACAGAGAAAAGTGAGGCGCTGTACAGAGGAGGCAGACTCGATGCTGCAGGATTGATTTGAGAATACTATTAGGATTCAAAGATTCATCCACCCAGGACTCATCCATTAACATTGAGGAATATACAGTATTTCATCAGATACAAGATTCAATGCCCGTACTGCAGCATTGAATGTCAGCAGAAGGAACCCCGATGACTCTGTGGCGTGCGACACGTACAAGGCATGCAGGTATGAGCTCCCCAAATCCGTTAGGGAGGCAAAAAGACACAGACTCAAACTTGAATTGATGTTCGACAATTCAAACCAACTCGCTTTGCATGTGTCAAGAGCTACAGACTATCACAGACTACAAAGGCAAATCCAGCTGTGTGGTGCCCACCGAAGCCTCCCTCCCAGAAAAGCTTAACACATTCTATGCTCGCTTCGAGAAAGACAATACTGAGCCATTCAGGAGGACTCTCGCCGCTCCGGTCGAACAGGTGCTTTCGCTCGCAGAGGCTGACTTGACGAAAAACTCTAAAAAGAGCTAAAACTCACAAAGCTGCCGGCCCACATGGGATCCCTGGCTGTGTCCTCAGAGTGTGTGTTGACCAGCTGGCTGGCATCTTGTGGGACATCATCAACCTGTCCCAGGCTGTAGTCCCCACCCGCTTTACGGAGACCACCATCATCCCAGTGCCCAAGAAAAACAAGGTGACTTGCCCAAATCACTATTGACCCGTTGCTCTCGCCTCGGTCATCATGAAGTGCTTCAAGAGGCCGGTCATGGCCCACATCAAGGTCAGCATGGCAGGCACACTTGACCCAATCCATTTTGTCTACCACTCCAACAGATCCACAGAAGATGCAATTTCCATCGTTATTTACTGGGCCGTAACACATTTGGACAAGAGGAACATCTATGTGAGAATGCTGATTCTGGACACCCCCCTCTGCAACTGGATCCTGGACTTCCTGATGGGCAGACCACAGGCTGTGAGGAATGGCAACAACACCTCCTGCATATGGACTCAACACAGGGGCCCCCAGGGGTGTGTCCTTAGTCTTCTGCTGTACTCTCTGTTCACCCACGACTGCGTGGCTTCGCACAACACCAACAACCACGGTTGTAGGCCTGATAGGCAACAACGACGAATCAGCCTACAGGGAGGAGGTACACTACATGACCAAAAGTATGTGGACACCTGCTCGTCGAACATCTCATTCCATAATCATGGGCATGAATATGGAGTTGGTTCCCCCTTTGCTGCAATAACAGCCTCCACTCCTCTGGGAAGGCTTTCCAATAGATGTTGGAACATTGTTGCATTGATTTGCTTCCATTCAGTCACGAGAGCATTAGTGAGGTCGGACACTGATGTTAGTTGATTAGGCCTGCCTCGCAGTTGGTGTTCCAATTCATCCCAAAGGTGTTTGATGGGGTTGAGGTCAGGGCGCTATGCAGGCCAGTCAAGTTCTTCTACACCGATCCCGACAAACCCTTTCTGTATGGACTCGCTTTGTGCACGAGGGCATTGTCATAATAAAACAGAAAAAGGCCTTCCCCAAACTGTTGCTACAAAGTTGGAAGCACAGAATTGTCTATAATGTCATTGTATGTTGTTGCATTCAGATTTCCTTTCATTGGAACTAAAGGGCCTAGCCCGAACCACGAAAAACATCCCCAGACCATTATTCCTCCTCCAACAAACTTTACAGTTGGCACTACATTCGGGCTGACTGGGGCAGCTCTAGGAGGGCAGAAATTTAACGAACTGACTTGTTGGAAAGGTGTGATCTAATGACGGTGCCACGTTGAAATTCATTGAGATCTTCAGTAAGGTCATTCTACTGCCAATGTTTGTCAATGGAGATTGCGTTGCAGTGTGCTTGATTTTATACACCTGTCAGCAATGACTATGGCTAAAATAGCCGAATCACTAATTTCAAGGGGTGTCCACATACTTTTGTATATATAGTACCAGTCAAAAGTTTGGACACAACTACTCATTCCAGGATTTTTCTTTATTTGCACTATTTTTCTACATTGTAGAATAATAGAGAAGACATCAACACTATGAAATAACACGTGGAATCATTTAGTTACCCCTAAAAATAGTTGTTATATTTTTGATTCTTCAAAGTAGCCACCCTTTCCCTTGATGACAGCTTTGCACACTCTTGGCATTCTCTCAACCAGCTTCATGAGGTAGTCACCTGGAATGCATTTCAATGAACAGGTGTCCCTTGTTAAAAGTTAATTTGTGGAATTTCTTTCCTTCTTAATGCATTTGAGCCAATCAGTTGTGTTGTGACAAGGTAGGGGTGGTATACAGAAGATAGCCCTATTTGGAAAAAGACCAAGTCCGTTTTATGGCAAGAACAGCTCAAAATGACAGTCCATCATTACTTTAAGACATGAAGGTCAGTCAGTTTCTTCAAGTGCAGTCCCAAAAATATGACGAAACTGGCTCTCACGAGGACTGCCAGATGAAAGGGAGGCTCAGAGTTACCTTTGATGCGGAGAATCATTTCATTAGAGTTAACTGCACCTCGGATTGCCGCCCCAATAAATGTTTCAAGTAACAGACACATCTCAACATCAACTGTTCAGAAGAGACTGTGCGAAACAGGCCTTTCATGGTCGAATTGCTGCAAAGAAACTACTACTAAAGGACACCAATAAGAAAAATACCAAGAAACACGAGCAATGGACATTAGACTGGTGGAAATCTGTCTTTTGGTCTGATGAGTCCAAATTTGAGATTTTTGGTTCTCCCTTAACGTCGGAGAGACAGTATCGGAACATGAGGTCTGATACCAACAGGTTCAGAGACAGTTTCTATCTACAAACCATCAGACTGCTGAACACCTGAACTGGACTGAGCACCTGCTCTGATTTTCCACACCTTAGCACACATGCACTCACTCACACACACACCCACACAGACATAAACCCACACAGACATACACCCACACAGACATACACACACATATCTCAACTACTGCTACCAGACTCTTATTATACTGCTCAATTTATACAATGCCCCCCCCCCCCCCATCCCCAATACTCATTTAAATATTGTTGTATAAATTGTGCCTTCCTATATTCTAATTATGCTACAATCTTTATTCTATTCTACTGCCATTTACTTTATGTTTGTATTCTTATATTTTATTATTTATTATTGTTGTTGCATAGTCAAGATGGAGCCTGCATTTTGTTGGACGGTAATACAGCGATGCAAATCCTGTACATACAACTCATAAAACGTGATGCTGAAACTGAAGCCATCTGCTAGTGGTTCCAGTGTACACCGTAGACTGTGGGTTGGGTATACTGTTATATTAGCTAAGTGTACCTGTATGTGGATTTTAATACATAAAAAGAAGTGACGTTGAAAAGTGAAATGGTATTAGTATTAATGTGGTATCAGGAAGGTGTTTTACCTGTATATGATGCAGGCAGTCTTCTGACAGGTGGGGCAGTTGTTGATATCCTGTCCAGTTCTGTAAGAGCAGCGCCTAACACAACGACGACAACAAGAAGGACACGCAAACATCGGGATGAGGAGGAGTACACAGGAGAGCGTCATTAGTACTACCCCCCAAACAAACAGACAAGACACACATTCACACACAGACACAAAGGGAGCACAAGACACAAACTTAAAAACAGCACCAAAACTTTAACTTAGCACTGTGCCAAACACACACACGCGCACGCACACACACACACACACACACACACACAAATGCCACCGAGGAACAAAGTGTATCCTGTTGTTGCGAGTCTTGCTGTGCCCCTGAAACATGAATTGCGTATCTTCAATCATAATCTGGGAGGGATTAGTTTGGTATTATAGTGAGCCGTCAACCCAAGAGGAACTGACAGAGAGAAGAGGGAGGGAGGGAGGAAGGAAGGAGTAGAGTGGAGAGAAGATGAAAAATAAAAAGTAGAGGAGTGGGTAGAAGAGCAGAGAGGAGAGAGGGAAAATAAGAGAGGGGGTGCAGTCTGTTGTCGGGGATCAGGGGTGAGAGGGAGAGTGGGGACAGAGAGGTGAGAGGGGAAATAAGAAAGGGGGTGCAGTCTGTTGTCGGGGATCAGGGGTGAGAGGGAGAGTGGGGACAGAGAGGTGAGAGGGGAAATAAGAAAGGGGGTGCAGTCTGTTGTCGGGGATCAGGGGTGAGAGGGAGAGTGGGGACAGAGAGGTGAGAGGGGAAATAAGAAAGGGGGTGCAGTCTGTTGTCGGGGATCAGGGGTGAGAGGGAGAGTGGGGACAGAGAGGAGAGAGGGGAAATAAGAGAGGGGGTGCAGTCTGTTGTCGGGGATCAGGGGTGAGAGGGAGAGTGGGGACAGAGAGGTGAGAAGACGGAAGAGAGAAAGAGAGAAAACAAAGAGTGACAGGAAAGAGATGAGAGAGCGATGTACTGATTGACAACAGAGGTAGCGGGTGAGTGGAATATAGTGAGAGGACAGAGGGTGAGGAGAGAGGAGCGGAGGAGAAGTCAGCTCTATATTGTATGGAGGAAGAAGTGATTCATATCAGGAGAGAAGGAAAAAGAGAGGGTGGTAATTAAAGATAGAGGGATGTGAAGAGGGAGATAACGGGGGGGTGGGTGGAGGTGAAAAGAGATGAATAGCATTCTTCAAGGAGAAGAATGAATGTGAATAAGGAGAAAGTAGAATGGGAACAAAGAATAAGTCGAAAATTGGACAATTTCCAAAATGAGAGCGTGGGAGAGTGTTTGATTTGGGTGAGAGAAATAAGGAGATGTAGAAACGAAGAGAAAGAGATGAGGGAGGGAGAGAAAGAGATGGAGAGAGAAGGAGATGAGGGAGGGAGATAACGAGATGACGGAAGGAGAGAACGAGAGGAGGGAGGGAGAGAGAGAGAGCTGGGAGGGAGAGAAAGGAGAGAGAGATAGAAATGAGGAGGAGAGGGAAACTGAATGAGAGGGAGAGAGGTCGATAACTTATGTTGACCTTAAAGCCTGAGGAAGCAGCCATGACATAAGGAAGGAGTTCTGCCTGTAATTATATGGACCATATGATAGAATGCATACAGAGGCAGAGCAGCGGAATACACCACAAAGGCAAGAACTGATATTTACTTTTATACAGCAGGGTTTAGAAAGGTGTTCTGTACACATATCCCTGTGGGTGTTCTGCCGTGCTCTGTAACACTGCAGCAATAACATTCTGCATACAGTACATCACAGCCCCTGCAATACTCCCATGACCTTAAAGTGCATTACCAAGTTGAAAGCATGCCAGTTTTACATTGGAGTTGATTCTCAAAGGCACTCCCATACGTTCTCACATACATCCTTTCTCCATCTCTTGCACACTCAGTCTCTCACTCGCTCGCTTCTTCTCTTTCATCTTCCTCTCTTCTCTTTCACTCGTTCACTCTCTCTCTCACTCACACACACACGCCCCTCTCTCACCCTTCGCTGAGGGCCTTGCTTTTCTCCAGGTCTTGGATAACATTGAGGAGGACTTTGATCTTCTCCTGGTTGGAGAGCAGACTCTCTTCCACGCTGTGAAGACGCCCGTGGAGGCCCCCCGACACACACCCCTGTACCCCACCTGGTATCCCCGCCATACCTCCTGGTGCCCCATTGCACTGTGGGGCCACATGGGCAGCATGCAGAGCATTTGCATCTTTTGATTGGCCAGGGGATTTGGAGTCTTCTTTTTTGATTGGTTGTGCTGGTGGTATTTTGGAGAGCAGGGGTGGGGTGAGGGGTGTATGTTTGGGTTGGGTCTGAAGGACAGGCGGTGCTGGTTTTGGGTTCACCTGGACAGTGTGGTAGGGGTTGGGGGAGGTTTTAGGTGGGAGAGGGGCAGAGGCCGAGGATTTTTTGCCTATGAGGAGGACTGGGGGTGGTGGCTTGGGGGTGACTTGTGTAGATGAGTTTGGTGGTGTGTGTTGGTTGTCAGATGACGTGTTTTTGTCCGGTAAAGGCTGTGTAGCTGGAGTATTTCTTGTGGATTTATTTGGCCTAGATGTGTGTTTCTCTGTGGTGTGTGAGTGTGTGTCTGCTGTCTGTGTGTGTGTTTCTTTCTGATGTAACCTGGGTAAACTGGGTTCTGGGTCTGTATGTGTGTGCTGTGTATCCTTAGTGTTGGAGCATGTGGGCACAGGTGAATCTTTCGTGAGCGTGTGTGTCTTTTGGGTTGTGTGTGGAGAGGGCAATGTCTGAGTTTGTGTTTGAGTGTTCTTCATAGCTTTGTGTGTGGTTGGTGGTGTGTGTGTGTTCAGTACAGGGGAGTCTTTCCGGTTCTGGTTGAGGAGTATGGACTGTTTCCTGGGAGGATTCGGGAGGGTCTGGCTTTCTGTGATCTTGCTGGCCGCTCGCCTGCGGCATGCAGTTGCCATGCAAGTGGGTGGGGCCTGGGACTGTCTCCGCCCGCAGGTTCCACAGAGACGGGGCGATGATGTCATCATTCTACAGGGCCTTGGAGGCGTGGCGTGAGAGCTCACAGAATGAGACACACTCCCTGACCTCAGCACAGGGCGAGACTCCTCCCCTCTCAGAGACTGGACCCTCCTCCTCTCTCTGATTGGCTCGTTCCCCTCGGCACCCTCAGTACATACCCCACCCACCACCTCAGGGGCAACCACACTCCCATTGGTGTATCGAGACGTCCGTTTCCCGCTGGACCTGTGACCAGACTCCCTGGGATTGGTCCTTATGGTTTTGATCTGACAGTAGACCCCGCCCCCTGACCCCTGTGACCCCATGTCGTCCTGTGTCAGACTGTTGATCGCATTCTGACTCCTCTCCTTGGAAACGGCAAATCCACCGCTGCTGCCACTGCTGCACGAGTTACACATGGTCAATACCGTGGTGACATGGTTGTTACTCCTTGTCTCTGGGTGCTGCGTACTGGTTGGCTGGTTGAGTTTGATTGACGGGAGGGTCCTAAGGCCAGGGGAGGTCTGCACCCCCACGCTGCACAGCGGACCCCATCGCCCCCCCGCCAGGGGCACCCCGAGTGCAGGCACTGGATTGGTCGGATCAGCCACCCTTCTACCCATAGCCCCGGCTCAGCCCCCAGAGGAGCTGGAAGAGAAGGAGCCACTCTGTGACATCACAGCTGGGGGAGGCAGTCTTATATCTGAGTGGAGAGATGAGTTACCGGTCTCTGTTTTATCCAAGTGTGAAGAGTGTTTTTGAGAGAGAGAGAGAGAGAGAGAGAGAGAGAGAGAGAGAGAGAAAGAGAGAGAGAGAGAGAGAGAGAGAAAGAGAGAGAGAGAGAGAGAGAAAGAGCGAGAGAGAGGGAGAGAGAGAGAGAGAGAGAGTATGAGTTACAGTGTGTGAGAGTACTGATGCTTTTTTGCCATAGAATCCATGGTGGTCCCAATTCTGCCTCTGTCACTGGTATGACGTCACCACTCAGTCTGGCGATTGGTCCTCGTACCTCTGGGTCATTAATGAGCATGTGATTCAGTTCTTCATTGGATGAGAGAAGAAGGGTATAGCAGTTCTTCCGTCCATCTCTTTTTCACTCTGCGGAAAGAAGAGAAGAGGCTGATTTAGCTGAGACCACTACAGCTCCAGTACCACGTCACTTGCTGCATGGCTGCAGACTGGATCAATGCCTTCATATCACTCCATAATCACTCTCTCCACTCCAGGTGGAAAATACCCAGGTTGTGTCCCGAATGACGTGGGGCAGCAGGTAGCCTAGTGGTTAGAGCGTTGGGCCAGTAACCAAAAGGTTGCTGGATTGAATCCCCGACTGACAAAGTAAAAATCTGATCTTCTGCCCCTGAACAAGGCAGTTAACCCACTGTTCCGTGGTAGGCTGTCATTGTAAATATGAATTTGTTCTTAACTGACTTGCCTAGTTAAATTAAGGTTAGACATGATGTCCTTTTATAGTAGGCCTACACAAATGTTGTAGTGCACTATATACTGTAGGTAATAGTGTGCCATTTGCGTCACCCCCACCACACACACACAAAATGTTCCGTTTCTGATTTTATTCCCAGGTGCAGTGGAATGCTTGTGTTTCTGGCTCCAACAGTACAGTTGCACATAGCAATAATAAACACAATATACACATAAAAAAAGAAAATTACAAAAATAATCAGAACGAGCAATGTCAGAGTCCGGTATATACTTATATATACACATAATTCATGTTTTTAGCTTCTCTCTAAGAATGGAAGTGCCCGGGTGGGAGGTGTCAGGTTGTGCATGTCTGGGAGGCTTGTGAGACGTCGTTCGAATATTAGCAAGCAGCGCTAATGACCTCATTAGCCTCTGACCGAGGGGTGCTAGCATCAGACACCATTGTTTACTAACTGCTACCATGGCAACATGTCTCCCATGACGGGTCAAGACTCAGCATGACGGGCAATCATGTGTCGACCTTTGTGTTTGTGTGTGTGTGTAAAGTTTGCGTGACTGTACATGAGTACATACAGTATGTGCATTTCTGAAAGATACTGTTTCTGCAGATAAATATTTTGACAGAGCTATTTCTTTTTTTTCTTTTTTTAAGTCTGGCAAGGACATCTTACGAGAGTCTGTGTGAGAGAGAGTGGCATATTGAGAATATGAATATTTTGAGTGTGAGTCATGAGAGACTTGGCCATGGGACTTGGACTGTTTAACTGTATTTAAAGTCATTTCTCTGTAGTTAATGTTTTTGGAATAGTCATTCCTCAGACACACAGACATTCAGACACCTGCTGCAGCAGAGAACATAATTAGTCGAAACACACACATTTGTCCCTATTACTATACAATATAATGTGTGTGTGTGTGTGTCCTGCCATGTGTCCTGACCTGCCATGTCTTGCTTTACAATTGCATCACCATCAAGTGTATAAACCACTGAGCCTGACCTTTGAACCCTGTTTACTATCAATAGAGCAGCCAACCTTATCCTCAAAGCTTACACACACATACAGTATATACACTACTGTTCAAAAGTTTGGGGTCACTTAGAGATGTCTGTGTTTTTGAAAGACAAGCAAATGTTTTGTCCATTAAAATAACACAACATTGATCAGAAATACAGTGTAGACATTGTTAATGTTGTAAATGACTATTGTAGCTGGAAACGGCAGATTTTATATGGAATATCTACATAGGCGTACAGATGCCCATTATCGGCAACCATCACTCCTGTGTTCCAATGGCATGTTGTGTTAGCTAATCCAAGTTTATCATTTTAACAAAGGCTAATTGATCATTAGAAAACCTTTTTGCAATTATGTTAGCACAGCTGAAAACTGTTGTGATGATTAAAGAAGCAATACAACTGGCCTTCTTGAGACTAGTTGTGTATCTGGAGCATCAGCATTTGTGAGTTCGATTACAGGCTCAAAATGGCCAGAAACAAAGACCTTTCTTCTGAAACTCGTCAGTCTATTCTTGTTCTGAGAAATGAAGGCTATTCCATGTGAGAAATTGCCAAGACACTGAAGATCTCGTACAACGTTGTGTACTACTCTCACAGAACAGCGCAAACTGGCCCTAACCAGAATAGAAAGAGGAGTGGGAGGCCCCGGTGCATAACTGAGCAAGAGGACAAGTACATTGGAGTGTCCAGTTTGAGAAACAGACGCCTCACAAGTCCTCAACTAGCAGCTTCACTAAATAGTACCCGCAAAACATCAGTCTCAACGTCAACAGTGAAGATGCAACTCTGTGGTGCTACTGAACTATATACAGTGCCAGTCAAATGTTTGGACACACCTACTCATTCAATGGTTTTTCTTTATATTTTACTATTTTCTACATTGTAGAATAATAGTGAAGACATGAAAACTATGAAATAACACACATGGAATCATGTAGTAACCAAGAAAGTGTTAAAAAAATCAAAATGTATTTTTTATTTTAGATTCTTCAAATTAGCCACCCTTTGCCTTGATGACTGTTTGTTCACTCTTGGCATTCTCTCAACCAGCTTCACCTGGAATGCTTTTCCAACAGTGTTGAAGTTCCCACAAATGCTGAGCACTTGTTGGGTGCTTTTCCTTCACTCTGCAGTCCAACTTATCCCAAACCATCTCAATTAGATTGAGGTCAGGTGATTGTGGAGGCCAGGTCATCTGATGCAGCACTCTGGCACTCTCCTTCTTGGTCAAATAGGCCTAACACAGCCTTGAGGTTTGTTTTGGGTAATTGTCCTGTTGAAAAATAAATGATAGCCCCACTAAGTGCAAAAGAGATGGGATGGCATATCGCTACAGAATGCTGTGGTGGCCATGCTGGTTAAGTATGCCTTGAATTCTAAACAAATCACAGACAGTGTCACCAGAAAAGCACCCCTGCCCCATCACACCTCTTCCTCCATGCTTCACGGTGGGAACTACACATGCGGAGATCATCCGTTCACCTACTCTGCGTCTCACAAAGACACGATGGTTCAAACCAAAAATCTCAAATTTGGACTCATTAGACCAAACGACAGATATCCACCAGTCTAATGTCCATTGCTCATATTTCTTGGCCCAAGCAAATCTCTTCTTGTTGGTGTCCCTTACATGCTGAACAGAACGGACACGTCGCGTGCGCGAGAATCGCAAAATAAATTTAGAAATCCACGTTATTAAATTATTGCACCCATACTGCTCGCCCGCGCCAAGGGCTAAAATAGAGCTCATTCCTATTTCTGATGGAGATCGCGCTGAAAGTCCTGCCTCTCCCATCTCCTCATTGGTTTATAGAAGCAGGTACCCACGTGCAATCTCTTCATTGGTTATACCCACGTAGGTGACTGAAAGACGAACTGTTTTGCCGGTAGTCGTGGTAATACAATGAAAGTTTAGATGCGAACACCATATAAGTTGACTAGAAACGATTCGGTTGGCCGTTTTATGTGTGGATTAATTGTTGGAGTAGAGGACCTTGTGCATTTCAGTAAAATAACAACTCAATGTTTATATCCCAGGACAAATTAGCTAGCAACAGCAAGCTAGCTAAATCAGACAAATTAATGTTAGCTAGCAAGTGCAAGCTAACTAGCTAAATTGCCATACATGTTTAATGATTTTCGACCTGTCCTCAAATTAATGTCATTGGTTCAGAGTTTGTTTTGCTATTTTAACCTGCGTGTCGGGATTGTGTTTGGTGTGGGGGTGGGGAAATACATTTATGCACGATAGTGCACGCGCGCAGCCGGTTTGGGTTCCGTGTAAGTAGTGGTTTCTGTGCAGCAATTCGACTATAAAGTCCTGATTCATGCAGTCTCCTCTGAACAGTTGATTTTGAGATGCGTCTGTTATTTGAACTCTGTGAAGCATTTTTTTGGGCTGCAATTTCTGAGGCTGGTAACGCTAATGAACTTATCCTCTTACAGCAGAGGTTACGCTGGGTCATCCATTCCTGTGGCGGTCTTCATGAGAGCCAGTTTAATTATTGCGCTTGAAATTTTCCAGATTGACTGACCTTCATGTCTTAAAGTAATGATGGACTGTCATTTCTCTTTGCTTAATTGAGCTGTTTTTGCCATAATATGGACATGTTCTTTTACCAAAAAGGGCTATCTTCTGTATACCACCCCTACCTTGTCACAACACAACTGATTGGCTCAAACGCATTAAGAAGGAAAGAAATTCCACAAATTAACTTTTAACAAGCCACACCTGTTACAGTTTTTTCCAACTGCTTACACACGTTTTCAAAACTGTCTCCTTTTTTCAAAACTCTACACACAATTCCCAAAACTGCACACACAAAATGCAAAATGCCTCACATCTCCTTCAAAATGTAACACTACATTCAAAATGCCATAAACACATGTCAGAATGAAGCATTTACATCAAATGACAAACACTGCTTTCATAATAGTACATTTTTTGGATATACCATGTCAACACTGTTGTTCTAAATCTAAAGCTCTTTGGTCTTTCATAGGCTTATATCTACATTTCAATACAATGTTCTACGGTGAAAGTAATCTGCTGAGAGGGGTAACAAGTACACTGTAAACACCAATACAATGTAGAAACAGAAAATATTTATTAGACCAAACATTACTGTTGTATACAGTAGCATACAACAAAACCATAAACATATGTAAACCAAAAGTATATTCTTTAGAATACAGTAAAGAACACAAATGTGTGTGTGGGGTCCCGGGGGGGGGGGGGGCAGTCCAGGAATTGGTAGGGGGGAGGGCTGTCACCAGTGCTAAGCTACACTTCATCTCTCCTCCGGCCTGGGTCTGGCCACAATACTTCGTCCACATCACAAGATAGGTTTTCTCTTGCCAAACATCGAGGGAAGTATCTCCTAGCGTGGCGTATCCAACCTTGGACAGAGGCAACCTCTATTTCCCCACATGCTTCCTCCATTGCCTGGAGAAGCGTCATGCGGGCATAGGGTTGGCAATCATACACTTTCCAGCACCAGGCTGAGAAGAATTCCTCTATGGGATTTAGAAAAGGTGAATATGGGGGTAGGTACAAAACTACAAATTGTGGATGGGTGGCAAACCAGTTTTGGACCAGAACAGCCCGGTGAAAACTAATATTGTCCCATAAAACCACAAATCTAGCAGGCTCCTGATCTGGATCAGGGACAAGCATTGTGTAAATTGCATCCAGAAAAGTGAGCATATAGCCGGTGTTGTACGGACCCAGTGTGGCATTGTGATGGAGGACCCCGTTTTGAGTGATGTCAGCACACAGTTATATTACCCCCACGCTGTCCAGGGACATTGGTAATTGCCCTCTGTCCTATTACATTTCTTCCGCGGCGCCTGGTTTTGGTGAGGTTGAAGCCAACCTCATCCACATACTGTAAATAAATTCATGGCGAATTACATGGGCATCCAGCTCCAATACTCTCTGTAACAGACAAAAGGATATACAGATGAGTAAATATGGTATGTCGGAAGTACTGGAAGTAGTGTTGCATACATACCTCTACAAAGTCATGTCGCATATTCTTGACTCTGTCAGAGTTTCTCTCTAATGGCACCTTGTAAAGTTGTTTCATCGTCACTCGGTGCCGTTGGAGGATGCGTTGTATGGTCGACAGGCTGACAGCATTGATGTTGTTAAATATGGTGTCATTATTCAAGACATTTCCTCTTATCTCTCGAATCCTAATTTCATTGTTGGCCAAAACCATATTTATAATTGCAGTCTCTTGTACATCTGTAAACAAGCGTCCTCGTCCTCCATGATGTCTTTGCCTTTCCACTCTGTACAGAATTCAAACACAGTATGTGTTCAGCATAGGAACTGTAAACAATGTACAAAAAAATGTAGTACAGCATGATAACCAACCTCATTCATTCAATGCAGTGCAGTAAATGGATGGCTTAGAGTTACAAATGTTTATGCAATACTATGCAGTCATATGTATTTTACAGTACAATACTGTAATGCTAAAATAGTCATTAGATAGTTGCATACCTGTTCTCATTTCTGAAGGTTCGAATTATAGACGCCACTGTAAATCGACTCAAGTTGGGCTGGACTCTCAGTCCAGCCTCTCTCATGGTCAAACCGTGGTTGATCACATGATCAACAAGTGTTGCCCTAATCTCATCAGAGATGGCTCTCCTTCCTTCTCTTCTTTGCCTTCGTCCTCTTCTTCCTCTTCCTCTTCCTATCCCTCCTACTCCTCTTGCTCTCTGTCCACTCTTGGCATCCATTGTTCAAAACAGGTCATCTGACCTTTGACCTATTTATAGGCTTATACTACAGTAAAGCACTGATTGGTTAGTGATCAGTTAAGCTATTAGTGTTTGCACATGTGAGGAGTGTGTGTGACCTGGTGAATAAGTGTAGCACTTTGATTGGTTGTGTTTGGAGGAAAGCAAAAAGGAAAGCAAGTCACTTCCTGTTAGATGTTTGTGTTTTAGGTAGAGAATTGTGTGTAGTGTTTTGAAAAAAGAGAATGCAATTGACAACTGAGTCAAAGGCTGAGAAATAGCTTATGGTTCTGGATATTTGGTGTGTAGTTTTGCACTTTGAGTGAGAGGTTTCAGAAATCGTGTGACATGAAAAGATTTTGTGTGTAAGCAGTTGGAAAAAACTGTAATTGAAATGAAACTGGTTGAGAGAATGCCAAGAGTATGCAAAGCTGTCATCAAGGAAAAGGGTGGCTACTTTGAAGAACACTTTTTTGGTTACTACATGATTCCATATGTGTTATTTCATAGTTTTGATGTCTTCACTATTATTCTACAATGTAGAAAATAGTAAAATTAAAGAAAAACCCTTGAATGAGTAGTTGTGTCCAAACTTCTGACTGGTACTGTATATATAGTAAGTAAGCTTTGAAGATAAGGGCGGCTTCTCTAGTGTTATATATGTTAGCTAGTGTTATTCTCTCTGACACACGCACACACGCACACACACACACACACACACACACAGTGCAGATGTTTACTTGTATGCTCTTTACTGAGACACATCCTGTGGTGTAGATTGAGTCATCCTGTGCAGGGAATGCATAAGGAGACACAGGAGAAGAAGGTACTGAAGCAAAAGAGGAGATGGAGCGAGGAGAAAGGGATGGGAACAAAGCACAGTGGAGGATAGAGGGGGTAGAGAGGGAGGTCTTTAAAGGAAGGCAGAAGATAGAAGGATAAAAGGACCGTTTTCAGGGAGGGGAAGAATCACTGATGAGATGTGAGAGATATGAGATTGTGTATGTGTGTGTGTGTGTGTGTGTGTGCGCGTGTGTGTCTGTAGAAAAGTGAAGAGAACAGTTGAGAGAGAGGCCAGACTGAAGAGAGAGAGGGGAGGGGGGGATAAACTTCAATTAAAGCATCCGTCACCACACTGACACACACACACACACACACACCGAGAGTGATAAATAGAAAGTGTGAAGTACATAGTCATAATGGTAAAAACATTGCCTCAGCTTCAGACGCTTTGAGAGCCTCTGAACAGTTGGTTGGTATTTAAAAAATACCTTTTGAAAACAACGCCCTGTAGGCATCTAACAAAAAAAGTTTTGAATATGTGTCAAGTCACTGAGACACTGTGTGAGGACAGTGATGATCAGACAAAGTGTGTGTGTGTTTGACAGTGAGTGTGTGACACTGTCTTTTACCTTGTTCTGGTTACAGTGAGCTGAAAGCGCCAGTGAATCGAGTCCCCTGTCATCTGAAGTTGTGACGAATGTTTTAACCATTCGATTGACGACTGGAGAGTGTGTGTGTGTGTGGGTGGATGGGTATGCATGTGTGTGTGGGTGTGTGTGTGTGTGTGGGTGTGCGTGTGATGGTGGGTGTGCATGTGTGCGTGGGTGGGTGGGTGGGTGGGTGGGTGGGTGTGCGTGTGTGTGGGTGGGTGTGCATGTGTGCGTGTGGGTGTGTGTGTGTGTGTGTGTGCATGTGTGTGTGTGTGTGTGTTTGCGTGCACTTGCCTGCATGTGTGTGGGGGATGCGTTACTGCACAGTAATCAAACCTTGCTCTCGCCCATTTACAGGACAGGACACTGCAGTGTATCGATCTCTGATGAGAGCTCCTCTGATGTATAGAGATACTGTTACAACAGAAACAACTCGACGGTTAAGTTTAGCCATTCATTCAGAAATGTTAAGTTAAGGGTTAAGGTTTGGGATACTGTTACAACAGAAACAACTCGACGGTTAAGTTTAGCCATTCATTCAGAAATGTTAAGTTAAGGGTTAAGGTTTGGGATAATGTTACAACAGAAACAACTCGACGGTTAAGTTTAGCCATTCATTCAGAAATGTTAAGTTAAGGGTTAAGGTTTGGGATAATGTTACAACAGAAACAACTCGACGGTTAAGTTTAGCCATTCATTCAGAAATGTTAAGTTAAGGGTTAAGGTTTGGGATAATGTTACAACAGAAACAACTCGACGGTTAAGTTTAGCCATTCATTCAGAAATGTTAAGTTAAGGGTTAAGGTTTGGGATACTGTTACAACAGAAACAACTCGACGGTTAAGTTTAGCTGTAACGGTCTGACGAGGAGGAGTAGTAGGAAGGATCGGAGGACCAAAATGCAGCGTGGTATGTATCCATAATATAATTTAATGAGACTGAATACAAAATACAAAAGAACAAGAGAATCAAAATGAAAACCGAAACAGTCCCGAATGGTGGAAACACTGAAACGGAAAATAATCACCCACAACTCAAAGGTGAAACCAGGCTGCCTAAGTATGGTTCTCAATCAGGGACAACGTTAGACAGCTGCCTCTGATTGAGAACCATACCAGGCCAAACATACCAAATTATAGAAAAAAGAACATAGACTGCCCACCCCAACTCACGCCCTGACCATACTAAAACAAAGACAAAACAAAGGAACTAAGGTCAGAACGTGACATTAGCCATTCATTCAGAAATGTTAAGTTAAGGGTTAAGGTTTGGGATAATGTTACAACAGAAACAACTCGACGGTTAAGTTTAGCCATTCATTCAGAAATTCTACGTTAAGAGTTACTGGCCACCCATCAGAACCTGGTTCCTCTCTAGGTTTCTTCCTAGGTTCCGGCCTTTCTAGGGAGTTTTTCCTAGCCACCGTGCTTCTACATCTGCATTGCTTGCTGTTTGGGGTTTTAGGCTGGGTTTCTGTACAGCACTTTGTGACATCGGCTGATGTAAAAAGGGCTTTATAAATACATTTGATTGAGTTAAGGTTTGGGAAAGGGTTTTAACAAAAACAACTCGACGGTTGAGTTTTAGCCATTCATTCAGAAATGTTAAGTTAAGGGTTAAGGATTGGGATAGGGTGGAAAAAAACTCTAGTGGGCAGTTTTAATTAATATCCTGACGTCCTGGCTGCGTGGACTGACGTCAAATTTCGCTGTGGCTCTTAAAGTATTTATGACCAAGAGATGCATATCTGTATTCCCAGTCATGTGAAATCTATAGATGAGGTCCTAATGAATTTATTTCAATTGACAGATTTCCTTAAATGAAACTGTACCTCTAAAAATCTTTGAAATTGTCGCATGTTGCGTTTATATTTTTGTTCAATATACTGTACATGTAATCCTCTCCCCCCACTTCTTTTCCTTGTCTGACTTCTGAATCCCGAATCCACACACACAAACACTCACGCCAGCCTGGTTGTTTAAAAAATAGAATTGTGCAAGTCGATTCAGAACCTCCCAAACATACTCAATGGGTGACATGTCTGGTGAGTATGCAGGCCATGGAGGAAATGAGACCTTTTCAGCTTCCAGGAATTGTGTACAGATCCTTGCGGCATGGGGCCGGGCAATATCATTCTGAAACATGAGGTGATGGCGGAGGATGAATGGCACGACAATGGGCCTCATGATCTCGTCACGGTATCTCTGTGCATTTCACTTGCCATCGATAAAATGCAATTGTGTTTGTTGTCTGTAGCATATGCCTGGCCATTCCATAACCCCAGCACCACCATGGGGGACTCTGTTCACAGTGTTGACATTAGCAAACTGCTCGCCCACACAACATCATACACGTGGTCATAAGGCGGCAACAGCTCTGGTGGGCATTCCTGCAGTCAGCATGCCAATTGCACGCTCCCTCAAAACTTGAGACGTCTGTAGCATTGTGTTGTGTGAGTGGCCTTTTATTGTCCACAGCACAAGGTGCACCTGTGTAACGCTCATGTTGTTTAATCAACTTCCTGATATGCCACACCTGTCAGGTGGATGGATTGTCTCGGCAAAGGAGAAACGCTCACTAACAGGGATGGTAACAAATTTGTGCGTACGGAACATTTCTGGGATATTTTATTTCAGCTCGCGAAACATGGGGCCAACACTTTACATGTTGCGCTTATATTTTTGTTCAGTGCACCCATGTCTTTGTGATTCTTTAACTTTGGAGTTAACTGGAGAAACACACACAAATACAGCACAAACACAAAGGACACACACACACACACACACACACACACAACTGGAGGGGGAGTGGTGAAGTGTAGCACATATTCAATACTCTTGTCTCTATTCAGACTGATCTTATCTTCTTTTTCAATACTTCTTCTTCCTCTGTTCTCCTCTTCTTATCACCCCCTCATTTCCTCCCTCCTCCTCACCCTCCTCTCATTATCTCCAGTTACTCCCTCCTTTATCTGTGTACCCTTTTTTTCCTCTAAATATTCTCCACTTTTCGCTCCTCTCTCTCCTCCCCATCACTCACTGTCTCTCTCCTCCCCATCACTCACTGTCTCTCTCCTCCCCATCACTCACTGTCTCTCTCCTCCCCATCACTCACTGTCTCTCTCTTCCCCGTCACTGACTCTCTCTCTCTTTCCTGTCACTCCCTGTCTCTCTCTTTCCCATCACTCCCTGTCTCTCTCTTTCCCATCACTCCCTGTCTCTCTCTTTCCCATCACTCCCTGTCTCTCTCTTTCCCATCACTCCCTGTCTCTCTCTTTCCCATCACTCCCTGTCTCTCTCTCTCTCTCTGTCTCTCTCTTTCCCATCACTCCCTGTCTCTCTCTTTCACATCACTCCCTGTCTCTCTCTCTCTCTGTCTCTCTCTTTCCCATCACTCCCTGTCTCTCTCTTTCCCATCACTCCCTGTCTCTCTCTTTCCCATCACTCCCTGTCTCTCTCTTTCCCATCACTCCCTCTCTCTCTCTCTCTCTCTCTCTCTCTCTGTCTCTCTCTTTCCCATCACTCCCTGTCTCTCTCTTTCCCGTCACTCACTGTCTCTCTCTTTCCCATCACTCCCTGTCTCTCTCTTTCCCATCACTCCCTGTCTCTCTCTTTCCCATCACTCCCTGTCTCTCTCTTTCCCATCACTCCCTGTCTCTCTCTTTCCCATCATTCCCTGTCTCTCTCTTTCCCATCACTCTCTGTCTATCTCTTTCCCATCACTCCCTGTCTCTCTTTCCCATCACTCCCTGTCTCTCTCTTTCCTATCACTCCCTGTCTATCTCTTTCCCGTCACTCACTGTCTCTCTTTCCCATCACTCCCTGTCTCTCTCTTTCCCATCACTCCCTGTCTCTCTCTTTCCCATCACTCCCTGTCTCTCTCTTTCCCATCACTCCCTGTCTCTCTCTCTCTCTCTCTCTTTCCCATCACTCCCTGTCTCTCTTTCCCATCACTCCCTGTCTCTCTCTTTCCCTTCTCTCTCTCTCTCTCTCTCTCTCTCTCTCTCTCTCTCTCTTTCGTCCCTGTATCACTAACCCTCAGTTAATACCTCCTCTCTCGTCTCTCCATCAACCTGACCCTCCATGCCCTCTCTCTCTTTCGTCCCTGTATCACTAACCCTCAGTTAATACCTCCTCCCTCATCTCTCCATCAACCTGACCCTCCATACCCTCTCCCTATTTCGTCCCTGTATCACTGACCCTCGGTCTATACCTCCTCTCTCGTCTCTCCATCAACCTGACCCTCCATGCCCTCTCTCTCTTTCGTCCCTGTATCACTGACCCTTGGTCTATACCTTCTCTCTCATCTCTCCATCAACCTGACCCTGTCATTCTGTCCTTCCTTTCTTTCTGTCTGATAATCAGGGGGTCTGGGTCTCTCACTCTGTCACTGGCCTGATAACACACACAGACATGCATGCATTTTCTTGTACGCACAAACGCAGACACGCATAGACATGAAAACGAACGCAAACACACGCACACATGTATGCATGCACGCACACACACACGAACACAAGCACGCACACACACACATGCACGCATGCACAGATGAACACAAACACATACACTTACTCTCTCTCTCTCTCTCTCTCTCTCTCTCTCTCTCTCTCTCTCTCTATATATATATATATATATAAGGTATTTAGTCAGCCACCAATTGTGCAAGTTCTCCCACTTAAAAAGATGAGAGAGGCCTGTAATTTTCATCATAGGTACACTTCAACTATGACAGACAAAATGAGAAAAAAATCCAGAAAATCACATTGAAGGATTTTTAATGAATTTATTTGCAAATTATGGTGGAAAATAAGTATTTGGTCAATAACAAAAGGTTATCTCAATACTTTGTTACATACCCTTTGTTGGCAATGACAGAGGTCAAGCGTTTTCTGTAAGTCTTCACACACTGTTACTGGTATTTTGGCCCATTCCTCCATGCAGATCTCCTCTAGAGCAGTGATTTTTTTTGCCACTCCTTCGTTGCCCGGGCGGTGTGTTTGGGATCATTGTCATGCTGAAAGACCCAGCCACGTTTCATCTTCAATGCCCTTGCTGATGGAAGGAGGTTTTCATTAAAAATCTCACACTACATGGCCCCATTCATTCTTTCCTTTACACGGATCAGTCGTTCTGGTCCCTTTGCAGAAAAACAGCCCCAAAGCATGATGTTTCCACCCCCATGCTTCACAGTAGGTATGGTGTTCTTTGGATGCAACTCAGCATTCTTTGTCTTCCAAACACGACGAGTTGAGTTTTTACCAAAAAGTTATATTTTGGTTTGATCTGACCATGTGACATTCTCCCATTCTTCTTCTGGATCATCCAAATGCTCTCTAGCAAACTTCAGACGGGCCTGGACATGTACTGGCTTAATCAGGGGGACACGTCTGGCACTGCAGGATTAGAGTCCCTGGCAGCGTAGTGTGTTACTGATGGTAGGCTTTGTTACTTTGGTCCCAGCTCTCTGCAGGTCATTCACTAGGTCCCCCCTTGTGATTCTGGGATTTTTGCTCACCATTCTTGTGATCACTTTGACCCCACGGGGTGAGATCTTGCGTGGAGCCCCAGATCGAGGGAGATTATCAGTGGTCTTGTATGTCTTCTATTTCCTAATAATTGCTCCCACAGTTGATTTCTTCAAACCAAGCTGCTTACCTATTGCAGATTCAGTCTTCCCAGCCTGGTGCAGGTCTAAAATTTTGTTTCTGGTATCCTTTGACAGCTCTTTGGTCTTGGCCATAGTGGAGTTTGGAGTGTGACTGTTTGAGGTTGTGGACAGGTGTCTTTTATACTGATAACAAGTTCAAACAGGTGCCATTAATACAGGTAACGAGTGGAGGACAGTCAAATACTTACTTTCCACCATAATTTGCAAATAAATTCATTAAAAATCCTACAATGTGATTTTCTGGATTTTTTCTCTCTAATTTTGTCTGTCATAGTTGAAGTGTACCTATGATGAAAATTTACAGGCCTCTCTCATCTTTTTAAGTGGGAGAACTTGCACAATTGGTGGCTGACTAAATACTTTTTTGCCCCACTGTATATACACTGCCCCCAAAAATAAAGGGAACACTAAAATAACACATCCTAGATCTGAATGAATGAAATATTCTTATTAAATATTTTTTTCTTTACATAGTTGAATGTGCTGACAACAAAATCACACAAAAATTATCAATGGAAATCAAATGTATCAACCCATGGAGGTCTGGATTTGGAGTCACACTCAAAATTAAAGTGGAAAACCATACTACAGGCTGATACAACTTTGATGTAATGTCCTTAAAACAAGTCCAAATGAGGCTCAGTAGTGTGTGTGGCCTCCACGTGCCTGTATGACCTCCCTACAACGCCTGGGCATGCTCCTGATGAGGTGGCGGATGGTCTCCTGAGGGATCTCCTCCCAGACCTTGACTAAAGCATCCGCCAACTCCTGGACAGTCTGTGGTGCAACGTGGCGTTGGTGGATGGAGCGAGAGATGATGTCCCAGATGTGTTCAATTGGATTCAGGTCTGGGGAACGGGCGGGCCAGTCCATAGCATCAATGCCTTCCTCTTGCAGGAACTGCAGACACACTCCAGCCACATGAGGTCTAGCATTGTCTTGCATTAGGAGGAACCCAGGGCCAACCGCACCAGCATATATGGTCTCACAAGGGGTCTGAGGATCTCATCTCTGTACCTAATGGCAGTCAAGCTACCTCTGGCGAGCACATGGAGGGCTGAGCGGCCCTCCAAAGAAATGCCACCCCACACCATGACTGACCCACCGCCAAACCGGTCATGCTGGAGGATGTTGCAGGCTGCAGAACGTTCTCCACGGCGTCTCCAGACTCTGTCACATCTGTCACATGTGCTCAGTGTGAACCTGCTTTCATCTGTGAAGAGCACAGGGCGCCAGTGGCAAATTTGCCAATCTTGGTGTTCTCTGGCAAATGCCAAACGTCCTGCACGGTGTTGGGCTGTAAGCACAACCCCCACCTGTGGACGTCGGGCCCTCATGCCACCCTCATGGAGTCTGTTTCTGACCGTTTGAGCAGACATGCACATTTGTGGCCTGCTGGAGGTCATGTTGCAGGGCTCTGGCAGTGCTCCTCCTGCTCCTCCTTGCACAAAGGCGGA